>NC_090446.1:176026010-176348302 GCF_031143425.1 Pleurodeles waltl
TCTGCTGCGGCACGTCGGTGCATGTTTTTTCTCCCTTAGATCTACAGCTTACACTTCCAAGGGCCCAGCGACTTGAGTTGACATCACTTGGCAAGTCAGGACTGTCGGCAGATGAACCCAGGCAATGGCAGCTGAAGTCTTTGATGTCCCTGAGACTTCTTAACAGGAGGCAAGCTCAGTTCAAGCCCTTGGAGAATCTTGGAAAAAAGGCTGTAGAAAGCAAAGTGTAGACTTTTCACTTCCAGGACAGAAGCAGCATGCTGCAGGCCAGAACAACACAGCAGTAGGCAGGGTGAGAGTCCTTACTACATCATCCAGCTTTTCCTCCTGACAGAATGCCCTCAGTCCAGATGTGTTCTAACTATGTTGGGTCAGAGGTCCAGTACTTATACCCATTTCTGTCTTTAAAGTAGGCAAACTTCAAAGATAAGTCTTTGTAGTGCACAAGACCTTGCCTTTCCCTGCCCTGGCATCAGACACACTCCAGGGGGTTGGAGACTACTTTGTGTGAGGACAGGCACAGCCCTATTCAGGTGCATCTGTTAGCTCCTCCCACCACTTTAACTCAGGAAGACCCATCAGGATACCTCAGCTCCCTTTGTGTGACTGTCTACAGTGAATTCACAAATGGTTCAATGGTCATCCTGACCCAGACGTCTAATCAGTAGACAGGGAGAGACATAGAATGGCTAAGCAGGAAAATGCCCACTTTCTAAAAGTGATATTTCTAAACTCACATTTCAGAAAACAACTTCACCAAAAGATGTATTTTTAAATTGTGAGTTCAGAGACCCCAAACTATATATCTCTATCTGCTCTCAATATGAAATTAAACCTAAAAGATATTTCAAGGCAATCCCCATATTACCCTATGAGGGAAATAGGCCTTGCAATAGTGAAAAACACATTTGGCAGCATTTCACTATCAGGACTTGTAAAGCACACCAATACGTGTCCTACCTTTTAAATACACTGCACCCAGCTCATGGGGCTGCCTTGGGACTACTTTAGGGGTGACTTACATGTAGGAGAAGGGAAGGTTTGGGCCTGGCAATTGAGTTCCCTTGCCAGGTCAAAATGATAGTTTAAAACGCATACACAGATACACAGACACTGCAGTGGCAGGTCTGAGATATGTTTACAGGGCGACTCATGCGGGTGGCACAATCAGTGCTACAGGCCTACAAGTACCAATTGATTTACAGGCCCTGGGCACACATAATGCACTTTACTAGGGACTAACTAGTAAATTAAATATGTGAATCATGGATAAACCAATCACTATACAATATAGTCAGAGAGCATATGTACTTTAGCAATGGTTAGCAGTGGTAAAGTGCCCAGAGTCATAAAGCCAACAAAAACAGGTCAGAAAAAATAGGAGGAAGAAAGCAGTGTGAGGATAACCCTGCAAAATGGGCAAGGACCAACCGCGCATCTGAATGAGTCTGTACATGAAGGATACAGTACTCTTCAGTGAGTCCATGCTGTATACATGCACTGGATGTATGGGTGCCTGTGGGTGGTACAATACATGGAGGACACTGGGTTCCATTTGGAAGAACAGGCCTGCATGTTGAAATATGGAGTGGAGGTAGAGCGATCCCCCAACACAGATTTGTGGATATGTGCATTCCTGTAATCTGGGTGGGACACACATTTAGGAGGGGAGAACCAGGCCTTCTGTGTACATTTCAAAGGGTGCTCTTTGATTCAGTGAGAGATCACAAGGAAGGGGCCTGGCCACACCTCAGGAAGGAGATGGAGCTAACAAGGGAATCATAAAGGGCAGGGCTGGGAGACCTGGGATAACCTTATGATTCACATATCACTGTGACGGACATCCAGGGGTAAACTCTAGTCACTCTCATTGCATGAGTTGTGGGACTTCCGAGACGTCAATACTGTGGCAGACTGATTGTGAGGAGGAGTAGAGAGAAGAGGAGTGTACACTTCACAAGAAACAGAACCCCAACATAAAATTTCAAATACTCAAACCAAAATCACATTTAGGCCCTCATTATGACAGTCCACTTACCACCATGCCAACTGCCTCCAACATGTCGCGGCCGCAGAGGATATCTGCCAACCATCTTATTTCACACACATACCAATCCGTCACTATACAGCCACACACACAAGTCCGCCAGCCCAAAGGTCAGTGATAAACTGGCGGTAACCAAACCCACATCGTTACGCCAACAGAACTACGCCCACAACATTATGACCCACGAATCACTGCAGCAGATGTTCAATGGTGGTAAACCATTGGCGGTTCATACCACTGCGCTCAAAATACACACACATACAAAACAACACCACATTAGTCAATTTAAATAACACACACCTGACATCCATACACACACACCACACCCACACACCCACACCACTACAAAACACACACACACACACACATTATCCACAACCCTTTACCACTATAAACCATTGCCAACAGAGAGAGAGATAGCAAGAGCACCCACACAACCAGAGCCACATACTACCATCACCTGTACACCACCCACTCACCTCACAACACACACCCCAACACATCACCCTCCACATCCTCACCCACACCACTCACACCACACTCATGGTACCACAACAACACCCCAGATTCTCTGAGGAGGAGCTAAGGGTCATGGTGGAGGAAATCATCCGGGTAGAGCCACAGCAATTTAGATCATAGGTGAAAAAGAAATATCCATTGCTAGGAAGATGGAGCTATGGGACAGCATCCCAGAACAAGGGATGACATCAGGAAGAGGCGGAACGACCTACGGGGGAAGGTTCGTTCCATAGCAGCAAGACACCAACTTGCTATCCAGGGGACTGGCGGTGGACCCCCACCTCCTCCCCCACAACTAACAACATGGGAGGGGCAAGTCTTGGCAATCATGCATCCTGAGGGCCTGGCAGGAGTAGCAGGAGGACTGGACTCTGGTAAGTCAATTCCCTATTACTACCACCCCCCTACCTGCATGTCTTCACATACCCCACCCTCACCCTCACTCCCATCACTCCATCACTCCACCACCTCCCACACACCCCAACATCACAACCAACTCATCCCAATGCCAAGACCTGCATGCAACACCAAGGCATGGACACCCCTCACAGACCTGCATGGACACCTATCACCACAGCTTTCACACTAGAGAGAATCACCTAGCCCACCAAATAACAACTCACACAAGCCCAGCCGATGTCACCGGTGAAGAGGTGCCAGCAACATCCAGTCCCCCACAGAAGATCCCACAGCGATGACAGCAGCTCTGGTTGCCTAGATCTGGATGACCAACCTGGTCCATCTGGGACCTCCGGACAGTCAGTTACCCAGGCACACTCTCACACCACCACAGAGCCTCCCCCCTCAGGAAACACCACCTCAGCACCCACCCAGCTGTCCCATACCTCTGTCCCCAGGACACGTCAATCAGCAGTGTGTCCACCACTACAGGGACCCCAGGGGACCCCACAAAAAAAGAACAATCAGGGACTGTGGCTGTGGGCACACGGTTCAGGGGACAGAGTCACAGGACAGCAGGGAAGCTGGAAGGACTGCTGTGTGACAGGGGAAGGACAGGCCCAGCGAACCGACCCTTTAGTTGGCACTCAGCGTGATCCTGGGAGCATACCAACATTCCCAGGATACGCTGGGCCAGATTCTTAACAAGTTGCAGGAGAACATGCAGCTGCAGAAGGGATAATACCTGGGGATCAGGGAGGACTTGAAGGACATCAACACCACCCTGGTCTCCATTGCAGGGGTGCTGGCAGACATGGCCAAGAGTATGAGGGAGGCAGTGGCACACCACCAGGCCCCTGACACTAGCAAAACTACTGAACATCCCTCCACCTCTGCTGCCGCTAGTAAACAGGAGGCCCCGCCACAGGACCAACGGGCCACAGCACCCCTCCCCCTGCAGAAGGAGAACCACCCTGCAAACGTTCCCTGCGATCCAGGCAGGAGCCAGAGACTATTGCCAAGAATCCCGACAGGAAATGAGACTCTCCTGATTGTCACCCTTGTGTCCAACTCTGTCACCCTGTCCATCTTGAACTGCCAATGCTCCCCTTCCTATGCTCCCTTGGATAATGCACCTGTGATACAAATAGACTGGACTCTAACCTGGACTTTCCTCCATCATCAACCCAGCCCATTCCACTACCCCCTGGTCTTCAGAGCACTGTCATAAACACACTTTGATAAAATACAATGATGTGTATGTCAAATGTTGTCAAAATGTATTTGTTTAACCAGGTTCAAACATTGCAATTCAACTGTCCAGCAATGTTTACATTGGAAAGACCTGTAGTTGGCTGCACTGAACACACCAGGGGCAATAGTGGGGCACCAACAGCTGCAAAAAGAGATGCCAAAGGGTACAGTGAATGGGCATAGAAGTAGGAATACACAGCCTGCCAGTGACAATGTCACACATCAAACTGTCAATTATATGTGTATTAACACTGTCTTACCTGTGTCTCATTGGAAGTATTGACAAATAATTGCACTTCTGTTTTCCTCATCCTCATCCTCTGCCTCTTCACTGTCCACAGGATCCACTGCTGCCACACGGCCATCTCCAGCCTCTTCCTCCTGCAGAAAAGGCACCTGATGATGCGTGGCAAGGTTGTGCAAAATTCAGCATGCCACGATGATCTGGTAGACCTTCTTGGGTGAGTAGCACGGGGATCTACCTGCTAGATGGAGGCAATGAAACCTGGCCTTCAGGAGGCCGAAGGTCCTCTATAATCCCTTTTGTTCGCCCATGTGCCTCATTGTCACGTTCCTCTGCCCTTGTCCAGGCATTCCTCACAGGGGTCAGTAGCCATGAGAAGTTGGGGTAACCAGAGTCACCTGCAAATATCGAGGGACAACTGTTAGCCACACACTCACCCTTAGGGCCCAACATCACCAACTCCAACATACACCAACATCAACTGGGTGGAAACCGGGGCTCGCCTATTAGCCACACCCTGTGCCTCTGGAGTTGGGCTATCACATGTGGGATGCTGCTATTCCTCAGGATAAAGGCATCATGTACAGACCCAGGATGCTTTGTATTGACGTGAGAGATGTACTGGTCCGCTAGGCACACTATATGGACATCATGGAGTAAAAACTCTTTCGATTTCTGAAGACCTGTTCATTTCTCCGGGGGGGGGAACAAATGCAATATGTGTTCCATCTTTTGCCCCAATGATGTTGGGGATATGTCCCATTGCATAATAGTCAGTTTTCACTGTGGCCAAATCCTCCACCTGGGGAAAAACGATGTAGCTGCGCATGTGTTTAATCAGGGCAGACAACACTCTGGTCAGCACTATTGAGAACATTGGCTGTGACATTCCAGCTGCCAAGCCCACTGTCACTTGGAAAGAGCCACTTTCTAGGAAATGGAGCATTTATAGGACTTGCACAAGAGGGGGGACCCCTGTGGGGTGACGGATAGCAGATATTAGGTCAGGCTCCAATTGGGCACACAGTTCTGTGATTGTGGCCCTGTCAAGTCTATAGGTGAGGATAATGTGCCTGTCCTCCATTTTTGCCAAGTCCACCAGGGGTCTGTACACGGGGGGATGTCTCCATCCCCTATTCATCCGCAGCAGTTGCAATCTATGGGGCAAAAGAGTGAGCAGTTGGTCATTCTCTCTACTTTCCCACCACTACAGTTCAATGCATATTGTGATTGTAACATTATTTTGTTGGAAATATCCAAATAGTGCATTTGTGTACCGTGAAGCAGTTAGGATCCATGGACTGCACACCCCCCTGAAATGCCATCTGCCTGTCGTGTATAGAGGGACAGATGGAAATGAGGTAATTCTGCTGATGTTATGCGTTGTTGCGGGAGGTGGTCGAGAACAGCCGTGCAACTCCTCATTGGTTATCATTGGGCCCTATAAGGTCCAGTGGCCAATGGTGATCTACGCCGGCGGTGACGGCACATACCGCCGTGGACATGACCACCATTTTCTACTTGTGCACTCACTTGCTACCTGACCTACAACAGGAGAAGACCTACACTGCAAGTGCTGCTGTGACCTGTGTCTGGAACCGACCATGGCTTGTGTTACTGGGGAAAGGGCCCCTGCCTTCACCTCGGTGGAGTTGAAGCGACTGGTGGATGGGGTTCCACCTCAGTACAAACTGCTGAATGGGCCTCCAGACCAACAGGTAAGTACACCGTGAGTACGATGCATGGGTCATGAGTGCATGGAGTGCTGTGTGTAATGTCCTCATGTAGGGGTGGGTTGGTGGATGGACCCTTGGCAGTATCGATCAGGTATGGTGGGCCATGTCTGTGCCATGAGGGCAACAGGCAGGACGGTCGGACTAATACCTTTCCCAGTGTCTATTTCCCTGCAGGTCAGCACCCATCAAAAGAAGGGTATACGGTGGACCCTGGGGGTCTACGGCAGATGGAGCACCCACTGTCGGAAACTGTGGAAGGACCTGAGACACTGGGCACCAAAGACGGCGGAGGCCCAGCAGGGGATGGCCTCCCAATGAGGAAGGGGTGCCCGTCGAACCCTGACCCCCCCTGATGGCCCCAAACTGGCGGCAGCCTATCCAGAGCTAGATGGGTGCTTGGGGGCATCACAGCAGCCACAAGGGGGTGAGTACAGTGCCCTAATTTACAACTTATGCCTGGTGGGGTGGTATTCATTTGGGGGTGTGGGCCCTGTGGGTGCCCCTAGGCCTTGCATTGCAGAATAGGTCCATTGTTGTGCAGGATTCTGATGTGAAAGTCCTCCAACCAAGCTAGTAGGCATCCACTACTGAACAGGGGACTGTGGGTCTCAGGTATGCTGCAATTTGCATTAGATATCCCTATCCATGGGCTGGTGACTAGCATTGTGACTGATAGTGCATTGCCTAATGCATAGGGCTGTTCCCTGTGTGTGAGTGTGTTGGGTACGCCAACGGTGGTGTTGGTGCCTCCTCTGACCAAGTGTATCCTTTGTCTCTTCCTCCCCTTTTTGTTTTGTCACCCTGTCCTTATCTGCATTAGCATTATCTGGCAGAGGAGCAGAGGCACCGGCGACGGAGGGAGCTGCATCCCACAGGACACAGGAGGCCGAATCCACCGATGGTGAGGGCACCAATGGGACGGAGGGCTAGGGTAGCACCACGGCGGAGACTGGAGGGGACAGTTTGGACACGGATACCTCCTCTGATGGAAGCTCCCTGGTGGTGACGGATACCTCTGTGCCCACCCCAGCTACGGGTACAGCCGCCACCCCCTGTACCAGCACTGCCCTGCCTGCAGCCGCTCAGCGAGTTTCTCATGCTCGGTCATCCAGGAGGGTGGGCATCTCTTTTGCCCCAGGCATCTCAGGCCCTGCCCAAGTTAGCTCTGCTGCCCTGAGTGAGGAGGCTATTGACCTCCTGCGATCCATCTTTGTTCGGCAGTCAACCATTGTGAATGCCATCCAGGGGCTGGCAGCCCAAATGCAACAGTCCAATGCATTGCTGGAAGGCATTCACACTGGCTTGGCGGCCCAACAGAGATCAATCCAGGCTCTTGCCTCCTCTCTGATGGCAGCCATTGTCCCTGTTTACACCCTCCCCCCTCCAACTTCCTCCACCCAATCCCATTCCCCTCAACCCCAACCTATCCCAAGCACACAATGAGACGGACAGGCACCCAGGAAAACACATAAGAAGTGGACATGGCAAACACAAGCACTACACTTCATCCAACAGGCACTCACACAAACAACATCCAAAATCAGACATGCCAACATCCACTGCCTCCACTGTGTCCCCCTCCTCCTCCTCCTCCACCTCCCTCCCAGTTGCATCTCCACTCACACCTGTATGCACCACATCCTCATCCATTCTCACCATCACCAGGACACCGATCAGTACACACCCCTCACTGGCAGTCACCACCCCCACATCCATGCACACGTCCCATGTGTCCTCTCCCACTGTGTCTGTGCCCCCACTTCCCAAAGTACACAAACACAAGCATTCACACACCCAACAGCCATCCACCTCACAACAGCATCCAGCCCATGCACCTGCACCCAAACACAGCAGACTGACACATCCTACAACCACTACCTCTTCCACCACTCCCAAACCATCTCCCTCTTCCCACCCCAATGTCCCCTAAGAAGCTTTTCCTTGCCAATATTGACCTCTTCCCTAGCCCTCCCCCGTCCATCATGTCATGCCAGGATGGTCAAAACCCAGACAAGCACCTCTGCCACCCAGTCCACGGGCACAGTAGTGTCCCCAGCTACTCCAGGTGGGAAAGGATCCCGGCCACCAGCCAGGCAGACGGAAAGGGTGCCTGCCCCAAGGAAGAGCAAGGAGTCAGCCCCAGCTGCAGGAAGGAAGGGCAAAGAGGCAGCCCCAGCTGCAGGAAGGAAGGGCAAGGTGGCAGCCCCAGCTGCTGGAAGGAAGGGCAAGGAGGCAGCCCCCCCTGCAGGAAGGAAGGGCAAGGGGCCTGCAACAGCAGGCAGTAGAGACAACGGGCCTGGTGCTGGGACTCAGTCGAGCCTGCACCACCAACCATGTTGATGCAGCCGTCCGAGGCTGCAGGGGATGTGCTGGAGTCTCCCCCACCACTGCCAGCACCGCCACCAGCAGCAGCAGCCCCAGTGGGAAGCCATCCGAGGCTGCAAGGGGTTGGGCTGGAGCCTCCCCCGCCACTGCCAGCACTGTCACCAACACCGCCACCAGCAGCAGCAGCCCCAGTGAGCAGCTGGCTGAGGCTTCAGGGGATGAGCTGGAGCCTCTCCCCACCACTGCCAACATCGTTACCAGCAGCAGCCACCGCAGTGGGCAGCCATCCGAGGCTGCAGGGGATGGGCTGGAGCCTCCCCCACCACTGCCAGCTCCACCAGCAGCCGCACCACTGCCACCACTGAGCAGCCGTCACCACCGGCGAACAGTGTGTTGTCCTGCATCCATGGGCAGTTGTGCGGCCTGGCCCCTGCAAATCCTGTGGGTATGACACCCAGGTGAGAGACTGTAACCTTGCACTCCCCAAAATCTGCATCACAGGGCACGATGCCCCCTCCAGAACCAGTGGAGAAGCCATCCACTCACCCCATCCTCCCAGGATGAAGCTCACAGGGCACGATGCCCCCTCCAGAACCAGTGAGCAAGTCACCCACTTGAGAGACGGTGGCCTTGCACTCCCCAGGACAGAGTAATGGTCATGTTGCCCTCTCCAGAGCATGTGGGCCAGTCACCCACTTGAGAGACTGTGGCCTTGCACTCCCCAGGACAGAGTAATGGGCATGTTGCCCCCTCCAGAGCATGTGGGCAAGTCACCCACTTGAAAAACTTTGGCCTTGCTCTCCCCGGGACAAGTCAGTGGGCAAGTCACCCACTTGAGAGACTGTGGCCATGCACTCCCCAGGACAGAGTGTTGGGCAAGTTTCCCCCTCCAGGAACCATGGCATTGTACCATCTTCCGGCTGAGGTGCCCCTCATTCCCCACCCTCCTGAGGTGCCTGGCTATTTTTGAACTGATGCCCCTGCAATGTTCCCTCCGTGTTGTTGCAGGAGTGAGGTGGGGCCTTGGACTTTGGGATGGAACCCTGTGTGAGGGGGTGCTTGTGTGTATGGTGTTGGGGGTGGGGGGTGTTGCATGTGTGTGTCACTCTCTTTTTCCTCCCCCCTCCCCTGTGTGCTAGGCGGCAGTACTCACCATGGTCGTCTTCGCCGGCGCTGGTGTTTGTAGTGGAGAAGAACGTAGAAGAGCACGGGGAAGACGTGCAACTTGGCCTCCATGGCTGAGTCTCCTGAGATGAGTCGTTTCCCTTCTGTGCAGTATTTCCACCAGGCTTTTGATGTCGTTGGTACCGCCCCGGAAAAGGTGGCGGATTGGTTTGTCATTATACAGTGGGCGGAACATTGTCTTCTGCCTGGCTGTAGGCGGTTACCACCGTGGTGCCTGTTGATTTGGCCCTGGCGATCGTTGTGTTAAAGTGGCTGTCTGTCTGAGAAGTTTCCGCTGTGGTCCTAATTTCATATTTATTACCGCCGGCCTGTTGGCAGTATTACCGCCAGGCTTTTGATGTCGTTGGTACCGCCCCGGTAAAGGTGGCGGATTGGTTTGTCATTATACAGTGGGCGGAACATTGTCTTCCGCCTGGTTGTAGGCGGTTACCACCGTGGTGCCTGTTGATTTGGCCCTGGCGATCGGTGTGTTAAAGTGGCTGTCTGTCTGAGAAGTTTCCGCTGTGGTCCTAATTTCATATTTATTACCGCAGGCCTGTTGGCAGTATTACCGCCACTATATCACCGACTGCCAGGGTTGTAATGCGGGCCTTAGTGTCTGGAAACAGACTAAAAGAAGGGAGTTTGGGTCCCAAAAAATTATCATCTGCCAAGCAGCAAGACAGAATGTGTGATGAGGGGAGATTCTTCAAGACTTCTGCCTGTGAGCAGGACTGGGGGTCAGGGCCTTCTAGTCTCTCTGCTGGAAGAGGAGGTCTTCACTCAGGGAACCCAAGACAACCTTTCCTGGATCCTTGAGCACCAGTGTCTGCTTGCTTGCCAAGATCAGTGTGCTCTGTGAGGAAGAGAACTACATTAAAAGGAGCAAGTCGAATGGGGAGCCCTATTGAGTTGCCTCCCTTTGCAAGGTGTGAGGAAACAGCTGTTGCAGTGATCGGGCCATTGCCTGTCTGCAGGACTGAATCGATATCCCACATATGGCAGGAGGGGACAGCTGTGAAAAAAACTGTGGCAAAGACTGCCGCCCCCTAAGGACCAAAGTCTTGCACAGTAGTGGTGCTGTGACCCCATTATGGTAGAAGGGCCCACCACGGTAAAGACTGCTGAATAGTATGGTGTAAAGCCTTGTGCGGCAGTGGTGAGACAACCCTGTATGCCAGGAGAGGCTGCTGTGAATAATTTTGGCATAATGACCAGGCCAGAGAATAAGGACAGTGAATGGCAGAAACCTGTAGGTCAATGGAAGCAACAAGGACGGCAACAGGTTTGACCTTGTTGGATGAGACAGGACAGCGTAAGAGCACATTCACCCAAGTGTAGGAACAACAAGAGGATCATTGTAGGCTTCCTCCCATTGCAAACATGTGAACACTTACCCTGCAGATAAAAAGTGCAGGAAACATCTGATCCCTGCAGAGGTACAACCGCGAGGGAGAGAGCCTGCCCCACCAAGTGTGGCTGCTAAGTCTGAGTGTGCCCATCTCACTGGACCTGGACTGGAGCTGCTACGAGTGCCCAGACTGGGAACGTGAAGACTCTGAACACTTCACTTCTGCCAGAGCAGGTAAGACTTGTTTTAGGCCTCACCGGCCTGGGGAATTTTCTGCTAATTCAATTGTGAGTGTGCTGCAAGGCTATTGACTTTAAATCAGAATTGTAGTGGTTTTATGAGACTTGGATTTTTTACTGTGGAATATTCTTCTGAATGTTGCCAAGAGCAAATAGGGAATAATCATTATTGTTAACATGAGAAGTAAGAATTGAGTCGGGCAGAGAACAGTCAGAGAGTCACTAGAGTCACAATCTCAAGGAAGGAAATTCATTAAATGCTGGAGAAGGGAGTGATTCCTGAGGGACATAAGCTTTGTGAGATCACATATTAGTAATGTTTTATAACTCAAGAGGAGTTCATCCCTAAGGAAGGCTCTAAACTTTCTAAGACACCTTCTTTTTCCCTCAAGATAGTAACCTGAGGGGAAGTTGTACAGCAAGATTCTATCCAGGTATTTCAGATTTTGCCTATAATGCATTAAATATTGTGATTTCTTGTCTGTACATATGCATGCACAGCTTTTTCAAGTGAATTCTGAATAATATTGGGAGCCTTGGTTCATCTAGATGCCACCTGGCAACTCTTCACAAGAAATTCTATAGGCATCTCCCACTTTTCTATTGCCTTCTGAACTTCAGCCAACGTATTGTTCTGCCTGTTTCTCCTGTAGAGAGGACAGCATTCAGAAGTAAGTTTAATTTATGTTTATTCCAGTGTACAGGCGAAGAGCAAGGTGGTAGGTCCTCTTAACAAGCCAGGTCACTACCAACTGTCACTCTCTCATTCTGTAATAGAATTCACCCATGTAATAGGTTATGTCACACAGAGCGTCCCTTAGTAACTAGCACATAGCAACACCACACACCTTCCCCCTTTACAATAACAACACGCATTTGCAATGCAATGGGTCTCGCATTTGCTCCAGTTATAGCTATTTGCGTTGTAAATTCTTAACAGGACTTTTCTTACCACATAAATTGTAAATGAAAAGTAAGACATTAGTTGACAAACGCAAGCCAATTCAAAGCACTGTTAGCGCGCCTGGTCCTTAGTAAGTAAACTTATAAGGGGACACGTATAAGCCGATGAACCTTTTGGATCGCATGGAATATCCTAATTATATAGTGACCAGTGGCATTAATAATCAGCATAACCAATTAATAACATAAAATCAAAACAACTATAACCATCAATTCATGAATAACCACAACTCCATAAGCGTTTTAACAAATTTTATTTCCCCATTAGTTACAATACTAAGGCCCTCATTATGAACAAGGCGGTCAAAACCGCCGTGTTCATGCTGGCAGTCAAACTACTGACCACTAGCGCCCCCAGATCCCCACCGTCCGTATTAGGAACATTCCTCTGGGCTGTCGGGCAGAAACATTGTTTCCGCCCACCGGCCCAGAGGAATGCCTGGCCGGAACATTGACGGCGGCTCCACATGTGGCAAGTGCATGGGCAGTGCAGGGGCCCCCAGGGGGGCACCCGCTCTGCCAGCCTTTCCCTGGTGGGTTTCCCCGCCAGAGAAAGGCTGGAGGATTAGGGATCATTATCCGAGGGGCAGCACCGCTGTCCTGTCGATAATGATTCCGACCACTGCCAGGATGCCTGATGGAGGCAGCAAGGCGGTGAGTGAGGGCTGCGATGGCGGCCCTCATGATGTTCTTTATGTGGCGGTGTGGCCCGCCATGCCGTCTGGCGGGTTTTCCCGCCACCGGCGCCATGGCGGGCAACACCGCCAAGTACATAATGACCACCTAAGTCATCAAGTTAGCTTAAACTTTATTTAATCTACAGAGAATTAGTTCATTAGTCACCATCAATACTATAAGTGAATCAGAAACTGAGGAACCACATGCTAGAATACTTCAACATAAGCCAATAAAGATGAATACAACGACATTAAAAGCAGAGCTCAGCAAGTAGTTTGTCAGTCATTTGTCATTGTCAAACGTCACCCCTAGAGAACCTACTTAACCAAAATTAGCATTAGCATGTGGGGCTTCATGCAAAACAATTTAGAAACATGAATTTGGAAAAACATCTTACTACGAGAAAGAACTATAAAACAGCGCAGTTGGTACCTAGAAAAAAAGGTACAAGTTAATCAGTCACATTGTCAAAGCTACCTATCTACGGAATGGATCAGCAATAAAGTCAGTCTTTGTCTTTAGGTCATCAATAGATCAGCAACG
This sequence comes from Pleurodeles waltl, assembly GCF_031143425.1. Taxonomy (NCBI): domain Eukaryota; kingdom Metazoa; phylum Chordata; class Amphibia; order Caudata; family Salamandridae; genus Pleurodeles; species Pleurodeles waltl. The sequence goes on from NC_090446.1 coordinate 176,039,473, forward strand.
CATCAGGCTCTGGAGAGCATGAGCCCAATGACAGAGTTGCGAACCGCGTCTCCTGACGTCATCAACGTCTCCCCTGGCATCTGCCTAAATTCTGAATTCTTAGCCCCTTGTCATGACCTATTATTAGGGTCTCTGAATCCATCCACCTAATTCCCAATTGGTCAGTCAGTCAGAAGATATGACTTTAACCTATAATATTAATTTTCCAAATCTATACATTTTAAAATGAGTCCTTTCACAGTGCGATGATTGGTCCACTATATGATGTCCTCATCATCCAGCTCTTCAGGTATCGAAAATGTTGCATGTTCCTCTTCAGTCAGTGTTTTCATTGTTCAAGTCCTGGGAAAGTACATTTAGCCTACACTACACATAATTGTATCAAATTGTCTTCATCATCTCCTGTCCGTCGGTACATTGCAGAAAATTCTAGCTAAGCAACTTTAACATCGGTTGGTCCAGGGTCAGGTTAAGACATCAGGGGCCAGATGTAGCAAAGGTTTTTACCCATTCTGTGTCTATGGGAACAAGTGTTCGTACATATGGCCCCAACTTCTCCACAGTGCGTTAGAAATTCAGGGCCAGATGTAGTAAACTCAAATTTTGCGAGTTGCAAATTGCGAGTCAGACCGACTCGCAATTTTCAACTCGCAAAATTGTATGCAGGAAGGTGTCTCAGACACTTTCTGCGACTCACTATGGGGTCGCAAAGACCCACCTCATGAATATTAATGAGGTGGGTCGCATTTTGCGACCCCATAGCGAGTCCCTGCACTCACAGGGATGGTGGCCTGCTGGAGACAGCAGACCTCCATGTCTGTGACTGCTTTTGTAATAAAGCAGTTTTGTTTTTTTTAATTGCAGCCCGTTTTCCTTAAAGGAAAACGAGTTGCAATACAAAAAAATAATAAAACAACGACATTCAAGAAAAGGGAAAGGGGTCCCATCAGGACCCCTTCCCCTTTGTAAATGAGTTACCACCCACTTCAAGTGGGTGTTAACTGCGAATTGCTTTGCGACCGCTTTCGCGGTCACAAAGCAATTCTGCATCGCGGTGCGAGTCGCAAATAGGAAGGGAACACCCCTTCCTATTTGTGAGTCGGATTCACATTTTGCGAGTCGGTACCGACTCGAAAAATGTGAATCAGCATCGAGATGGCCGTTTTCATGGCGCAAACTGCGTTTTTTGCAGATTGCGACGTGCAAAACGGTTCCTACATCTGGCCCTCAGTTTCTTGTGTGAGGCCTGGAAAGGACTAAGCCTTAACCTCAGCTAAGTTAACTTCTATAGATTAATTCAAAAGTAGGTTTTACATTTTAATATGACGTATTACTACATTATTCTTTCACATTTTCATTACTTCACACATCTTTTAGTTATTTTATCACAACTTTGTATAAATGACTGCCACTCCCTGTGATCACAATTTCAAACGTACACTTTATTTTCTCTACAATTAATTTTCTCTACAAACCTTTCATTAATCAAAACACATAAACATTCATTATTAATTTTCTAATTAGCATATTTGCACCAGCAGTTCCTCCTCTGATGACTAAATGTGTCATCACACCTTTCTTTAGCCATATTTCATAATTCTGTCTCTGCTGTATTTTGCCTTCTTCTCAAATTTCCCCTATAAATTGTTCCACTGTTTTGTTCGTCTGTCTTCTCATTATTTTTAGATTTCTTCATCTTTTGCCATAGTTTACATATACCCCATAATCCTAATATACAAGCAATCACAATTAATATTCCCTGTACAATTTTTAATAATACCCCATTCCAAATTTGACTAAGACAATTGCCCACTGAAGCAAATCATTTTCCAACTTTTTCCCAAACACCTGGTTCCTTAAATACTTTCAAATCCTTACAAGAATTAGTTAAGTTAGGGAGTAAGTCTCTCATCTCCTTATCATTATTTGGTATAAATGAACAACAATGCCTAGCATTAATCATTTTACAGATTCCACCGTCTTTCGCTAAAAGAATGTCTAAAGCAAGCCTATTTTGAAGCGTCATAGCTCTATCTGCAGCTAATTTAGTATCTAACAGGAGTATTGCCCCTGTAAAATTTGTCAGCATGTTATCCACAAAAGTAGACAACTTTCGTATCTTGATTGCATTTGAAATGACTCCCACTGAGGGAATGACTGCACCACAAATATCTCCCACAATTGCAGAAGAGGTTTCCCTCCTCTGTCGCTTATGATGTAATTCGGTCACTTTCGGAAGCTTCCTTAAATTGTCAATCTCATAAATTTTAGGGAAATCTATCCCCAAATAACATGTCCCATACCATCCTCTAGGAAGACGGTAATAAGCATTACGTCTACAAATATAATAGATCCCAGGAATCACAGGGTCCTGACCATTCAGCATAAAAGTCCATTTACTCTGAAACAAAAACACATGCTTACATTCACTCGTTCCCACAAATAAAGGCAGTCATTATGAACACGGCGGGAAACACCGCTGAACGCCGTGGCGGTGGTGAACAGAATCCCGCTGTTGGGGTGAATGGAAACCCGCCATATAATGAACGAAAATCCCATCCCCGCCAAAAATCACCAGACCACCACTCCCCACCATGACTCTGTTGGCGGGAATCCCGGACCTCCCCACCCCGCCACCGCCAAGCACACCCACATCCCACCCTCCAAATAATGATGCACAAATCACCTTGGCGTACAATGGAGGCCGGCTGTTACCACCACGGGCGGCAAGTGGACTCAACAGCAAGAAGTGCACACATTGGATACGCGTATAACCCACACACCTGACACACATCCAGAACCCCATAAGACACCCTCAGACATACCCTACAATCATTTGCAATGAAAGTAGGGCAAGAAGACTGAGAGCACCAGAGGCAGACAGCGAACGCCAGCATACAGGAGACGCACACCGACCCCCAGCAGAGCACCCTCACCTCGTTCCCAGCCCCAACACCATTCACCACACTCACCATGTCACCCCCCAAACATCCACGCTTCACCGAACAGGAGTTAAGGACTATGGCGGATGAGATCTTGAAGGTGGAGCCACAAATATTCGGGGCCAAGGTGCAGCGCACACCCATGGCAAGGAAGTTGGAGCTGTGGCAGACCATTGTGAACAGGGTCAATGGAGTGGGACACCATCCACGCACCAGGGATGACATCCGGAAGAGATGGTACGACCTGCGGGGGAAGGTCAGGGGCATGGCATCAAGGCACCACATCGCAGTGCAGAAGACTAGGGGAGGACCGCCACCGACACCACCAGAATACACAACCTGGGAGGAAAAGGTACTGGCCATCCTGCACCCTGAGGGACTCACTGGACTCACTGGAGGAATGGACTCGGGAAAGTCATCAACATATACCCCATATACACCATACCTGTAACGCATGCACCATCCCACCCACACTCACCAGGACCAACACCCCACCCAGGCATTAGCCACTAAATCCACCCCCCCCCTGCATGACCACAAACCCACTAAAAGGTCCACATCCCTCCACCTGTGCACAACCACCCACCCCTGCAAGTACCCACAATGGAACAACACCCCCCACCACAATGCAACCCCACACTGGCACTACATGCAATGTCAACCTCACAAAGGCACCCTGGAAGGCCACTGAAAGTAACACCAGCACAAAATAGCCCAGTCCTGTTCACCTCAAACGTTCATGCAGCTGTAACAGACATGTCTATGTCCCCCAACAGGCACCACCACCCATGCAACCCTAATGAATGGGACAAGGAGTGCCAGTGCCCCCATGGAGACAGGACACTGGTGAAGGATCCCTGGACACTGATGAGCAGGCAGGCCCATCACACAGTCCTGGACTCTCACCATGCAGCAGCCCCACCCAGGAAACCACTGTCACCCCTACCACCCAGTCAAGACCAGCCTCCCAGGGCAAGCGTCCCCACACTAGTGTATTCACAGACTGGTGGAACACAGGTACAGAGGCCATAGTCTCCCACTGTCAACACGCAGGAAGGTGAGGGTCCCAGTACAAGTGGTACTGCCAGACCTGTGCAGGGGACACAGGCAGAGGGGGCTAGGGCAAGTGCAAGGATGGCAGTGGGCCAGGGTGGAGGCCACAGGATAGATGCAGCAGCCAAGGACGTGATATCAGAGGTATTGGGGGCCTACCAGCATACCCATGACAGGTTGGCACAGATTGTGTCCACCCAGGAGCACAGTCAAAGGATGCAGCAGGGACACCACCAACAGGCCATGGAGCAGTGGAAAGAGCACAATGCCACAATGGCCACCATAGCAGGAGCACTGCTGCAGCTGGTCCAAAACCAGTCTGACACCCACACAGGACAAGAGGCCCCCATAACAGCACCGGACAACCAGCATCAGATTACCCCATCAGCAGAAACATCCCAGGAACTACCCTCACAGGAAACCCAAGGGCCTACCATGTCATCCCCTGAAGATCAACAGCAGGCGCCCAAACGGACCCTCAGGCCAAGATATGGCACTGGAATCCCAGCAAAGAACCAGGCCCCCTTCAAAAAGTAACTCAGTCAAAATTTGCACAGCAACCATCCCACCCAATCACCAACCACGCATTGCTAAGAGGCAATATAAACTACTGTAAGACAAGATGTATCCATCATTAGTACCAACCACGCTGCCACCATGTTGGTCTTGAGGACACCCACTTCTTACGACTTGCCATCACTGTAAATAGCACTATTCACTCACATCAACCAATAAAACACATATCACACCTGTAACACTGTCCCCTGTGTTAAATTGTGAACAAAGTGAAGTATGGATGCAACTGGCTGAGAACTATTTTATTGTTAAATCTGTGCATGAAGGGAGGCCTGTGTGCCTAAATAGTGGCTATGAGTAAATGCATACAATTTCAATCTGTACCATGCAGAAGTGATCCATGTTCCGGCTATCATTACCAACACCCCCTATATGACTGAGCACACTGACAGTATTTGTCACAAACCCCAATGTCAGGCCCAAGTCCCACACATATACTGGAAGTAAAGTTGTATCAGTTGGTTCCTAGAATTGACATCTTCCCCTTCCTCATCATCACCATCACTCTCCTCACCTCTCTGAGGTAGCTGATCAGGACATACAGCAACCTATACCTCCAAGAGGGGGATAGAGTGTCTCACTGCCATGTTGTGCAGCATGCAGCAGGCCACCACTATTCTACACACCTTATCAGGCCCATAGGCCTGGGAACCCCCCGGAGAAATGTAGACAACGAAATCTAGCCTCCAGGAGACCCATAGTTCGCTCTATCACCCTCCTGGTACGTCCATGGGCCTCATTGTAATTCCTCTCTGCATCCTTTCTGGGATTCCTCACTGGTGTCAGAAGCCAACGCAGGTTTGGATAGCCAGAATCACCTAGAAAAAGGTGCAATACAGAGTTGTCATTGTTATGCCCCTTAGTCAGACAGCCTGGCTGTCTGCTATGTGTCAGTTAGTGACAGGCACACTTACCTATGATCCACCCTCTGTCCTCTTGGAGTTGTTCCATCTTCTGTAGCACACTTCTGTTCCTCAACACAAAGGAATCATGGACTGAACCTGGGAACATGGCAATCACATGTGAGATGTACTTTACTGCAGTACATACCAATTGGATGTTCATGGAGTGAAAGTTCTTTCTATTTCTGTACACCTGTTCACTCACTCTTGGGGGGATGATCGGTATGTGGGTGCCGTCGATGGCACCTATAGCATGGGGTATGTTGGCAAAGCCATGCAATTCAGACTTGATGGCAGGGAGGTCAGTTCTTTGGGGTAATCTCACATAGGACTGCAGGTGTCGTACAAATGCATTCATAAATCTTGTCATTACCATGCTGAACACTGGCTGTGAAAATCCAGCACCCATGCCCACTGTCACTCGAAATGAGCCCGTGGCCAGGAAATGGAGTGCGGAGAGCACTTGCACTTCAGTTGGGATGGCATGCTGATTACGATTTCCTGGCATTTGTGCACGATCCAGTAAAGCACAAAGCTCCTGGATTGTTGCACGTGTGAGTCTGTAATTGATTATGATCTCACGCTCCACCATGGTCCTCATATCCACAAGTGGTCTATTAACCGATGGTGCCCTTCCTCGCCCACAAGGGTCGGCACCTACGAGGGGTTTCAAAAAGGTGTGATGAAGACACATACATTGACACACTTGTCATCATTTGTGCACTGCATTGTAGTGACTCTACATTAACTGCTATACATGTACATCACAAAGAGGGAACAGAGTATTTCATGTGAGGTAGAAAACTGAATGGACAGAGGTCCAGGTGCTTCATGTGGCTAGTAGGGCCTGCATTGTGAAAAGTTTAGTTTTTTAGATGCGTAGGTCATGAAAAAATGTCTGCCCACTGTAATTCTGCACATTCTTTGTGGAAGTGACCTTACACTGCTAGCGCTTGACGTCAAAGCATAAGGCGGTGTTTACAGCCATTCACACCCTCATTGGTTAACATGGATGCCAATGGGGAATCCTGGCGTATTATGATCGCGCCGGCCGTGACGGTGCACACCTCTGCGGAACATACGCAAGTTCGTCATAGATTATTTACTTGACTCCCTGATCTTGTGTGGACAGGTGCTTCAATGTGTGTACTGCTGTGGGCTGCCTCTGGCCATGGATGTGCCTCATGTTGTAGAGGGAAAGGCCCCGGCCTTCACCCAGGAGTAACTGGAAAAGCTAGTGGACGGGATCCTGCCCCTGTACGCAAAGCTGTACGGACGGCCAGAGGTACAGGTGAGTCTGGGTTTGGGGGGCACTGTGTGTGTGTAATGGATGGTGTTGATTGGACATATGTGTGCACCTCTGAGCCTGCATGGGCCATGGTGCATGGCATGCTGTGTGCATATGTCCTGTATGTCTGACAGTACTGTCCGTCCCATAGTGGACGAATAGCCAGCTGTACCTATCGTGCAAGTGCCTGACCTCTGTGTTCCATTTCTGTGTCACCCTTTTAGGTCAGTGCGCACCAGAAGAGGGCACTTTGGCATGCCATCGCCAAGGAGGTGTGGACATTGGGGGTCTACAACTGGCGGAGCACCCACTGCAGAAAGAGGTGGGAGGACCTGCGGCACTGGGCGTGTAAGATCAGTGAAGCCCAGCTGGGCAAGTCCTCCCAACGCGGAAGGGTTGCCCGTCGGGCAATGACCCCCTTCATGCGATGGATCCTGCCGGTGGAGTACCCAGACCTGGATGAGCGCTTGAAGGCTACACAGCAGTCACAACGGGGTGAGCACTCATTTCACATACTTCAGTCTGGAAGGATGTCTGGGTGTGCATTAGGGTTTATGCTGCTTAGAGGCAGGGACTTTGACTCGTGTCCATCTACTTTAAGGTCCCCAAATCCCCAAAAGGTGTAGGGGTGTCTCTGTCAGGTCTCCCATATGTCGCCTCCTTAGGTAGTCCAGGGGATGGGTGTAGAGCAGTACTCTGGTCAGCAGTCAGGGGCATGGGCATAGTGAACGGTGCTGCTTGTTGGGTGTGTCTTCTGGCCAAATTGTCTTTGTTGCTGGTACAGTGATGATTGTGTGGTTTTGTACACAGTTCAGTTACCTCAAAACAATCATGCTCGATGTATTCCTCTTTTTCAATTTCAACAGTATGACTTTGAAGCAATGTTGCTGGATTCAACACTGTACATCTTTTTAATGTTACATTTGGAGCACCTAATATGCCCGTCTCATACCTCGTCAGTCTTTCACCAGGCAAATACTATGTTTTCATCCTTGTCAGTAAAATCTCAACAGAGTGTGGTACCATCAGCGTCAAAGGGTACCCCATCACCACTCCTTCACATTGAGAAAGACTTTGACCAACTGCGGCTACTGCACACAGACAACCTGGTATAGCTGCTGCAACTGGGTCCACAGTAGCTGAAAAATAAGCTACTGGGCAATAAGCACCTTCATGGACCTGTGTCAAAAGAGACAACAAGCATCACATTCATGGCAAAACAATGTGAATGGCTTTGTGTAATCAGGAATTCCCAATGCTGGAGCTCTGTACAAACTCTCTCTCAATTCAGTGAACGCCTTCATCTTGTCCTCGTCTAATGAAATGGGGTCTGTAACTTCCTCATGTGTCAGCTGCTGTAATGGTTTGGCAATCTCAGCAAAATTTGGAATCCACTGTTGACAATATCCTACCATTCCTAAAAACATTCTGACATCTCCTTGAGAAGTCGGAGGACTTCTCTGCAAAATTATGGTAATCCTCTCCCTCGAGATTCTCCTTGACCCTTTCTCAATCTGATGTCCCAGGTATTTCACTGATTTCTGACAATACTGCAGTTTCAAAGGTGACACCTTATGTCCAAATTTTCCTAAATGATTCAACAGGACAATCGAGTCATACTTACACTCGTCCCTTGTCCTGGATGCAATTAGTAAGTCATCAATGTACTACACTAGAGTCGGTTGGTACGGTAGTTCCAATGACTCTAAATTTGTTCTCAGGATCTGATTAAACAGAGACGGTGACTCCGTATACCCTTGTGGAAGTCTGCACAAGCTGTAGACTCTGTCTAGGAATTTGAAACTAAAAAGAAACTGACTATCCTCATGAAGAGGCACAGAAAAGAAAGCTTGTGACAAGTCAACCACTGTGAACCACTCTGCATCGTAAGGAATCTGTAACAGTATCACTACTGGATTTGGCACTACCGGACAAAACCTGACCACCATATCATTCACTTTTCGCAAGTCCTGCATGATGCGCACTTTTCCACACGGCCTCTTCAAGCCCATTACTGGTGAATTACATGGACTACTCAACACTTCTTTCAAAACTCCTTGTTTCAGAAAATCTCCAATTATCTGCGTCACTTTTCTCAGGACGTCCTGTGCCATGCTATACTATGGAAGCTGAGGGAATACTACATTTGGCTTCAAAGTGATCTTAATTGGTTCCACTCCCTTAATCAAGCCCACTTCTTTACCTGTCAAATCCCACACATTTTCCTGTACTGTTCCTTGTAGATCTGCATGCAATTCTTTCAAAGTAAACATTGGGAAGAACTCGATCAATGGGTATTCCTCATTAACGTTGTTATTTATGGTCTCAGATGTCTGTTCTTATTAGTTTGCACCTCTATTCCAGTAGTCGAACAACTAATGGAACATTTTGTCGTACACAGTAAGTCCCTTCCCAGTAGGGATACTGGACTTGAGTCACAGACTACAAACCTATGCAGTCCCTGGAAGTTACCAATTTCAACCTGTGCCAGATCTGTGATTGGATTTGTCAACTGTCTGTTCTATACTCCCACAACCTGAACTGTTTTGCCTAAAAGAGGTAAGTTCAGAGCTTCTGCACTTCTTACTGTAGAGCATGTAGCTCCTGTGGCCACTAAAAATGAGACCTTGTAACCCATCACCTTTCCCTTCACAAAAGGTCCTCTCTGATCTACTTCTAAGGATGCTGCAAGCATACACGGTCCTTCATCCGACTGTCACTTATCCATTCTTCGTTTATTTAATCCTAACTATGAAATGGGAATTGGTGTACTGTGTCTTTACTTCTGTCTTGTCTCTGACCTGTGACCTGCTGAGTAAGCATCATCTGTTGCTGTTCCATTGGGGCTTGAGGTATCTGCATTTGCTGTCCAGGTACCATAGGAACCTGCTGTTGTATTGGTTGTAACTGTGTCAGTTGTGCACGTAGCATTTGCACCTGCTGCATGGGTTGGAAGTTCTGCACTTGGTTCTGAACATTCAGATTAAAACCTTTCATTCTAGGGACTTTCACAGTTTGAAATGTATTGACATCACCACTCTGGTGAACAACACCATCCTGCACCATCAACGGACACTACCGCTTCCATTGTCCCACATTTCCACACAATGACACAGTAACTCTTTTTCATCCCTTACATATCATACTGGACCACTACAGTACTCAAATCCGGACCACGTGCCATGTTTACTCCACGACCCCTACCTCTCATCTGGGGCTGGAACATGACAGTTCACTGCTGTTGCAGCATTTATTGGACAAAAGCTCCTTGCACTCCTGTCTGAGCTGCCTTTATTTGCATCACCATCGCTTTCTCCTTCAACTTTTTCTGCTTCAATTAAATTTCATCACCACAGTATTTTGCATATTGCAACACTTCATCAATTGGCTTTGCTTGCTAACAAATCAAATGACTATCATCTGTCCTATTTCTGGTCTCAACCCTTCAACGAACCTGAACACAAAGTGCAACATGTCCTTTGGCTCAATTGCTTCCTTACCACTGTACTCTTTAAATGCTTTCAGCAATCTCTCATAATAGGTATGTATCGACTCTTTAGTTTCTTGCACTGTTCTGTCAATTCTCTGCCAATCAATATTTTAGGAGAAATCCTCGTCTTCAGGAACTCAATCACCTTATAATAATGTTTAATTACCTTAGGTGATGGTGCACCTGTAACTCTATTCCTTTCTGGTTCACTCGTTGGCCAATCCACTGCCCTCTTGCATTCAACCCATAAATCAGCTGGAACAACTATTTCCAAAAATGTATTCAAGTCTTCCCACAGACAGTTAGAAAGCTTCACAAACCTATCTGTCTGCTGGTACCACTCAACCGGTTTCTCTCTCAAGTTTGGGTAATCATTGGAGATTGACAATATATCACTTCTGTGCCATGGGACATGAACAAACTGCCCTCCTGGAATTTCTCTCACTGGTAACATTTTCACTGGATCCTTTTCTTTCTGTACCCTTTCAGACCCTTCTTGTGAATCTTGTTCCCGTTTGCCCTTCTTTTTTGCCCATATACCTTCTCACTTCTCTAATGCTCCCCAGATCTGAGCACTCTGCAACAATTCTTTTAAGCGAGCCTTCATTCCTGCTGACCTCATGTGCTTGAAATCCTTTGCTTCGAAATCTAACCTGTAACTCAGTTTCAAATGTTTTGTTCTCTCAATCTCTATATCATGTTTTTTTGCCAATTTCTGATGTATCTTACTGACTTCCCTTGTAATCCTTGGACACAAGTATGTCATCTCTTCTTCAGTGTAGGATTCTAACATGTTCTCTCCCATTGTTCCTTAGACCAGCTCTGTTATTTCTGTCCCTAGCCTCACACGATTTATCTGCTCTTCACCCTTGGATTTTTTTTAGGTGTATTTAAGCTATCAACCCCTTCACTCAATTGCTCTGCTGTCAATCCCTGTTACGAGATGATACTTGAAATTGGCACTGACACCTGTTGCATCATTGCACCTGGAGTTTGCGGCATCAAAAGTTTCAAACTTTGACTTGCATTCGGGCCATTTACTGCATCTGGAAGTCCTACAACTTCTAAGATCCATTAATGGTCTAGATCCATTAAAGGTCTGACCGATAGATGATACCACCTGCAGATGATCACTCATTCCCCTCCTCACAAGACTCTGTGACATTTCACCCTGATATCCTGCAACTGTTTTCTTTTGCGCAAATAATGGTATCGCTGGACCAACAGTAATTGGTAGCGATATTGCATCTGGAGCAGCCCTGACACTCGCATTTTGTGGAAAGTTTACCCCCATAGTCTGAGTCACCTCTGGTGTGACATCTGACTGTGTCCCTGTTATTGGTGTAAACTTCGGTAAACCCTGTGGCTGTGCCTGAGGCAACAACATTGAAGTCGGCTCAGTCTGAACTAACATTGGCCTCGGGAGCACTTGCTCCGATGGCACCCCTAAGTTCAAAGTTGTCTCAAGAGCTGGCACATCTGGATAGATTCTCTGCATCAATGGTGGGTGCATCTGCGCTTGGACAACTGAAGTAGTCACTGCATTAGGAGTACTCTGCACTACACCTTGTACCTGTCCATTATCTGTCTACACTGGTTCCACGGTCCCCGGTGCTTGTGCTGGAGAAGTTGGGGCAGAGCTAGTGCTTGGACCCATTCATGTTTCGCATATGGTGGAGGTCGATCCCTCAACAGCTGTGTAATAAGATCCTCAACATCTGAATCTTCTTATTATACATAGGTCTTTTTCTTCTTCTTGGTCCGTGAACTCTCATTACTCTTAGCAGCATCTTCTTTTTTTGACTCATCTTCCTCTGTGATTGCAGGAAATAATTTAATACCCTGTAATGTCTCTGTTCTCTACCTTTTCTGTTCCCAATCCCACCTTCCTTCTGCCAAGGACTTTTCTACCTTCTTTAGTCTTCTCTGAAATTGCATCTCTTGTTGCTGTCTGGCTACTAGCTCCCAAACTGCTAAAGCCTCAAACTGTGCTGGCCTCAGTAATGGCATTGTCTCATATAATGTCATTGGTAATTCATCCAAAATTCATAAATTAAACGTTCCATGCTTTGGAAATGCTAGAGCTCCCAATTTCTTTGCCATCTTGCGCCACTGTTTTAGCCAAATACATGGCGCACCACCTCACTCCTCCATCACAATATATGCCAGAGAATTTTCAGTTGGGGAGCGGTTCCCCCACTGTCGCCTTTATATAAAGAATCACCCTTCATGGAACTTCTAAACACTTTGAAAAACTTCATTTTGTCTGTTGTATTTATTTTGATTCAATAATGAAATGACTTTTACTCCTGAGATTCCTTTCACCTGCTTACTCTACCAATTGCCTCTTACGGAAGGCTACCAATCCGCTCGCGACTCTTCCTACTAACCAACCTATCACAGCCTGGCACACTCTGATGTCACACTTACACACTGCGGCTGACAAAGTCTTACGGCTTGTCCTCCTACTTCAACTCACACAAACTAATGCAAAATTTTACAAGCACTTATCCAAAAACCCAATAACCAAAACCAAACCTGCTGGTTTACTACAGGAAGGTACACAATCGCTTCAGAGACCTTATGGATTTTTCACTTATGGCCCTTTCGCTCATGTAGCTATTCCTCGTTCTCAGTCTCCCACATTCGCTAGGAAAATTCAACCCGCAAATTTCACTCTCAACTGATCAATGGGTCTGTCCTGGTGCACATAGGACTCGCCAAATCTCAGTCGAAAAAATGTCTTTTGCTCGTTTAACTTACACACCGACTTGTTGACCATGCCCGATCGACCTACTAAACCAGACAGATTACAACATATAACCAAGTGTCTTCTACACTTGTCAATGTTCTCTGGAGTCTTAGCCCATGCAGGGTCCGTACATCACCAACAACCACGTGGACAATTTTTGAGCACAAAGCGCCACATACATATGAAGTTCGATGACTTCCCTACTCTCACACTGCGGAGTAAGCACACTCCTACTAAACCTTAACTGGAGTACGGAACTCCCTGCTTTATCTCTCATACATCACGATTCACCTGTGATTTTGCTTAAGCCTTGCAATCCTACCACTTCACACCATTACAAAAACACGCCGAGAACACACCCAACTTTACTAGCAGGATCCAGGATCTGGGAAAGTCATTTCTGGGCTTAAGGGGACGTCATCCTTGCTATACTTGTTATTTCAGACAAAAAAAATTCAAACCTCATAAAATACAAACAACTAATCCTAACTTAAACTACTACCATAACCAGTAATCACCACATAACTAGACTTCCAAGGAAACTAACCATCAAGCTGCTACCAAAAACTGTTAGCGCGCCTGGTCCTTAGTAAGTAAATTTACAAGGGGACGCATATAGGCCAATTAACCTTTTGGATCGCATGGAATATCCTAATTATGTAGTGACCAGTGGCATTAATAATCAGCATAACCAATTAGTAACGTAAAAGCAAAACAACTATAACCATCAATTCATGAATAACCACAACTCCAGAAGCGTTTTAACAAATTTGATTTCCCTATTAGTTACAATTCTAAGTCATCAAGTTATCTCAAACTTTATTTAATCCACAGAGAATTAGTTCATTAGTCACCATTATAAATGAATCAGAAACTGAGAAAACACATGATAGAACACTTCAACATAAGCCAATAAAGATGAATACAACGACATTAATAGCAGAGTTCAGCAAGTAGTTTGCCAGTCAGTTGTCACTGTCAAACGTCTCCCCTAGGGAACCTACCTAACCAAGATTAGCATTAGCATGTGGGGCTTTATGCAAAACAATTTAGAAACATGAATTTGGAAAAACATCTTACTACGAGAAAAAACTATGAAACAGGGCAGTTGGTACCTAGAAGAAAAGGCACAAGTTAATCAGTCACATTGACATAGCTACCTATCCACAGAATGGATCAGCAACAAAGTCAGTCTTCGTCTTCAGGTCATCAATAGATCAGCAACGCATCAGGCTCTGCAGAGTATGAGCCCAAAGACAGAGTCTCGAACCGCGTCTCCTGACGTCATCAACATCTCCCCTGGCATCTGCCTAAATTCTGAATTCTTAGCACCTTGTCATGATCTATTATTAGGGTCTCCCAGTCCATCCAACTAATTCCCAATTGGTCAGTCAATTAGCAGATATGACTTTAACCTATAATATTAATTTTCCAAATCTATAAATTTCAATATTAGTCCTTTCACAGCACGCGGATTGGTCCACCATACGATGTCCTCATCATCCGGCTCTTCAGGTATCGAAAATGTTGCATGTTCCTCTTCAGTCAATGCTTCCATTGTTCAAGTCCTGGGAAAGCACATTTAGCCTACTCTAGATATAATTGTAACATCAGGTGGTTCAGGGTCAGGTTAAGACATCAGCTTCTCTGCAGTGCGTTAGAAATGCAGTTTCTTGTGTGAGGCCTGGAAAGGACTAGGCCTTAACCTCAGCTAAGTTAACTTCTATAAATTAATTCAAAACATAGGTTATACATTTTAATATGACATATTACTACATTATTCTCATAACTTCACACACCTTTTAGTTGTTTTATCACAACTTCGCATAAATGGCTGCCACTACCTGTGATCACAATTTCGAACGTACACTATATTTTCCCTACGATTAATTTTCTCTACGAACTTAGCATATTTGCGCCGGCAGCACCATGTCCGCCATGAGCACGAGTGCGAAGGAGAGACACAAAAGGAAAAAAAAGTTTGCTCGCAGTCACACATATCGTGCAATTATTCCTGCAGTAGGGTCGGTTTGCAAGGCGGTAACAAACCCTCCCCATGGAGGGACAAACGTAAAGCATTTACCAATGATAGCAAGCCCACAAACGAGTGAGTGTAATGGGAGGGCAGTGGGTGTATTTAAAAGCCCACAATACTTACAACAGGTTAAATCACTTTCGCGCTCAACCTAAAAATGGAAGGAAGACTGACCAAAAGGTAGACATTATTTGACTGCAGTGGTAGGGGTCCTACAGACGTCCTGAGCAAGATTCGACATCAAGTCAAAAACCTTTCACCACGTCCATAACTTGTTAACAGAGAAACCTGATAAGAAAAACATATATCAAAGCTGTCTGACTAAAAGCAGTATGATGGGGAGTAAAAACTCTTATCACAAGTATTTGCAATGTGGTGGGCGTGGTTAAAAGCCCACAATTCTTATAACAGGTCAAATCGCTTGCGCGCTCGACCTAAAAATACGCATGTGGGCAAGAAATGCTAAAGGGGCAGGCTGATGGGAGCCACTGAGCGCCCACTGATGGGCCTACAACAGCGGAGAACATTCTGATAGGCTTGTGTTCCCAAAAGGCATTAGGGATTATTGCCCACATACACTGTGAACATTCAAACTGGCTACAAAAGCGGAATGTTCTAAAGCGCGTTACGATATCAGTTACATGTAGTCCATCTGTGCCTTCAAAGATGATCTTTTTCTTTTTCTTTTGTAATTAGCAATGTATGCACCAAAAATGGTCTAAGTTCAGCTTTTTATGCAAGCTTTGATACCATGACAAACAAGCATTTACAATGCAATAGGTCTCGCATTTGCTTGAGTTAGAGCTATTAGCTTTGTACATGCATAACTGGACTTTTCTCGCCACAGAATTTTTTTAGCCGTGCTGCATAATTTGGTCCTCTCTGCTATATAACTCCAGTGGCACGGCATTATACCTAGTAATAGGGCGGAAAACAGTGAAACGTCTTGCGACAGCATTTTGAAACTGGTATGAAACACTACATTGTAGTGTTTTCTCATTCCTATTTGGAATGATAGAGCAGATGACATAAGGGGATTCCAAGGTCTATGACGTTGTGGTCTCCTTGTGTCAGTTGAGCCCAGGTGTCTTTCTGAACGGACCTGTTTCCTGGTACTGCTATACTTATAATAAAGAAGCAAAAAGATATGGATAGTGCACCACTGCGCAAAGTCAGAAAAGTCCAGTAACACAACGTTGTCTTTTAAAAATCTTCATTTTTTATTATTGCTTTTTCTTGAACAAATGAACAATCAGCCAACGCGTTTCGTCCTACACAAAAGGACTTCTTCAGAGCTGAAATGTAACACAAAACGAATGTATATATCACACCAGAACAGAAAGACACAATAAATACAAAAACAATTTAACAACAAAAAGACAATGTACAAAAACATACAAAAAATATATACAAAAAAATCACCTCTCATACACATACTTATAGTCATAAAGAACTCATAATCATAAGAGACAAGGGACACATGCTACCAGGAATGTTATTCACACATATAGTCGATGAAGACATATATATTAATATATCACATGACACATATTACTAATATTTACAAAGACAAAATACAAAAAACTAAATATAAACACCAGTTTTCTTAAAAAGGACATAATCTACATAGTTCTAAAGATTTTTATAATATCGCCATCATTCTGTAATTTTTAATAATATATCTATTGAAAATAAAAAATAATAATAATACATTTTTTATATATAGAGAGAAATAAATATGATATCAAACACATCATACCTTATATTTGCATGGTCTTTAAATTGATTGTCTTTCCATATCATGGGAATTAAATGTCCAACCTATTATTACTAAAAAGAATGACAACACTATGTAATATCCCACAGATTGAGAAGCGAGTAACAACCAAAATTATCGACTACCCACACATAAATTTAATATTTTCAAAATTTTCAAAAGATGGTGAATTTAAAAAAAGGTCAACAAACTCCATAAACAAATAGCCCTACATAAATGGCCAAAAATGCCATAAAGAAAGACAACCAAAAGAGCCCATAATATAATTTCAAAAAAACACGAGAAATTGCACTCTAAAAATAATAAGAATAAATATATAAATATAGCTATTTCTATTTTACAAAAAAACACAGCTCATAAACCATAACCCCACAAACCTACAAGTGCTTAGACAAAAACATATATTTATAAATTCTAACACCACACATGTACTAATATGCTATTAATTCATGTTATTATTACAAAACAATCCCAATGGGAGAGGAAATGAATAGGCATACTACAAAACAGCGTTCCACAGGATGACATTTACAAAGAAAAGGCATTTGCGGTATATTTAAATTTAAATGCCTAGTCATCCATAATACTGCCTGAAAGGTCCGTGAAGCACGTGAAATTGCAATCAATTAGTAACCACTTACCCCATAAAATAAGGGATCAAGCATGTCCGTCCCGGTCGGCAAAGAAAGTAAACTGAGCCCAGCTTGACATCCGCTTTTAAACCCTGGGCAATCTAGATAACGAGATTATTTGACACAGGTGGCATACTCATTGCTATGGCGACCATTCTGGAATGAGAATAGTCGCCATCTTAGGTAAACAGATCGGCCATTTTTGAATGGTGTCATCCATTCTATAAACAGATGTATAGGATCCATCTAGCATTATACGGGCTTAACAGGAGTTTTGATAAAGCCCTAAAAAGTAAAAAGAAACTGATACTCTATACTAAACAGGACCCAAGATGCATATAAGTTGCTATAGCGACTATTATATGACAAAATTACTCTTCATATTGCATAAATAATTCGGCCATTTTGAACTGGTGTCAACTATACTGAGAACCAACGGAGCCTAAGACTTTCTTATAATAAAGCCCTAAAGTATAAAGCTTACAGACTATGCCATGTTATATTAACATGACATAGGAAGAGCCACGAAAAACTGATCATTTTAAAATGGGGTGTCAGCCATCTTAGAAGGATGTAATCAATAACGTAGATGATGGCAAAACAAGGAGGAATATAGATATGACATTGTTGGGGCTTGAAAACGATTTTAATAAAGCCCTGCAAGATAAGAAGAGAAAGATAATCTGTGATGAATAACACACAGGAAACATACCCGTCGCTATAGCGACCATAGTACCATTGAAATATTTGCCATAATGGATAAAGGTGTCGGCCATTTTGAACTGGTGTCAATTATACTAAATGTATATAGATTATATGACGATTATGGCCCATCATCTATTGGGGATGAGTATCCAATTCAGAAAACCCTGAAATTGTGAAATTCTAAAAAGAAATTAGCCAACAGGGGAAAAAAGAGAGAACATAGACCTAACAAGCGATGCCTATTTAAAGGAAATAATGGAATTCTTCATCTGTATTGTGTCCCATACTCACGGCGCGTAGGCGGCATATCCATGCTGCCTCTCTGCGCCGCAGGGTCAATTCTCTGTCACCCCCTCTTTTGTTTGGTGGTACCGTATCAATCCCATGAAACCAGATCTTATTGTCATCTGTATGTTGTTCCAACATATGCAGTGACAGAGGATATCTAATGTCTTTATTCTTAATTGCACGGACATGTTCTTGTATACGCAGTTTGAGAGGCCTTATAGTGCTACCAACATAGATTTTAGTAAATGCCAATGCTTCCTAATGATCTTATATATGTCATTACTTGATGTAGAGAATTGGGTAACAAATCTCACAAGGGTATGCTCCTTTCTTCTTTTGTCACTATTACTATTATTAATTACAAGTGTATTGCTTCTCATTAGTTGTCCTACTCGCTTTTCCGCTTTTGTCAGGATATGTTCTCCAAAGCCTCAATTTCTGAATCTTTGCTTGGCTTTATCGACATGTGTAGTGAATGTCTTGTTGGGGCTACAATTGTGTCTTATGCAGACCATTTCTCAGAAGGGGATATTGTTGATCACAGACTTAGGATGGGCACTGCTGGCATGTAGGACACTGTTACATGAGGTAGGCTTTCTAAAGAGAGTCCTCTATATCTTATTCCCTCCAACATAGAATGTAATGTCAAGAAAATCAATCTGTTCCTTGCTGTATTGTAGACTGAGTTTGACATTAAAGGGGTTATCATGAAGAAACATATGATACATCACAAGTTGCTCAACAGAGCCTTTCCATATGAGTATAATATCGTCTATGGATCTACCCCAAAAAAACAATAGATCAGTCCATTGGGACGCGTGCTTACCCCAGGCATGCTCCCTCTCATACCAACCCATGAAAAGGCAGGCATAAGAAGGAGCAAACCTGGAACCCATCGCAGTCCCCTGTATTTGATGGAACCACTGACCATCATGTAAGAAAAAAATATTTGAAAGAATGATATCAATCATTTCCATCACCATGTTATTATGTTGCCAATGGTCTGCCGTCCTAGTACATAGAAAAGCTTCAACCGCTCTAACCCCGAACTGTTTATATATACAAGTGTAAAGACTAGTAACAGCCATGGTTACAAACATCAGGTCATCAGACCACTCAAAATCATCAAATGTATTTAATATGTCTTTACTATCTTGTATATATGCAGGTAAATTGTGTACAAACGGTTGTAAAAATGTGTCCACATATTCAGATAGTCTCTCTGTGGGGGAAGAATTCCCCGAGATAATGGGTCTACCAGGAGGAAACCTATCTCCTTTATGTATCTTGGGCAATACATAGATACATGGGAAACATGGTTCATGCACTTTCAAATACTTATATTCCCCATCTGAAATAAGGCCACTCTCTCGCCAGTTATCCAATCGCATATTAATGAAATCGCCAAGCGATTTCATTGGATTCTCAGTAATGCGTTCATAGCACACCGTGTCATTCAATTGTCTGTTAATTTCCTGAATGTAGTCGACTTTATTCATTAGTACTACATTCCCACCTTTGTCTGCCTCCCTAATAACCAACAAAGGATCAGATTTTAGGGAATGTAATGCTTTCCTCTCCATTTGGGTCAGATTGTCATTGCTAAATTTAAAAGTGTTACTCTTATCTGGACGCCTATACATGTCATTAGTCACTCTAGTGCGGAAAGAAGCAAGTTTACCTCCGTGTGTTCCGGTTCTTCATTGTCGCATCCACTACAATTTGGCGACGAGGTGGGACTTGAGCGGCTGGCCTGCGCTCCTCTACCAATTTTTCCATTTCCACGTTGACTGCGGCACAGTGGTGGAGTACGCACGAGCGCAAGCAAAGACTGTTGCTTCCGCATGCGTCTCCAGAGAAATGGAGAGGCCAGCTCGAGCGGAAACCTTTTCGTCTGCACTCGTCTACAGGGAAACGGAGACGCAGCGTCCAGGGGTCTGCATTGCCTGTCGACAGTGATGCTCAGGTTGCTGCCGCACGTGTCTCCAGGGAAACGAGACGTGGCATCCTGCACGATGTGATGCTTGGAAGGTGTGAACAATTCCTCAAGGGCGCGTCTCCAAGGGAACGGAGACGCAGCATATGCGAGGAATCGGCGCGTGCCTCCAAAGAGACGCAGTAGCGGAACAGTTGCCTACTTACGCGTCTCCTCACAAAGGGGACAAGGAATATATGTAAGCACTTAAAAAAAAAACAAAAAAAGAAACCAGGAGTATTATTAAATAACTCTTCACCGTGATGATAAAGGAATTAGTGACAATAGAAAACAGGTCTGGGGTGTTTGGACATTGTCTGCAACTTCATTCAAATTGTGCACTGAGGCGAGGTGCAATATGGCACAACCTAATTTTACTATCGTTCCTCAGCAAGCATTTTGGGCTATTGGAAGCACACCACCTATCAATTGGGTGGAATGGAAAGACTATTTCTTAAATTATTTAGGTGCCATCGATGTGGAGAACAAAATGGCTGCAGAACAGAAAAAAAGGATCTTGCTACATTCATTGGGGCCTATGGGTTTAAAAACATACAATAAAATTCCGAAGGGTCCTATAAGTGGGGATGTATGTGTTTTTAATGCTGCAATGCAAGACCTGGATAAATATTTTGCGCCTAAGGTTTGCGTTGGGATTGTCCGATACAAATTTTTCCAGAGGAAACAAGAAAAAGGAGAACCTGTAGATGACTATGTTGCAGACTTAAAGAAATTGGCCCTTGACTGCAAATTCAGTGCAATTCATGGTGAGCTTATAAGGGATCAAGTGGTCATGCATAGTAACAATCAATCTATCCAAGAAAGATTGTGGATAAATGGTGATTCTCCACTGGATGAAATCTTGGCTATAGTAAGGAAGGCAGAGATTTCTAAAAGGTGCGTTTCAGAATTAGGATCAACAGAGAAAAGTGGGGATGGTATTTACAAAGTGGCGAATCGCAGAACGGTGAAGGAGCAGAAAAGTCTACAAAGTGGTGAGGGTGAGAGAAGATGCTACAGATGTGACAGTAAGGAACACCTTGCATACTCCAAGTCATGTCCAGCTTTAGAGCTAAGGTGCAGCAAATGTTGTGTTGTGGGCCATTTTGCAAAAGTATGCAGAAATATAAAGAAGGTAGTCAAATGTATTTGTGAAGGTAACGATTTTGTTGGAGGTGATGGTGAAGAAAAAACAGTCGAGTCCAGAGGTATTGCAGAAGACGGAAACTTCATTCTTAACATAACTGAGACGAATACCAAAGGGAAACCTGTGTGTGACATGGAAATTGGGGGGATTCCTATTACAGTGCATGCAGACTCTGGCTCACTGTTCACAATAGTAAATGAGGATGTATGGAACAAAACATTTGTAGAGAAAATAGGCACGCAACTACTACAACCGGACATTCAACCAGAAAGCTACAGTGGAGAAAAAATTTACTTATTAGGTTTCAGGTGGCTTTTGTTCACTTTCAAAAATAGGAGTGCCAGGGGGAAGCTATGTCTATCTAAAAAAGGACCATCAGTTCTAGGCTGGAAAGATCAAGAACATCTACAAATGATTTTGGATCCCAACGGCAAAGAAAAAGTGTTGGTGGTGGGTGAAAAGCATTCCTTGGCTACAGAAATGGAAGGGAGGTTTCCTAAGGTTTTTGACAAACAACTCTGAAAATTAATAGGTTTCGAGCACGAAATCGTATTAAAGAGAGAGGCAATACCTAAGATCCATAAAGTTAGATCAGTGCCGATGATGATAAGAGAGGAAATCTCGAAAGAATTGGAAAAATTGATGCTAATGGATGTAATTGAACCGATAGAAAGTTCGGAGTGGATTTTACCTGTAGTAATTGCTCGGCGCAGCAATGGAAAGATTCGCCTATGTGTGGACTTAAGATACTTAAATGATAATATTGTCATAAATGGTTTCCCTTTACCGAAGATCACGGAGATGGCCTCTAGCCTCAAGGGAGCCTGTTGGTTCTCCACAATTGATCTGTCATCCGCCTATCATCAGGTTCCTTTGTCAACGCAATTGAAAAAACATACAGCCTTTATCACACCTTTTTCCAATACAAAAGGATGCCTTTTGGACTAGCGTCAGCTGCAGCGGTATTTCAACGCTTAATGCACAAGTTGTTTGGGAAATACAGGGGCGTGATGTGTTTCCAGGATGATATTTTAATATTTGGAAAAGATAGGAGTTTGCATGATGAGAGGTTGCAACATATGTTGGAGGTGTTGGGGAGCAAGGGTTTAACTGTAGAATTAAGCAAGTGTAAATTTGCAGAAAGAAGTGTGGAATATTTGGTGCATGAAATCAGTGGTGAAGGGGTAAAACCTAAAGCGCCATTAGTGAATGCTATTGTAAATGCGTCATCTCCCATGACTAAGGAGGAGGTAAGATAATTTTTAGGTATGGCGGAATTTTGTGCCAAATTTATCCAGAATTTTGCAAGTAAAGTTTATAACTTAAGGTTATTACTTTAAAAGAATTCACAATTTGCATGGAATGAAGTTTGTGAACGAGAGTTTGAAAACATTAAAAGGGATTTGAGTAAAGTAGCAAATTTAGAGAGTTTTGACCCCAAATTGGATACCTTTGTGACCACGGATGCGAGTAATAAAGGACTGGGTGCCGTTTTATCTCAGAGGGATGGAGATGGGAAGGAAAGAATCATATTATTTGCTTCTAGATCATTATCTCCATCTGAGGAAAGGTACTCAGTCATTGAAAAGGAAGCCTTACCTTGCGCCTGGGCACTGGAACATTTTCATGCATTTGTGTGGGGTAAGGACATTACAATTCGGTGTGATCATAAACCCCTGATCAAATTGCTCACATGTGAGGGTAACGTAGTAGCTTCAGCAAGAATTCTAAGACTATCCATGCGCTTGAAGGATTTCACGTATCGCATCGTGTACGTCCCTGGAAAGAACAATGTGATGGCGGACTGTTTATCTAGGTTACCTAGTCCGCTAGAAAAATGTATTGACGATCCATGGTATGAGTGGAGTGTTGCTCTTGTACAAGATTCTGGTTGACCTGCACTTAGTAAAGATTGTTTGAGGAAGGAAATGGAGGAGGATGTCATACTGCAGTCTGTTTTAAAATATGTTTTGGAAGGGTGGTCTAGGAAGGACCAGTTTACGGAACAGTGTAAGTGCTTCTGGGAAGCTAGGAATGAACTTTCTGTTGTGAAGGATGTTGTTTGGAGAGTGGATAAAATAATTCCTCCATATGGTGTGAGGGAAGCGATTTTAGAATTATATCCTGAGGGCCATTTTGGCATTGTCAGGACTAAATCCGTGGTTAAGGATTTGTTTTGGTGGTCAGGGGTAGATGAATCAGTGGAGAGAATCGTCAGGTTCTATCAAGTGTGTTCTTCTCCCGATAAGAGTTTATGTACCCTGAGACTACCTATGGAGCAAACATTTTTACCCAAACAACCATGGGAATCTGTTGCTGTGGATCTGTTGGGACCAGTTGGCATTGCTCAGGAATTTGTGGTGGTTCTCATTGACTTGTTTTCTAAATGGCCTGAAATTGGGATAATTGAGAGAGCCGATACTATCAATGTCTTGGAGTTCTTGGACAGGGGGTTTTTATCTGAAGGTATCCCTTCTAAATTATTGAGTGACAATGGTGTGCAATTTGTGTCTGAAGCTGCAA
Source organism: Pleurodeles waltl (assembly GCF_031143425.1). Classification (NCBI taxonomy): domain Eukaryota; kingdom Metazoa; phylum Chordata; class Amphibia; order Caudata; family Salamandridae; genus Pleurodeles; species Pleurodeles waltl. The sequence goes on from NC_090446.1 coordinate 176,063,558, forward strand.
AGAAGTATTTTGAGAGAGTGGGGGTCGAACCCAAGACTACATCCCTGTATAATCATAGTGGAAATGGCGTTGTAGAGAGATTTAACAGAGTTGTCAAGGGTGTTATTCAATATGCTATGGCTAGGGGTGAGGATTGGCATAATGCTGTTTTCAAAGCGATGTGGGCATATAGAATTACTGAGAATGCAGCGACGGGATTGAGTCCTTTTGTTATTATGAGGGGAAGGAATCCTAGAAGCAAACATAACCCAGCGTGGTTAGTTAATACCAGTGTCCAGCACTGGTCTATGGAGTTGGTGAGAGATTGTTTGGACAAGTCACTAGGGAGGTCTAAGTCTTATTATTACAAACTTCATCATGTCAAGCCAGTCAAGTTTAACATAGGAGTTTGGGTTCGAGTTAAGAAACCTTATTAGGTGAGGAAGGGTGAGAGTCAGTACTTTCTGCCGGAACAAGTGATGGAAGTGCTGCATAATGCCGTCAGACTGAGTGATGGTAGGGTTTGGAATCTTAAACGAGTGGTCTTCCTTAACAATGGACAAAAGTTTGGTTGCAATGATGACTGTGTGAATGGCAAGATGTATGAGAAGGGAAGGACCGAATGGTTAGAGGACGAGGTGAAGGGTCATGGAATTTCAGGAGTGGAAGAGAGTTTGCCTGCGTCTATTTAGGATAGTCCGGCTTTTGGTGGAGATGAGTGGGTGATTGGTGACTCTGAAGGTGGTGACTCTAGTGAATCTGACCATGTGATGGGACATTCGGATGCTGTGTCGCAGGAAGGAAAAAGGAAGGTGACACCTCCTGGTTGGTTGAACGATTTTGTGTTAGGACACATAGCAGCATCTTCAAATACCTAAGGACATTTCTTGGGAATATTATTGTATTACTTATGTGGTCTTCTTCTGTACATTATTGTGTTCTTTTCTTTGGTTCTATATTTGTTTTTGCATTTATTTTATTTTCCTGTATTTAACTTTTGTTTTAGGAATAAAGAGGGGGGATATGTAGTGTGTTCTCATTCCTATTTGGAATGATAGAGCCGATGACATAAGGGGATTCCAATATCTATGACGTTGTGTCCTTGTGTCAGTTGAGCCTCGGTGTCTTTCGGAACTGACCTGTTTCCTGCTACTGCTTTACTTATAATAAAGAAGCAAGTTTACCTCCGTGTGTTCCGGTTCTTCATTGCCGCATCCACTACATACATGAAAATAGAATAATATTATTAATAATAATACTGATAATAATAATAATTATAATAATAATTGTTGTTTTTATTAGTAGTAGTGTAAGTGTTCCTATTATGAACTTTGCTTTTGCTGATATTGGCTATGTTGTCCAGGTCGCATCAGAGAATAAACAGGTCCCATGTCATACGACTGCTTTCAATTACAAACTAATTCAAGATTGCCCAACCTAGCATGACTGTCTATCAGTCACTCAGTGTGACGCCTTCGCCGAGCGATGGCAGAAGGTTTGACAATTGCTTTTATTAATAGTTTTGTGTTGGTGTCTGCAGCGCTAACATCTGATATTTACAGACTTTAGAAGTGTGAAGACCAACGATCTTTTTTTGCCTAAGGTTATACTTTCAAATTAACGCAGCTCTCCAAAGCCTCTTGACGTTCTTTGGGGCCTGCATCCTTCCTGCAGAGCCTGGAATTACCCCAATGTCTGCAGGGTACACCAATGTCTACCCACACTCGGGCTACAATTAAGTTGCCCACATATACGATTAATTCATGATTCTTTACTTTGTCTCAGACAGCAGATGTTGGCCTAGTGAAAGTTTCTTTTTTAAATTACACGCAGAATGCAATTCGTTTCCTCATTGATTCATTCAAATAGTATGACGAAAGAGAAGACATGGCGGCGTGTCATATCTGAGCAGTTTTGCACCAACTGTGACACATAGTACATTTGCTGCTGATTGGAGGGGGACAAAAGGTAGGGGATCCACTGAGTCTGTTAGCTGCCCCCCATTATCATTAGATGTGTTGAGATAGTCTACTGTTTTACGTCTATCTTGTAATTTTATCCGCATTAATAAAACACATGGCTGTTTACATAACTCAGTTCAAAGTACTATTTAAAAGGCGTAGAACAGTGCTTCTATGAGCGGAACTGCTGCATTAAGAATGTCTGCATAAATGTGGAATGAACGTGCGCTGCATGCAATGCAACACAGAGGTCATTAGAGAAACAAATATTCAACACTGTTTATGCTGCTCGTTGTCCGACGTTATTCTTGATATGCTATTACGTATGGGATGAAGTATCCCCTGCTGTACCTTAAAGGATAGTGCACGTCACTGAGCATTTCTGTGAACATGTAGAACTAGACTGGGCTAAACACCGCAGAAGGCATGATGTATGCGTGCCTTTCACTAATTTATGCACATGCATACGTCAAAAGGCATTGTAAACGATTTTTGAATGGGTTTCCTTCAATAGTAAATACGTTTCAGGACTGGCAGCTAGGCACAAGAAAGTAGCAGCGTTTTACGACTTCTCATTCTGTGATTGCCAGATGATTACTTTCAACCTGGACATCCTGTGATGTGACATATGTTCGTTTGCTGAGATATTAACTTGTTCCTTTGTAAATCATGCGAATAAATTAAAAAAAATCTAGCATTCGCGTTAAGAATTTTTCAATTCTATTAAGGACATGGAGACGAGGATTATGCTTCTCTTCCATGCTTTATTTTTAACAGCAGCCAATGAAAAACCATGGAAACAAAAAACTACATACCCAATACTGATATGTCACGTGACAACCATAGAGGAGGAAGCCTAGAAAGTATTGCTTCACACTCAACCACTCCTCTTTCTTTGTCCAATATTCGCAACAGAAAAAAGTCATAGTCTTAAGCATGAATCCTGCAAATGCAATCCTGAAAACATAAGAACCGGAATGAAATAGATGGGCCCAACTGTTCTGGAAACTTGAACGGTTATCGAACGTTCCCAAAATTTACTTCTCGTCATTTCCTAGGGAAAAAGAAAATTCAGACCATAAAAACTGAACATCATAAAATGATACTTATATCCACTACCAAATTGGGTGGGTTAGCACTGAAAAACAGTAAATTTGTACTTGAACTTCATATTAACATTATGTACCACAAAATAGCATATACATACAGTGCGGTGGGATAATCCTCGCCTCTGTGTCCTTAATAGAATTGACAAATTCTTAACGCGAATGCTAGAATTTTTTTTATTCTATGTCAGGACCGGAGGCTCAGATTATGCTTGTTCAAAGCTGATTCACAACCACAGAAGCAATATCCACAATAGGCTTACAATAGAAAGTTTTAAAAGTCGAGGGAGAAGACCAGTCTGCTGCCCTTAGAATGTCCTCTAAACCTAAAGCAAAGGACTTTGAAGCCATAGCACCTCTGGAAGAGTGAGCACCAAATTTAGAAACATCAATGCCTGCTTCATTCAGTAACCATCGCATCCATCTAGCGAGGGTAGCCGATGAAACAGGATGATAAGGCTTAACCAAAGAAATTAGCAATTGACCCCCCATATCAGAACAAAACTCTTCTGTACTCACCTCGTAAGCTCTTTGACATTGCACAACACAGAGTTTAGGGTTGTCCATAAAACAGGGATAAGAAACAGACTTCAGATTGCATTTAGTTCTATGTGAAATAGAAAAAGAAACCCCTTCTGGGGAAAATTCTCTCCCAGCCAAATCCAGAGCTCTAACATCTGAAACTCTCTTACATGAAATTAAACATAACAACATCGTAAGTTTAGCTGAAAGTTGTTTCCTAGACAAAAATCTATTGGAAGGCCATGATTCCAGAAAACGAAGGACAAAGTTCACATCCTAAAGTGAAGAATAACGAGGACGAGGAGGATTAGCCAATCTGATACCTCTCGTTAATTTGCAAACAATGGGAGATTCTCCAATAGGTTTGCCCTCTACATGTAAATGCCCTGCCGAAATAGCAAACCGATAATTATTAATAGATCGATAAGCTAGACCTGAAGCTGCTAAAGAAGATAGAAAATTTAGAACCAGACAGCAATCTGCCGAAGAAGGATCTGCACCCCTGATACCACACCAGGAACTCCAGCGCTTCCAAGCCAAAGCGTATCTCTTTTGTGTACTGGAGGACCAGGAACCTGCAATGAAATCGGAAGACTCTTGCAAAAGTCCTGGGATGCTCCATCTTTCCCTGAAAGACGCCAAGCCACCAGAGATAACTGACCCGACAGGATCAATGGATGTAACAGACCCAGAGGGTCCTGGTGAAGATTCTCCCAGAACGGAAGTAGGATCGGATGATCGCAACTCAACTCCTTTGCCAACGGAAACCATGCTTGAGACCTCCAAAGAGGCTTCACCAGAACAAGCTCTGCATGCTGATGTCTGATCTGAGCCAATACCCTGGGTATCATTAAGAAAGGGGGAAAAGCGTAACTCTGTTCTTGAGACCAGTTCTGAAGGAAAGCATCCGTGTTCGTTGCTTCCGGATCTGGCCTCCAACTGAAAAAACTTTGATCTTCCGATTGAGGTGAGACGCAAACAAATCTTCCAGAAGGGACCCCACTGAGCAGAGAATGCCCTTAAAACTCTGGTGTGTAGCCTCCAATTGCTGTAATCTCTCAGGTGTCGCGAGTTCCAGTCCGCAACCATGTTGCTGGCCCGTGGAAGATACTCCGCGACGACTGAAATCCTGTGCTGAAGGCAAAAGTGCCAAAATTCCTTGGCTATCTCTGCCAAAATGCGGGAACGAGTTCCCCCCAACTTGTTGACATATCTCACCGCTGAGATATTGTCCATGCGTAGGAGAACACAACAGTTCGCCCTGAGAGGGGAGAGGCTCTTGATCGCAAATGAGCCAGCTAGGAGCTCCAAACAATTGATGTGAAGTTTCAGCTCCGTGCTGGACCATCTGCCTCCTGTGAAAACTGATCCGCAACGGGCTCCCCAGCCCCAGCAACTGGCATCGGACTCTATCACTACATCCGGGTAAGAACTGAAAATGGCTCTGCCGTTCAAGGCTTCCATATGTTCCAACCTCCAATTCATCTCTGCACGAGATTCCTCGGAAAGGAGAACCTGATCCGCATAACTGAGACCCTTTTGTAGATGGGAGATCTTTAGACGCTGAAGTGCTCAGTAGTGTAGAGGGCCTGGAAAAATCGCTTGAATCGAAAAAGAAAGCAGGCCCACCATGCGGGCAATCGCCCTCAATGATACAGTCTGTTTGGATCATAGAGACCTCAACTCTCTCTTGATCGAGTGAATCTTCCCAGGTGGAAGTACCAATTGAGATTGTATTGAGTCTATCTTGAAACCCAGAAAATCCATCTGTTGAGAAGGAGTCAGAATGGACTTCTGGGAATTGATTATAAAACCCAGACTCTGAAGCAGAGACACTGTGCATTCCAGATGAGAAAGCAGCAGGTCTCGATTTTGGGCCATGATCAGGATATCGTCTAGATAAATTATTAGACAAACCCCTTGGGAGCGAAGGAATTCCACCACTGAACGCATCACCTTCGTGAAACACCAGGGGGCAGAGGACAGGCCAAAGGGAAGAACTTTGTACTCGTAATACTCGGTCTCCCACTGGAACTGGAGAAATCTCCGATGTGGAGGAAAAATAGGAATGGTCAGGTAAGCGTCCTTTAAATCTAAACGGACCATCCAGTCTCTTTCTTGGAGAACGTCTCTCAACAAATGAATGCCCTCCATTTTGAAATGACGATACCGTAAAAACCGAACCAGGCGAGACCCGCCCCCTTTCTTGTCCACTAGAAACACTGGACTGACAAACCCTGAAGGGTGACTTGGTACCTTGACGCCGGCCCCCTTCTTTACCAGGGCCGATATTTCTGCAGAAATGAGGCCGTGTTCTTGAAGGGAAAAAAATGTTGGCCGGGGAGGGCACAGTTGAAACGGGGACTCGTAAAATTCTAGTTTGAACCCCTGCACGGTCTCTAAGACCCAAGCGTCTGAAGAAATCAGACGCCATGCTTGCAGAAATCTCTGAGTTCTGCCCCCCAACATTACATCTGAACTTACAGCCAATCTGACCTGTGACTCCCGACTCCTGGGAGAAAGATTGATGGCCTTTGGATCTCCCCCTGCGGAATCTGCCCCGACCAGATCGTGGTCTCGATGGATAGAAGGTAGCAGAGGAGGAGTCATACTCTTGAAAACCACCTCTTCCTTGATGGTAGTAACCACGTTGAGGGCCTTGTTGGTTGAAGCGGCCGAAGGCACGCCCTCTGTAGCATCCGGCCCCTCTAAAAAGTGGATGTAGCACTCTTCTGATTTGAGCCTTGTGCCTTGTCAAAACTGGCGTAAGTAGAAACACATTTTGAAAGTTCCTTCATGAAGGGGAAACGAAACAGCAAACCTTGGGCCACGGGTCTGATTCAGAGGTAGCGAGGTCTGCTAATTTGGGATCTAACTTCATCAACACTGATTTGCGACGTTCAGAAGAAATGGCGCAGTTGGCATTGCCCAGGAAACAAAGGGCCATATTTATACTTTTTGACGCACAACTGCGCCAACGCAGGTGTGCGTCAAAAATGTTAACGCCGGCTAACGCCATTCCAAAGCGCCATGCGGGCGCCTTATTTATGGAATGACGTTAGCCGGCGGAGCTAACTGGTGTGCGTTAAAAAAAATGACCCACACCAGGCAGCGCCGGCGTAGGGGAAAATGGAGCTTGGGCGTCTAAACATGGGGCAAGTCGGTCTGCCTCAACCCGATTAGCGCCATTTTTTTTTACTCCCACCCTCCATTGACATGACTCCTGTCTTAGCAAAGACAGGAGTCATGCCCCCTTGCCCAATGGCCATGCCCAGGGGACTTCTGTCCTCTGGGCATGTTCATTGGGCATAGTGGCATGTAGGGGGGCACAAATCAGGCCCCCCTATGCCAAAATAAAATTGAAAAAAAAATACTTACCTGAACTTACCTTAAATTCCCTGGGATGGGTCCCTCCATCCTTGGGCGTCCTCCTGGGGTGGGCAAGGGTGGCAGGGGGTGTCCCTGGGGGCATGGGAGGGCACCTCTGGGCTCCTTCCGAGCCCACAGGTCCCTTAACGCCTGCCCGACCAGGCGTTAAGAAATGACGCAAAAGCGGCTGGACGTCATTTTTTTTTTACCCGTCCACTCCCGTGCGCCATTTTTGCACAGGAGTTTAAATAAGGCGCACATGCCTTGGAGTCATTTTTTAGACGGGAACGCCTACCTTGCATATCATTAACGCAAGGTAGGTGTCCACGCTAAAAAATGACGCAAACTCCAAGATCTTTGGCGCTAGACGGGTCTAACGCCAAAGTATAAATATGGAGTTAGCTTTGCGTCGGATTTGCGTAAAAAAAACCGACGCAATTCCGGCGCAAACAGAGTATAAATATGCCCCATAGTGCTCTTTGAGCCCAACCCACTAGAATGTCAGGGTTGATGGGCTCACCAGACTCTTTGGCCTGAAAGTCCAACTCCAAAATCTTTGTTAATGGACCGGAGACGTCCAACAGCTTATCCTGACATCCACGCCAGGCACGATCTATACCCTTCTTAGGGTCCTTTGCTGATTTGTTTTAGAAAGGTGACGAGAGTATGGTCTAATTCGGGGGTCTCGTCACCTTGGAAGGAAAATCCAGGCTGGGGCATTCAGACCTCAGCCTAGAGCGAACATCCTTATCAAAGCTGTGTCTAATGTGGGATTCCACATAATCCGCCACTTCAGGAGGTGGTAACCAAAGCGAAGACCTGCGATGCACAATGTCTTCCGGCTCGGAGGTCAGGACCTTAGGGGTAGGTGCTTCTTGATGATGAACCTTCTTCTTGCTCTTGCGCGGGGGATCATCTCCCTGCTCGGAGGATTGATCAGAAAAAGAAGAAGCTGGGTTACTTACAGCTTTCTTTTGTGATCCCGAATTATAATCATGCTCCCTTGCCATATTTCTGATAAGGGATTCAAAGTCTGCAGAATGCGGATTAGTACTCTGCTTAGAAGCTTGGGTGTTCGTCGGAAGGGGAGGTTCCCCAATGGGTTGGATGCCCGACGGGGCTACACAGCCTTGTTGTTCCACAAAACCAAATAGATGGTGCTTAGTGGGCTGAATAACTTGAGCTAAAGCTTGATTAACCGTATGACGCACTCCTACGTCAAGAGCATTTACCAAGTCTTGATCAAAGGAACCAGCTGGCTCATCCAGATAATACAAATCTTTGGCTTGGCCTTCATAGCTAGCCATTCTGTAAAACAGCAATGAGCTCCAAAGGAGCAGTATCAATAATAGTAAACAGGGCAAGAACTAAACATTTTTTGCTGATTAGGACGTGGATGGAGCTGCCCTGTGATGAAAAACACCCCTAGTGCAGGCCCAGCTTGAATAAATAATTTATTGCAACCCCAGAGTACAGGCACTGGGGTGTAGGTGGGGAGCTAAGCCGGTGTAAATCTTTTGTGTTTGACTCAATAAGCGTTCCAGCTGTAAGCATGTGAACAAGGAACTTCTCTAATTCCAAAAGACAAAACGCTCCTGAGAACGAGCTTGTAATTATAACAGTTGTTGCCCAAACAGAAGCTGGAACTTTTGAAAAAACAAAAAGACGCTCCGACACGAGCGCTAAGCAATTAAGCCCCCTGGGGCAAAGCAAACACTGCTGCGGCTCCGCTTCAGAAGCGGTGACTAATCCTGCCTTCAGGGCAAATAAAACTTTCTCCGGAGCCGGCACAGATACGCGCTCGACTAAGCTGCTGCGCGGACTCTGGAGGCCGAGGCTCACGCAGAGAGTGCGTTAAAGTTATAAAAATAGCGGCAATAAAAAGAGGACTGCACGGAGACACGCGAGTCCTCGCTCCCCTGCTCCCGACTCCACAAAGTGAAAGCGAGCCTAGCGGCCGCTTTAAGGGTGGGAAACACCGCTCCCAGACACAATTAGCATAACACATGAAGTAAAACAAATAATCACTTAACTGGCTGCGAAGAAGCAAAGAAAGAGGAGTGGTTGAGTGTGAAGCAACACTTTATAGGCTTCCTCCTCTATGGTTGTCACGTGACACATCAGTAGTTTTTTATTTCCATGGTTTTTCATTGGCTGCTGTTAAAAATAAAGCATGGAAGAGAAGCATAATCTGAGCCTCCGGTCCTGACATAGAATTTGTGCTTTCAGCCCGTCCACACTGGCAGGGCAAATTCAGGGCAGGAACCAACCGAGGCCACACCTTTTCAAGGAAACTCCCGTCCCTGACGTCAAAGAGCCGCGGTCATACAGGCGTGACACATGAGTGGCTTATAGACACAGTTTGTGTTCTTTCTGCTGCAGCTTTGCACAAAGGGCAATCACATTTTCATTATTTTAATTAGTTTCTAAGCACATGCACCTCCCATACCATGCTAAATGCGCTTGTGGAGGTAAACCAAAGTAAGCATTACACATACATAGTGAGAGAGGAAAATGATAAGGTCTTGCAGGGCCATTAGTTCGTCCCTTTTAGTAATTAACATGAATAAAAATAACCTGTGTTGGTTGTTATGCAAAGTAGGAAGAGTATGTCAGCCTGAAAATGGCCTGCTGCAAAACAATTGAGCCAGAGATTTCAATCAACTGGTGCTTAAACTGTATGGATTCCAAGGTCACTGGTGCCCTCTTGTGGCTGAGAAGAAAATACTTCTGAGATGTTGAATTACATGCTTTCTGTGCATTTTCAGTACAAGATGGAATGTTTTCCATGAAACCCATTTGAGTAGAAGAAAGGAAAACTTTCCTAGTTTTCGAAAGGCACTTCAGCAGAGCAGGAGCAGGTCAGATCATGTTTAGATGCAAAAGAACGTTGTAAACTCCTAACTGGACTTTTCATGCCACATAAATAGAAAAGAAACAAGCATTTGGAATGCAATAGTCTGGTGTTTGCTCGAGTTAGAGCTCAGAGCAGCACTGATCGGCAAAGGGTCGGAATGTGCTGCTCCCTCCGTCCAGCCCTCCTCCCTGTGATTCTGCTGGGCCTCTTAAATGGTGACAGGCTGCGAACGGACAGAGGGAGAGACCAGCTGTTTCATGTTTCTTGGGTTAATTTGCGAGACGCGTATCCAGCCAAGGGTTTGTTTTTGAAATCCGGGACATGCCATAGTTCATAAAAGCAGGAAGACAAGTCCCGGATGCCAAACAAAAACAAACATTTGAACTGCAATGGGTTTCGTGTTCGCTTGAGTTAGAGCTACTAGTGCTTTCCTGCCACACAAACTCAAAATAAAAAGTAAAACAGATGACATAAGCAGCCAGGTTCAAAGCGACACTGTGAGCTCGCAGAGACAGACAAAAGGAACCAGCGTTTGAAATGCAACAACAGAAAATGTGCGAGTGAGAGTAAGGAATGGAGTAAACAAAGTCACACATGACTGCAAATAAAAATAAGTAATAGACTAGAGCCTTGTAAACAGAAACAGCCTGGAGCCACGGAAATATCCAGCGCTCTGGTCAAATGCTATTAGCCTTTGAAAAAAGTAATCCCTAAGCACATGGTACAAGTACTAGGGCCATGCTCCAGGGGAGTATACAACTGTGGAAAAGGTGGGACAAAGAGCAAGGATTGACCACTAGCAAGCAAGGATTTTTTAAGGGCACTGAAACAAACCAGTGAAAAAGCAGAGACCCCACAAAGAAGTATAGAAGTATATACTAAAGTATATACAAGAGGTCTTGAATACTCGACCTAAAAAACCTACGGCATTTGAAGCTCAGTACTGGGGAAATTCCGAAACCATTACTCAAAGAGCAACATCGATGTTATATAATTTTAAGCCAATGCTGCCTTCCTGTGGACTTTTTGTATAAATGTGTCCTTTGAATACAATTGCGTTGAATTTTAGCTTTCAGGCATGTAGTAGTTTCTTTTATCCCAACTAACATAACGCAATAGAATTCAGTGCGCTTCATTTATTTGTCATTTTCATTTTTTATAATCAAATCATTATTAAACTATGGTAAATATCACGTACCTTACCCTTTCAGCGTCCTGTATTAAATTAGAAATAGGCGTTGTGAAACAAGATTCTGTCTTTTTTAAAATATTTGACTCGAGGGGTTTCTGTTTATTTAATTTGAGTCGTGACAATCGTGTAAATAGATTTTATGATCTTTGGGTATAAAAATGTGTTCTTAGGCTTTGAGCCAGGGAACATTAGCTTTCTATCATGTCTGAATCCAATGTCGGAACTGAACACATGTCAATCTTTGATATTCTCCAGTTTCGACTCCATAGAAACGCTGGCAGATAGCCCAATCTTATTCTCTGCACCTTGCCAAGAACTCATTTTGTCGCAATGTGACCCAATGGCGACCCCAGAACCTCTGCGTTGGGACCACTAAATGGCTCCTCAGCAATGTCTTGGAGTCTGGCCAATTGAGCTTCCAAGATATTGTGTTGAGAGGAAGACCGAAGAAGGACAAGAAAATGTCTCCACTGAAGTTAAAAAGAAAGAATCGCAAGCATTTGCAATGCAATTGGTCTCGCATTTGCTCGAGTTAGAACTATTAGCATTGTAAACTCCTAACCGGACTTTTCTTGCCACAGAAACTCAAAATGAAAAGTAATACAATTTCACATAGGGAGACGATTTAAAGTGCCACGCAATGAGCACAAAGGAGACTTATCAGAACAAAAAGACCTGTCCAGTTTCACCTTTGCTGGCCTCCCATCACTAGCTGCAGCTGTAATCGGGGCTCCATCATGAATAGATTGCCACGAGAATAGTAATTTAAAAAAACAAGCGCGATCATGCTCTGTAACACCTTGAATTCGCTAAGGAGCGCTAGGATAAACAATAGAATTGCACTGGTAGTCATGAAAAGCGTTCTATTACTGGCCAGTGAGACTGCGTTGCCTACAAAATAAAAAGAAAAAGTATTCCAGAAGCCATGCGGAAAACATGGAGCCTCGTATGGTTTCAGTAGTTCGGCGGAGCTCTTGAGGAGGGCTAAACACCAGAAAAGGTTTGACGTATCATGCCTTTCACTAATGAAATCAAGCGAATTTTAAAAGGCAAGCCCATGAACTAATGAAAGTGATGGGCGTGACATGGGCGTGGTTAAAAGCTCACAGAGAGATTGCAACAGGGGCCAGAGAGCTTGTGCGCTCAACCCTAAAATCAATAATAATAAATATATTAATGATGCGCTAAAGATCTAAACAAAGTATAAAAACAATTAAATGAAAGACACTATAAATATGAGTAATACAAAGTACTCTTATATTCAACAACTCCATAATATAACAACAATTGGTAAGGAAATGCACATAAGGTATGATTATAAAGTCCTACTCCACCACAAAATCTTTCAGTTTGGCAGGAAGAGCCACCATTCTTCTTGAACTGGTTATTTTTGCCTCTTTGCAGGACTTAATATGATTCGCATTGTGAGCGGAATTCTGCCCTTCTCCACCTGCATCACTCGCTGATGCACGAGCATTCTCTGACCATGTTATGCTCATTGAGCTGCAAGAAAGTACAAATGGAACAGATGCAGACCCCTTACATAAATCATATGGTCTACCATTTCATGGAGTACACTAATCATTTGTCCCAATGTCCATCTCTTCCCATAACCAATGTTGATCCTTATCTGCTGTGCCACTTTTCCATGATAAAAATCTGTTGCATTTCGAGAGTGTCAAAATGCCATATTTCCTATTGCTTAATCTAACGGAAAAAGTGTCCACTTTACTTACTTTATATGGTTCTGAAAAGTGACTGTCTCCCATCTTTACTTTCTTATCTTGTTTTACCCAGACTCAGTCACCTTCCTTTAAGGCCATATCATTGACACAGTTTCTTTTGTGATAATACTTTTTGACATGCTTCCTCTAGGTTAGACCTGACTACTTCAGGTCACCATTTACTCTGGTAAACCATTGAGCATCCACACTGTATTATCTTTTGTGAACGTCTAACATCTCCTCAATATCTTAATAGGACTATAACTTGTCACAGTGGGAGGTATTCTATATGCCCATACCAGTCTGTCAAGTTCTAATTCCCAATTTTTTCTGGCATTGATGACAGCTTGAATGCTGCCCATGATCAAGCTATTGAACCTTTCTACAGCACCATTTCCAGCAGGATAGTAAACAGGCATTTTCTTCTCCTCAACCATGTTCCTCTCTAGAAACTTTGTAAATATCTCAGCTACAAATTGTGGCCCATTGTCACTTAGGAGAGACTTAGAAATTCCTTCTCTTAAAAATGTTTTCCTAAAGAATGAAACTGTGCATGTGGCATCTTTTCCTCCCCACACCTCCAACTCAGGCCATTTTTAGTACATATCAAACAATACCATAATATTCTTGTGTACATGGCGGTCGTTAGGCCAATAATGTCAACATTTTTAATGCTGTTGTAGCGCTTTGCTGCACTAGCGTCAAAGATTTTGAGGCTAGTGCAAGGAGGCCCAAAGGTTTCTATAGGTTCATAATTTTAAAGCCTGTGGGAGAGCCTAGCTCATATACTTAGAAATTAATATGAAATGTTTATGAACTAATGCGTAATAATGCCGCAGAGAAAATGTATTAAAGTATTTTGCTAATCGTGTGCTAGAAATGTGCCCATGGGAAGTGGCCTCCAATATATACGGGAACTAATGAAACTGACTAATGATGATGAAATGTTATATTAAAATATGATTTTGCACTAATATTAAAAGGTTGTATGTTAAAGTTCTGCTAATAAATCATTAGGCCTTAGTTAGCATGAGTCGAGGCATAGCTGCCCGGTTTCATATTAAATGTGTTTTTCTAACGTGCAGTGTGCTGACTTGCTGAAGGACATGAACTCTTGTTTTTTCAAAGCTAGAAGATGAATGTAACTGTAGGAGATCCGTTCTCATGAAATTTGACTTGCTTAGCGAAACATTCTTGCTGAATGCAACAGTGTAGACTATTTTCAGGTACAAGATCGCCTTAACCGGTACAGATAATGGAGCCACTGACTGAAGATGTGCAAAGGGCCATGAGAGTATGAAATCATACCGGACATTCTACCCGCTGAAGACGTCAATCATAAGGACCAATAAACAACGTGAGAACAATTATGAGGTGACAAATTTGATGAGCTAATTGAAAAACTATTGGATAGAGATAGTGGGGTGCAACCCCTCAACCAATTAAAATGTAGGGGACGGTACAACAGAAAGGGAATAAAAACCCTTGACACAAGGAAGTAAATTAGAAAAGGAGACTAGGAGATAGAGGTGAGGGAGATGCTATTGCGATTTGCTATAACCCAGACACTTTGTCACTCTGCATAGAGACTTTGCTGTTTGGTTCTTAAAACCATTCTTGCCTTATATTTCCCGTTTACACTTTACCTCCTTATGAGGGAAGTGCCCCTATACCCGACTTGCTAAATTCCTGGCTGATTGCGAATTAACTGATGTCCTGAGGACGAAGACAGAACCTGTATGCTGACTCAATACGGAGGGTAACTATATGACAATGATATTGTGATTGTCTGTTTGCTTTTCCTTTCTAGGTACCAACTGCTTCTTTTGACAAAGACCATAGTTAGATGTTTTCCAAATTGGTGTTGCTAAATTGTTGTGCATAAAAACCCAACATGCCAAAGCTAATTCGAGGTTAGATGAGGGGTTCACTAAACCAACGCAAATAGACAAATGACTGAATCTATGTTTTGTTGAATAACGTGATAATGATACTTTGCTAAGGATTACCTAAGCTGACGTCATGCTATATTCTAATATTCGTGATTCTTGCTTTGATGAAACCTTATCAGAGTTGCCATATTGTGACTATGCTAATGTGTTTCTTGGTTTTGTGATTAATATACTTACTAGTAGAATTGAAATCAATAGGGAATAAACTTCATATAATAGTACTAAACTGGTGTAGTTATTCATGACTGAAAGGTCATGGTGGTTTCCGAGTTTTATTAATGTTTTTGACCTGTCTGAATTGTCTTATTACAGTAAACCTTGATGACGTTATTGACTTATTGATTGACATGCTGATTAGTTATCTCGTCCTAAGGTGTCTTCAATCAGGGTCAAAAGATTCATTGGCCTAAAACGAGTCCCAAAGTGAGTAAAGTAATCATAAAGGGACGCGTTAACAGTTTTGGTAGCAGAGCGACGGTTTAGGCCCTTTGGGGCCCTACGACGAACGACCATTGTTTAAAAGTGTTTTTCGAGATATTGCAAATTGGAGGTATGATGTGTTTCTAAATTCCTCATCACTTTCCCGGAATCTCGGAGCCTGCCTAAGTGAGTTGGGTATGTTCTCAGCGTTTTAGCATGTGTGGTGTAGAAGTTGCGCTTGCTCAGGTTATGCATATTGCAGGTGATTTGTGAAGTTGTGTGGATTTAGGATAGGAAATGTTGTTTTAGTAGGAGTGGGCGTACTGCATAGTATGAGAGTAGGGAAGTCAGCGAACTTCATATGAGTGTGGCGCTTTGTGCTAAAAAAAATTATCCATGTGGTTGTTGGTGATGTACGGACCCGTTGTGGTCTAAGACTCCGGAGTATATTGACAAGTGTAGGAGACACTTGGGTTTATGTTGTAATTTGTGCTGTTTAATAGGTCAATCGGGCGTGGTTGACAAGCCGAGTTTGAGTCAAATTGCATGAGTGAAACCTTCGATGGAGATTTGGCAAGTTCTAAATCGCACTAGAACGAACCATTGACAAGTCGAGAGTAGGATTTGCGGGTCGAATTATGCTTACGAGTGCGGGAGCTGAGAAGGAGAGAGTAGCGGCTGAGGCTTCAAGTGAAATCTCTGTAAAGTTCTGAAGCGATTGTGTTGCCCTTCCTGTAGTAAACCGGCAAATTTGGGTTTTTGTTGTTAAAGGTGCTCGCAATATATTGCATTAGGTTTGTGTGAGGAGGCAAGCCGCAAGACTTTGTCAGCCGTAGAGTGTGTGTGAGTGTGACGTCAGTGGTGCCGTGCTGGGATAGTTCAGTTTCTGAGAGGGGTCGCGCACGGATTGGCAGCCGTCCGTGAGAGGCAATAGATTGAGAAAGGTGGGTGAAGAGTGTTCTGGGAATTAAAGTCACTTCCTGATTAGATTCTAAACAAAATGAAAGACGCAAAAATGAATTTTTTCAAGGCTCTAAAGAATGCTTTGAGGGGAGATACATACATTACAGCAAGTGTGGGGGAGCCTACGCCGCCCGAGGGTACTCCAGTTTATATTGTAATGGAGGAGAAGGGAGTCGAGTCATGTCTTTGGATAAAGCAGTGGTGCAAATTGACAGAGAAAGAGGAATGTTTAGCTTTTCCAGAATACAGAACGTTTAATGTAAGTATTTTGGAAAATTTGCGAATTATGTTAAGTGTGCAAAAGCCGCCTCCGAGACCAGCTCAATATGAGGCATTAGCAATCTGGGATTTGATGGACATACAACAGAGACAGCAGAAATTTGAAAGGAGAATAAAAAGAGCAGAAAAGACTTTAGCTGAGGCTAGATGGGATAATAAGAGCAAGATGTGGAGAAGGGGAATAGTTGACGGACTTAAAATGTTTCCGGCAATAACACAAGAAGACGAGACACAGGGAAAGAAAGCCACTTGTAAGACAGACAAGTGCTCTAGTAAGCCAAAGGAGACTCAGAGGTCTTGGGTAGAGGCAGATAATTCAGATGATGATGAGTTTCATAATCAGTTGTTACATGATCGCCCGCCACCATATGCCATAAATGATAACACACAGAGCACTAGTGTGAGTTCTGAAGACCCGACACAGAGTAAGGGAATCTCAAATACAGTGCAGAAAAGTGGTAAAGTTTTGATACAGAATGGTGTCAGTGTACCCACTGCGCCAGACACGCAGATACAGTTGCAGCCACCACAGATTCAGAGGCTTTATCCTGATGTTCCAGTATTGGAAAAAACTACGAGTCTGATGGTGCCGCCTGATCCGATATACACAAGATCAAAGTTAGTGCAGATTGAGCCAACTCCGCAATTGCAGCCCCAGCCGCAGCAACAGCTGGTTCCGAGTTACACTTCAGTTGCAGGACCGCAGTCAGTAGCTCCACAGGGTTTGGACTTGGACAGTCAGCAGCTGCTATATCATTGCCAATTACTGTTGGCTCACCAGTACCGCTGTATGTGCAAGGTAAGCCTGGCGTATGTGATCAAGGAGTAATGACCCAAGAGGTAATAAGAGGAGGGTTCACAGGAACTTCCCAAGGAATGACACCAAGAGAACAGACAGCAGAAGGATCTAGGTCCTTGTTAGACTTTAGGGGTTCCTTTGGAGACCATGAGGCAAGCAGGGTTGGGAACGCTAACCCCACAGATAATGAGTACAAATACGACACAGACGCCACTGGTGCAGTCTGGAAATATTTTGTTGCACGGCTTAACAGCGCAACAATTGAACGAGTGGTTAGACAAACTCAACACTCCGCAGACTACTACAGTGACCGCAGAGAGGTCAGAAAGGGAAGAATACCTGAATTTTGTGAGACTGGGTGTAGAAGCCATGGAACTAGTGGAAGGACCAATGGGGGTGAACAGACTAGAGTCATACACAGAAGCAGAATTGAGGTATCTGTGCCCCAAAATAACTAAAGAAGTGAGCAAGGTGCATCAGAGGTTAGCAAACCTGGCGGATAAATACGGCATAGACATTGAAAGTACTAAACATTTGAAAAGAAGCTACAGATTAGATTTTGAGTCTAAAGATTTCGAGCACATGAGATCTACCGGAATGAAAGCGCATCTTAAAGAAATACTGCAAAGTGCTCATATTTGGGGAGCCTTAGAGAAGTGGGAAGGCAGATGGGCAAAGAAAAGAGATAAAGAGAAAGGAGATGATCCCGAACCAAAGCAGGCTAAAGCTGCACAGGACAAGGGAACAATGAAAATGTTACCAATGAGAGAAACAGGCGGAGGGGTTCTAGTCCATGTACCATGGTCTAGGGGTGACATTGACATTCACAAATGACTATCCTAGGTTGAGGGAGAAGCCAATAGAATGGTACCAGCAGACGGACAGGTTTGTGAAGCTTGCGAAATGTCTATGGGAGGACTTGAATACCCAGTTTGAGATTATAGTTCTACCTGACTTGTGGCTTGAGTGCAAAGGGGGGCGTAGATTGGCCGACAGAGGAACCGGCAAGGGATAAAGTTACTGGAGCACTGTCTGCAAAAGTGATGAGGTATTATCACAAAGTGATTGAGTTATTGAAGCAGAAAGTGTCACCGAAAGTGACTGATTGGCAGGAAATTGATTGAACATCACAGGAGGCCAAAGAGTCGATTCATGCTCACTATGAGAGATTGTTGAAAGCATTCAAACAATACAGTGGCACTGAGGTCATTGAGCCGAAAGACATGAATCATCTTGTGTTCAGGTTTGTTGAAGGGCTAAGGCCAGAGATGAGCCAGATGATTAAGAATCATTTGATTTATTGGCAGGCAAAGCCGATTGATGAGGTGTTGCAGTATGCGAAATACTGTAGTGACGAGATTGAGCTGAAGCAGAGAAAGCTGAAAGAGAAGGTGTTGGTGATGCAGATTAAGGCAGCACAAGCAGGGATGCAGGGGAACGGGATACAGCAGGTAGTATAGCAGCAACCGCAGGGGAATGGAATGTTTCAGGCACAACCAAGAGGTCGAGGACGAGGAGGTTTTGTGAACCGTGGTCCAGACTTGAATACCGTTGTGGTTCAAAATGATGTGCAGGGGATGAAAAGGTGTCACCATGTCACACGTGCGAGGGCGTGGGACACTGGAAGCGGGAATGCCAAATGGTGGTGCAGGATGGTGTTGTTCAACAAAGCAATGATGTCGGTACATTTCAAAATGTGAGGGGTCCCAAAATGAGGGGCCAAAATCAGAACTTCCAGAATAGCATGGTTCAGATGCAGGGGTAACAGATGCAAATGCTGCGTGTTCAACAAGCACAAGTGCAACAAGTACAACATCAGATTCCCATGGTATCTAGACAGCAAATTCAGATACCATTGGCTCCAATAGGACAGCAACAGGTGATGCTTCCTCAACAGGTCACAGGTCAAATAATGAGTCAAAATAACACAGTACAACAGTTCCCATTGCGTGGTGAGGATGGAATAAACGATGAATGATCGGATGATTGTTCAGACAGTGAGGAGTGCAGGCTTGCAGCGTCCCTAGAAGTAGACCAGAGAGGACGCTATGTAGAGGGAAAGGTGATGGGTCATAAGGTATTGTTCCTAGTTGATACAGGAGCTACACGCTCTACAGTCAGATGTGCAGAGGTTCCGAAATTGCCACTTTCGGGGCAAACCATAAGGGTGGTAGGAGTAGCAAATCAGTTCCTGACAAATCCGATTACAGATCCAGTCCAAGTTGAAATTGGCAACTTCCAGGGATTACATAAATTTGTAGTCTGTGACTCGAGTCCTGTATCGCTACTGGGAAGAGACTTAGGGCCAGATGTAGGTAGCCGTTTGCATGGTGCACACTGCGAAAATCGCAGTTTGCTCCATGGAAACGGACAAATGCGATGCTCATTCACAAATTGCGAGTCGATACCGACTCGCAATTCGTGAATGCGACTTGCAAATAGGAAGGGGTGTCCCCTTCCTATTTGCGACTCGCATCACAATTCAGAATTGCTTTGTGACCGCGAATGCGGTCGCA
Source organism: Pleurodeles waltl (assembly GCF_031143425.1). Classification (NCBI taxonomy): domain Eukaryota; kingdom Metazoa; phylum Chordata; class Amphibia; order Caudata; family Salamandridae; genus Pleurodeles; species Pleurodeles waltl. Next base: position 176,083,197 of record NC_090446.1, read on the forward strand.
AAGCAACTTGCTGTTACCACAGGTGTCACAGTGGTGGTAACTCATTCGCAAAAGGAACACGGGCTACAAAATGAAAAAAAAAAAACTGCTTTATTTAAAAAGCAGTCACAGACATGGAGTTCTGCTGACTTCAGCAGACCACCATCCCTGTGAGTGCAGAGACTCGCTATGGGGTCGCAAAATGCGACCCACCTCATGAATATTGATGAGGTGGGTCTTTGCGACCCCATAGCGAGTCGCAGACGGTGTCTGAGACACCGTTCTGCATCCGAGATTGCGACTCGGAATTTGCGAGTTGGACAGACTCGCAATTTCTGAGTCGCAATCTTGGACCTTAGTACATCTGGCCCCTATTGTGCAAAACAAGGTGTTCGATGAACTGTTCCAATGAAGGGATTGAGGTGCAGAAAAATAGTGATGATGAAGGGTACGATGGTCAGTTTCCAGAGTTAGAGATGGAGACCGCAAATGAGGAATACCTTTTGATAACCTTATTCCCATTGCTTACAGTAACAGACTTACCACCTGAGTTGCAGGGAACAGTGACAGAGAAGGTGTGGGATCTGACAGGAAAAGAAGTGGGACTGATAAAAGGAGTAGAACCGGTTAAAGTACAGGTAAAGCCGAATGCAGTGTTCCCTCAGGTACCGCAATACCACATGGCACAAGATGCCCTCATTCAGGTAGCACAGATAATTGCAGACTTTGTGAAGCAAGGGGTTTTGAAAGAAGTGCTGAGTAGCCCATGTAATTCACCAATAATGGGTTTGAAAAAACCTTGTGGGAAGGTTCAAATTATGCAAGATTTGAGAAAAATAAACGAGATTGTGGTAAAATGTTGCCCCATAGTGCCAAATCCAGCAGCGATCATGTTTCAGGTTTCGTGTGATGCAGAATGGTTCACAGTTGTGGACCTGTCTCAAGCATTCTTTTTGGTGCCTCTTCATGAGGATAGCCAATTTCTTTTCAGTTTCAAATTCCTAGATAAGGTTTACAGTTGGTGCAGAATCCCTCAAGGGTTTTCTGAGTCACCTTCCATCTTCAATCAGATATTGAAGAAGGACTTGGAGTCATTAGAAATGCCTTTCAGTTCGACTTTAGTACAGTACATTGATGATTTGTTAATTGCTTCCAGAACAAAAGATGACTTCAGGTATGACACAATTGCCTTACTGAACCATTTGGGAAAGAATGGACATTAAGGGGGTCATTAGAACATTGGCGGTAAAAGACGCTTACCGCCGTGCAGAAGACCGACAATACACCACCGTGGCTGTGGAAAACCACCACAGCTATTATGACCCACATCTCGGAATCCGCCGAAATTCAGACACCCACACAAGTCCGCCACACCAAAGATCAGTGATAAACTGCCGAAAACAAATCCTCCACCGTCACGCCAACAGAAACACGCCCATGCTATCATGACCCACAAATCCACGCAGCGGTCTTTCAACCGCGGTATTCCATTGGCGGTACACACCGCTGCGCTCAAAATACACACACATCTCCAAAACACCTCCACATTGGACAATTCCAAATACACACACCTGATACACATACAAACACCACTCCCACACACCCAACACAATATAAAACACACACCCACATCACCCACAAACCCCTACGACCAAAAATTAGAGACGAAGGTGACAGAGAGAGCACAGCAATAGACAACCCCACCACACAGAGGCACACAACACCATCACCCACACAACATCCATGCACAAAACACCACACACCACTACACATCACCACACTCATCACCACATACACCACCCCACACATCACCTACACCACCCCAAGGCACGCCAAAGACACCCCAGGTTTTCGGAGGAGGAGCTCAGGGTCATTGTGGAGGAAATCGTACGGGTAGAGCCACAGCTATTTGGCTCACAGGTGCAGCACACCTCCATAGCTAGGAAGATGGAGCTATGGCGAAGAATAGTCGACAGGGTCAACGCAGTGGGACAGCACCCAAGAAATCGGGAGGACATCAGGAGGAGGTGGAACGACCTACGGGGGAAGGTGCGTTCCGTGGTCTCCAGGCACAACATCGCGGTACAGCGGACTGGCGGCGGACCCCCACCGCCTTCCCCACAACTAACAACATGGGAGGAGCAAGTCTCGACCATTATGCATCCAGAGGGCCTCGGTGGAGTCAGTGGAGAAATGGACACTGGTAAGTCAAATCTTAACAATCATATCCCCCACCCTACCTGCATGCTATCACACATGTCCGAATACACCAGTGGGACGGAGGGCTAGGGGAGCTTCACGGCGGTCAGCAGATCAGCAAACAGTGACACGGACTCGTCCTCCGATGGGAGCTCCCATGTGGTGGTGGCACCATCTGTGCCCCCCACTTCTACAGGTTCAGCCGCCACCCCCCCTACCTGCACCGCCCTTCCAGCAGCCCCTCATCCTTCGCCCCGTGCCCGCTCATCCAGGAGGGTGGGCATCACCTTCGCCCCAGGCACCTCAGCCCCTGCCCCTGTCACCCCTGCTGCCCTCAGTGAGGAGGCCATTGACCTCCTCAGGTCACTCACTATTGGGCAGTCTACCATTGTGAATGCCATCCAGGGTGTAGAAATGGAGTTGCAACACAGTAATGCATTCCTGGAGGGCATTCATTCTGGTCAGGCTGCCCTTCATCGAACCCTGCAATCTCTGGCCTCAGCACTGATGGCAGCCATTGTCCCTGTGTCTAGGCTCCCCCTCCAACTTCCTCCACCCAGACCCAATCCCCTGTACCCCAGCCTATCCCAGACACACCATCAGACCAGCCTGCACACACCTCAACACACAAGGACAGCTCAGGCAAACATAGGCACCACACATCCCACAGGCACTCACACAAGCATCACCCACATACAGACACAGCAACATCCACTGCCTCCACTGTGTCCCCCTCCTCGTCGTCTCCCTCCTCCCTCCCAGTGTCATCTACACTCTCACCTGCATGCACTACCACAACAGCCACTAGGACTCACACCAGAACACCCAGCACCACATCCCGCTCACCTGCACTCACCACCCCCACTACCATTTACACGTCCCCTGTGTCCTCTCCCAGTGTGTCTGTGACGCCCCCTCCCAAAGTACACAAACGCGGGCACACACACACACCCAACATACATCCACCTCACGACAGCCTCCAGAACATGCACCTGCACCCAAATCACCAAAAGTTACACCTCCTACAACCACCTCCTCTTCCTCCAATCCCAGACCCCCTCCAGCTACCCGTCCCAGTGTTCATCAGAAAATATTCCTGAGCAACCTTGACCTCTGTCCCATCAACCCCCCTCCACTTCATAGGTCCCGTAGTAGCACCTCAGCCAAAAAGATTCCGGTACCAGTGGTGCCTGTTCGAGGTATGTGGAGTACACTGGCACCAGGGTAGCCAGTGTGACACGGAGCCAAAGCACTGCCAGTCCACCCCCTGTGAAGCACCAGAAGTTGGATAGTGCCCGACGGGAGAGGGGGAAGACACTTGCCGGCAAAGCCGCCCACAAGGGTCCCGGGGGGAGTGTTGAGTCAGCTGTGACTCCTCCCAAGGTGGTGAAGGGGCAGAAGAAGTCTCCAAAGTCTGGAAAGAGAAGCACGGCGGAGAAGGCCGCCATCCTCAACGCTGCCCAAGACGACACCGCCAGCCCCATCGTCACTGGTCAAGAGACCACCGCCGGAGTCAGTGCCCAGGAGGGCAGCACTATCGTCACTGGTCAGGAGACCACCACCAGAGTCAGTGCCCAGGAGGGCCCCGGCAGCCACAGCCCCGCTGGGCAATGAGGGACCGCCATGGCACACACCGCAGCACAGGTCAGAGACAGCAAAGTCAAGCACCGCTGAACAGGGCAAAGACCACCATGGCAAGCACCGCTGAACAGGTCAGAGACAGCAAAGTTAAGCACCGCTGAACAGGGCAAAGACCACCATGGCAAGCACCGCTGAACAGGGCAAGCACCGCTGAACAGGGCAAAGACCGCCATGGCAAGCACCGCTGAACAGGGCAAAGACCGCCATGGCTAGCACCGCTGAACATGGCAAGCACCGCCAACTCAAGCACCGCTAGCCCAAGAGCGGCAGGGGCACTGACACAACAGGGACCGTCACGAGGTGAGTGATGCACTCTGGGCACCAGTCCCCCCCAGAACCAGTGGAGACATGCATCCACTCCATCTATCCTTGGCAGGATGAAGCACTCTGGGCACCAGTCCCCCTCCAGAACCAGTGGAGACTGTTATCCACTTGAGAGACTTTGGCTTTGCACTCCCCAGGATGGTACAGTGGGCAAGCCACCCACTGTAGAGACTTGTGAGACTGTGGCTTTGCACTCCCCAGCATATAGCAGTGGGCAAACCACCCACTGTAGAGACTTGTGAGACTGTGGCTTTGCACTCCCCAGGATACAGCAGTGGGCAAACCACCCACTGAGGAGACTTGTGAGACTGTGGCTTTGCACTCCCCAGGATACAGCAGTGGGCAAACCACCCACTGTAGAGACTTGTGAGACTGTGGCTTTGCACTCCCCAGGATACAGCAGTGGGCAAACCACCCACTGTAGAGACTTGTGAGACTGTGGCTTTGCACTCCCCAGTATACAGCAGTGGGCAAACCACCCACTGTAGAGACTTGTGAGACTGTGGCTTTGCACTCCCCCGGATACAGCAGTGGGCAAACCACCCACTGCAAAGACTTGTGAGACTGTGACTTTGCACTCTCCAGGATGGTACAATGGGCCACCCACCCACTGCAAAGACTTGTGAGACTGTGGCTTTGCACTCCCCAGGATACAACAATGGGCATGGAGCCCCGTCGTGGATCTGGCGTGGTGCAGTCATCCGGCTGAGGTGTCCCCCTTCCCTTCCCTCTGAGGTGCCTGTTGTATTTCTATCTGATGCCCCTGCAGTGTTCTCTCCATTCCAGGACAGGTATCGTGTGTGGGCCTCGCCCATGCATTTGGGGACCAGTGGTCCACGGACATTGAAATGTGCATACCTGTACTACTAATCGTGATGTATATATTTGGAATGTGTATATATGAGCTAACTGTTTTTTGATGCATTACAATGGTTGAACTCATTTCCTTTTGTCTTAGCATTATTCCAGGGGGGTTGGGGGTTGTTACTGTGATGTTCGAAGATGCATTGGTGTGTGTGTTGTAGTGGGTGAGGGTCGGGTTGGGGGTGGGGGTGTTGCATGTGTGTGTCCGTAACTTTTGCTTCCCCCTCCCCTATGTCGTAGGTGCAGTACTCACTGTTGTCTTCGGCAACGCTGTTGCTGATGTTCGTAGAGGAGCAGGAAGACAAGCGCAGGGAGTATTTGGAGTTTCGGCTCCATGCTGACCTCCTTCCTCGTGGAGTTTGTTCAGGTGAGCGTTTTCCCATTAAAATGTCTGTTTCCTCCGTGTTTTTATCCACAGTGAATCCGCCCCGGAAAAGGTGGCGGATTGGCCTGTTGTAATACTGTGGGCGGTACTTTGTCTTCCGCCTGTCTGTTGGCGGTGACCGCCGCGCTGCTTGTCTGTACATCCGTGGCGGTCGGAGTGTTAAAGTGGCTGCCTATGTTGGCGGTTTCCGCCATGGTCATAATTCCCTTTTTTTTCCACCGGCCTGTTTGCCGTACTACCGCTGCTTTAACACCATCCGCCAGGGTTGTAATGATCCCCAAAGTGTCCCCAAAGAAGCTGCAATACTGTCAGAAAGAGGTGAAGTACTTATGTCACTTGATTGAGAAGGGATCGAGAAAAATATCTAAAGAAAGAGTGACAGCAATACTGCAGACGAATCCCCCAACAACAAAGAGAGACGTCAGGATGTTTTTGGGAATGGTGAGCTACTGTCGCCAGTGGATTCCCAACTTCTCGATTATCTCTAAACCATTGGTGAGACTGACTGTTAAGGAAGTTCAGGATGGCCCGAGTGCCATAACCATGTCCGAGAAAGAGATGAAGGCATTCATGGAATTGAGGGAAAGCATGTGCAGGGCACCAGCTTTAGGTATGCCTGATTATACAAAGCCTTTCGTACTGTTTTGTCATGAACGTGATGTTTGTTCTTTCTCTGTCCTGACACAGGTCCATGGAGGTGCAAACCGCCCAGTAGCATATTTTTTAGCTACTTTGGACCCAGTCGCAGCAGCCTTACCGGGTTGTTTGCATGCAGTTGCAGCAGTTGGTCAAAGCCTCACTCAGTGTGAAGGCATAGTGATGGGACATCCCTTAACAGTAATAGTCCCTCATTCAGTCGAAATTCTGTTAACCCAAACCAAAACACAGCATATGACAAATGCGAGGTTGACAAAATATGAGACAATTATACTGGGGTCACCAAATGTTTACCTTAAAAGATGTACTGTATTGAACCCGGCAACCTTACTTCCTATTGAAAATGCAGACATTGATGATGCCGAGGAGGTAGAACATGATTGTCTTGAGGTAACAGGTCTGTGCACCAAACCAAGACCTGATGTTAAAGATACCCAATTGGAAGAAAATGATTACATTATGTTTGTTGATGGTTCATGCCTGAGAGACGCAGTAGAAGTACTGAGAGTTGGACATGCCGTGTGTACAATCACTGGTATTTTAGAAGTTGCCTGGCTCGAAAGAGTATACTCTGCTCAAGTGGCTGAATTGATTGCTCTTACTAGGGCATGCCACGCAGCTGAAAACCTGAAAGTCACTATCTATACTGACAGCAGATATGGATTTGGAATTGTACATGATTTTGGTCAGTTATGGTCACAGAGGGGTTTCATGACCTCTTCTGGTTCCCCAGTGAAAAATGGCGAAAAGATGAAAGATTTGTTGCACGCGATTCAGTTACCTCTTGAAATTGCCGAGGTGAAATGCAATGCTCATGTTAAGTCACAAGACTTTGGCCCCCATTACAACATTGGCGGTAAAAGCCGCTTACCGCCGTGCAGAAGACCGCCAACACACCGCCGCGGAAATCCGCCACAGCTATTATGACCCACATTTCGGAATCCGCCAAAATTCAGACACCCACACAAGTCCGCCACACCAAAGGTCAGTGATAAACTGGCAAAAATAAAACCTCCACCGTCACGCCAACAGAAATACGCCCACGCTATCACGACACACGAATCCACGCGGCGGTCTTTCAACCGCGGTATTCCATTGGCGGTACACACTGCCGCGCTCAAAATACACACACTCTTACAAAACACAGCCACATTGGACAATTCAAAATACAAACACCTGATACACATACACACACCACTCCCACACACACAATACAATATAAAACACACACCCACATCACCCACAAACCCCCACGACAAACAAATCTGAAAGAAGGCCAGAGAGAGCACCAGCAAGAACCACAGCATCCACAGGCACACAACACCATCATCCACAGAACTTCCATGCACCTCACACAACACACCACTACATATCAGCACACATATCACCACACACTCCACCCCACACATCACCTACACCACCCCATGGCACGGCATAGACACCCCAGGTTCTCGGAGGAGGAGCTCAGGGTCATGGTTGAGGAAATTGTCCGGGTAGAGCCACAGCTATTCGGAGCACAGGTGCAGCATACCTCCATTGCAAGGAAGATGGAGCTATGGCGAAGAATAGTGGACAGGGTCAACGCAGTGGGACAGCTCCCAAGAAATCGGGATGACATCAGGAAGAGGTGGAACGACCAAGGGGGAAGGTGCGTTCCGTTGTCTCAAGACACCACCTTGCGGTTCAGCGGACTGGCGACGGACCCCCACCTCCTCCCCCACAACTAACAACATGGGAGGAGCAGGTCTTGGCTATACTGCATCCTGAGGGCCTTGCAGGAGTAGGTGGAGGAATGGACTCTGGTAAGTAAAATCTTGAATATTACAACACCAACCCTACCTGCATGCTATCACATACCCCCACCCTCACCCCCAGCACCCCAACTCCTTACATATGTACCAACATCACTAACCGCCCATCCCAACACCAAGCCCTGCATGCAACAACAAAGCATGGAGACCCATCACTAAAGCATGCCCACTGCACATACCGATACAACCCCCTAAACCATCCTCACACAAGGTCCCACACAGGAATGCAAACACTGGGGTACACGGTCACCCACCCATTGCACACCATGACACACACAGATGTAATAACCATCCTTTTATACCCCTGCAGGACCCCTACCCAACGTCACCAGACAGGAGGGTCCACACATGTCCACCAACAGAAGAGGCCCACAGTGATGACAGCACCTCTGTCCAACTGGATCTAGATGAGCAGCCCGGCCCATCGGGGACCTCGGGACAGTTGGTTCCCATCACACAGTCACAGGCCACTACAGACCTTCCACCCTCTGGAAACACCAGCACAGCACCCACCCAGCAGGCCCATACCTCTGTCCCCAGGACACGTCAATCAGCTGTGTGTCCACCACTCCAGGGAACCCAGGATAACCCACCACCCCAACAACAACAGGGACCTGGAGGCAGTGGTAGTGTGCACATGGTCCAGGGGACGGATTACCAGGAACACAGGGGAACTGGGAGGGCTGCTGTGCGACAGGTCGCGGACAGGCCAAGGGAACCCACTCTCCACAAGGCCCTCTCCTCCATCATGGGAGCATACCACCACTCCCAGGAGACAATGGCAACGGTACTGGCCAAGTTTCAGGAGACCCAGCACCTGCAGGAGGAACAGTATATGGGGTTCAGGGAGGAACTCAGAACCATCAGCTCCACCCTGGGCACCATCGTAGGGGTGCTATAGGAACTTGTGAACACCAGGAGGGACACTGTGGCACTACAAGGGGCCCCTGACACTAGCATGGACGATGAACTGCCCACCACCTCTGCCGGCGCTAGTGGACAGGACGCCCCGCCACAGGACCACCACACCAGCACCCCACCCCTTGCAGAGGTAGAACCACCCCGCAAACGGTCCCTGAGATCCAGGACAAAGACAGAGCACGATGCCAAGACCCCCGCCAAGAAATGAGACCACCCTGATTGTCATCTTACTGTCCCACATTGTCACCCTGTCCATACTTAAACTGCCCCAGCGCCACTCCCTATGCCCATATGGGCAATGCACCTGTGAGACTAATAGACTGGACTCTGCCATGGACATTCCTCCGCCATCACCCCTCACCATTTCACTACCCCCTCCAATATTGAGCACTTAAATAAACACACTTAAATCACAAAACAATCTGGAGTCAGTCTGTGATTTCGAAATAGTGTATTAGCAATGACAGTGACAAAATGCTCTTTCAAGTTTAATGTCAACATACCTATCTCACACAGCTCTAGTCCATGAGGAATCAAAGCAGATGTCACACAGTGGGACCCACATCTGTGAAATCGTAAGGGAAAGTGACAACTTAGTGACCATACACTGGGTGAAAACGACACACAGTAGAGAGATGGTAGCGTTAAAGTACATGTAGTAGGCAGGTTTGTATTCTTACCTGTGTCTCACTGGAAATATTGCTGGATCACTGAGTCCCTGTTGTGCATGTCTTCTTCCTCTGCTTCCTCGTCTTCACTGTCCACAGGCTCCACAGCTGCTACAACACTGCCGTCTGGACCATCCTCCTGCAGAAAAGGCACCTGTCGTCGCAAAGCCAAGTTATGAAGCATACAGCAGGCCACGATGATCTGGCACACCTTCTTTGGTGAGTAGAATAGGGATCCACCTGTTATATGGAGGCACCTGAACCTGGCCTTCAGGAGCTTGAAGGTCCGCTCGATCACCCTCCTAGTTCGCCCAGGGGCCTCATTGTAGCATTCCTCTGTCCTTGTCCTGGGATTCCTCACTGGGGTCAGAAGCCATGACAGGCTGGGGTAACCAGAGTCACCTGCAAATGGTGAGGGACAACTGTTAGACACACACTAACCTGGAGGGATATCCCCAGACCCAGACAACCATTCCCACTGACTTGCTTCCAGGTGCTCACCTAATAGCCACACACGGTGCCTCTGGAATTGACCCATCACATAAGGGGTGCTGCTATTCCGCAGGATGTAAGCGTCATGCACTGAGCCAGGGAACATGGCATTCACATGGGAGATGTACTGGTCTGCCAAACATACCATCTGTACATTCATAGAATGATAACTCTTCCGGTTTATGTACACCTGTTCACTCATGTTGGGGATATGTCCCAGGGCATAGAAATCCCCTTTCACTGTAGGCAAATCCTCCACCTGAGGGAAAAAGATGTAGCTCCGCATGTGTTTCAGAAGGGCAGACAACACCCTGGACAATACGTTGGAAAACATAGGCTGGGACATCCCTGATGTCATGGCCACTGTTGTTTGAAATGACCCACTTGCAAGGAAATGGAGCACTGACAGCACCTGCACTTGAGGGGGGATTCCTGCGGGATGGCGGATTGCTTACATCAGGTCTGGCTCCAACTGGATACACAGTTCCTGGATTGTGGCACGGTCAAGCCTGTATGTGATAATCAAATGTCGCTCCTCCATTGTCGACAGGTCCACCAACGATCGGTACACCAGAGGATGCCGCCATCTCCTCACATGTCCCAGCGGACGGTGCCTATGAAGGACAACAGCGAGCACAGAATCAAACAACTCAGAGTTACGTACCCACAGTTTACACAGAACACCATTCATACACAAATGGTGGCCTGTATGTGTGTTGAGTCTAGGCCTAGGTATGTGTGACCCAGTTGAAAATTAAGCCATGTGGGCCCCTGAAATGGTGGCTGCCTGACCTCTAAAGTGGGACAATGGGATGTGAGGTAACTGCGCTGGCGTTGTACACCGTCGCGGTAGGCGGTCGAAGACCGCGGCGCAATGCTGCATTGGTTAACATTGGACCCTATTGGTCCCAGGAGCCAATGACGATGTACGCCGGCGGTGACGGTACGCACTGCTGCGGACGTGACCGCCCGTCAATCACTCGATACCTGATCTTCAACAGGAGAGGACCTACACTGCAAGTGCTGCTGTGACCTCAGTCTGGAAGAGACAATGGCTCGAGTGTCTGGGGAAAGGGCCCCTGCCTTTACATCGGAGGAGTTGGAGAAACTCGTGGATGGGGTTCTCCCCCAGTACATGCTACTCTACGGTCCTCCCGACAAACAGGTAAGTACACAGGGAACATGTCCTATGGGCTATGCCTGGTTGGAGAGGGCTGGATGTAAGAAGGAAGGGGGCAGAGTGCTGCGTACATGAAAGACGGTGAATGCATGTGCCACATGGCAAGGGTAGGGATGGGGGCCAATAAGTTTGAAGGTGCAGTTGGTAATAACTTCTTTTTTTGCCCTGTATATTTCATGTAGGTCAGCGACCACCAGAAGAAATATATTTGGCATGCCATCACCAAGGACGTCCGGACCCTGGGGGTCTACCACAGACAGAGCACCCACTGCCGGAAAAGATGGGAGGACATTCGCCGCTGGAGCAAGAAGACGGCGGAGGCTCAGCTGGGGATGGCCTCCCAATGTGGGAGGGGTGCCCGTCGCACCATGACCCCCCTGATGTTCAGGATCCTGGCTGTGGCCTACCCTGAGTTGAATGGACGCTTGAGAGTATCACAGCAGACACAAGGGGGTGAGTACCCTCTCATTCTGCTGACTTTGTGCGCATTACGAGGTGTCTGGGTGAGGGAGGTGGGCTGTGGGTTTCCCTAGGCCAGGGCGAGTTCTGTAGGCATGGCCCCTCCGTAAGGCAGGCCATGTGGCATCCCACCCCACCTCTATAGAGTGCAGGGGGCTTGTGTGTCTGTCGTGTTTGCCAACGGTAGCGGTAATGCATGCACTCAACATGTCTTTCTTCTGTCTTCCCCCCCATTAAATGGTCTCCCTGTTCTTGTGTGCATTAGCTTCATCAGGCAGAGGAGCTGTGGCACCGGAGCAGGAGGGAGCTGCATCCCACATGGCCCTGGAGGGCGACACTACGGAGTCAGAATTCACCAGTGGGACGGAGGGCGAGGGGAGCTCCACGGCGGGGACAGAAGCTGACACCAGCTACACAGACTCGTCCTCTGATGGGAACTCCCTTGTGGTGGCGGCAACATCTGTGCCCCCCCCATCTACAGGTACAGCCGCCACCCCCCTACCAGCACCGCCCTCCCAGCAGCTCCTCAGCCTTTCCCCCGTGCCCGCTCACTCAGGAGGTTGGGCATCTCCTTCGCCCCAGGCACCTCAGACCCTGCCCCAGTCACCCCTGCTGCCCTCAGTGAGGAGGCCATTGACCTCCTTTAGGTCCCTCACTGTCTACCATTTTGAATGCCATCCAGGGTGTAGAAAGGCAGTTGCAACAAACAAATGCATTCCTGGAGGGCATTCATTCTGGTCAGGTGGCCCTTCACTGAGCTTTTCAGACTCTGGCCTCAGCACTGATGGCAGCCATTGTCCCCGTCTCTAGCCTCCCCCTCCAACTTCCTCAACCCCGACCCAATCCCCTGTACCTCAGCCAATCCCAAGCACACCTACAGACCAACATGCACACACCTCAACACCCAAGGGAAGCTCAGGCAAACATAAGCACCACACATCCCACAGGCACTCACACAAGCATCACACACATGCAGACACACCAACATCCACTGCCTCCACTGTGTCCCCCTCCTCCTCGTCTCCCTCCTCCCTCCCAGTGTCGTCTACACTCACACCTGCATGCACTACCTCTACAGCCAGTACGTCCCTCTCCAGCACACCCACCACCACACCCCGATCACGTACAGTCACCACCCCCACTACCATTCACACGTCCCCTGTGTCCTCTCCCAGTGTGTCTGTGACGCCCCCTCCCAAGATTCACAAACGCAGGCACACACCCACCCAACAGCCATCTACCTCACGACAGCATCCAGCGCATGCACCTTCACCCAAAGTCACCAAACGTACACCTCCTACAGCCACCACCTCTTCCTCCACTCCCAAACCCCCTCCAGCTACCCGTCGCAGTGTGTCCCAAAAACTTTTCCTGTCCACCCTTGACCTCTTTCCCACACCTCCCCCACCCCGTCCATCTCCTAGGTCCCGAAATAGCACCTCAGCCACAACATCTCTGGGACCAGTGGTGCCAGTAGTCACTGGAATGTGGAGTGCACCGGCCACCAGGGCAGCCAGTGTGGCACGGAGCCACAGCACAGACAGTCCCCCACCTGTGAAGCATCAGAAGTTGGCCAGTGCCCAGCGGGAGAGGAGGAAGACTCCAGCCACCAAAGCCACTCCCAGGGGTCCCGGTGGGAGTGTGGAGTCAGCTGTGACACCTTCCAAGGTGTGGAAGGGCCACAAGAAACCCGGCAAGTCTGGGAAGAGCAACACGGCGGAGAAGACGGCCATCATCCCCGTTGCCCAGGAGGACACCGCCAGCACCAGCCCAGCTGCTCAGGAGGCCACAGCCAGCACAAGCCCAGCTGCCCAGGAGGCCACCACCAGCACCAGCCCAGCTGCACAGGAGGCCACCACCAGCCCAGCTGCCCAGGAGGCCACCGCCAGCAATAGGCCCGTTGGGCCATGAAGGACCACCAGCCCTGTAGGGCCATGAAGGACTGCCAGCAGCTGAGACCCTGCAATGTAGACCGCCATCTGAAGCACCGCTCAACAGGGCACTGCCATCTCAAGCACCGCTGAACAGGGCACCGCCATCTCAAGCACCGCTGAACAGGGCACCGCCATCTCAAGCACCGCTGAACAGGGCACCGCCATCTTAAGCACCGCTAGCCCATGAGCAGCAGGGGCACTGACGCAACTGAGTCTGTCACGGGGTGAATGATGCACTCTGGGCACCATGCCCCCTCCAGAACCAGTGGAGACTGTCATCTCCTACCTCTGTCCTTAACAGGATGAAGCACTCTGGGCACCATGCCCCCTCCAGAACCAGTGGAGACTGTCATCCACTACCTATGTCCTTAACAGGATGAAGCACTCTGGGCACCATGCCCCCTCCAGAACCAGTGGAGACTGTCATCCACTACCTCTGTCCTTAACAGGATGAAGCACTCTGGGCACCATGCCCCCTCCAGAACCAGTGGAGACTGTCATCCAATACGTCTGTCCTTAACAGGATGAAGCACTCTGGGCACCATGCCCCCTCCAGAACCAGTGGAGACTGTCATCCACTTGTGAGACTGTGGCTTTGCACTCTCCAGGATTGAACACTGGGCAACCCACCCACTGTAGAGACTTGAGAGACTGTGGTTTGCACTCCCCAGGATTGTACAGTGGGCAGACCACCCACTATAGAGACTTGAGAGACTGTGGCTTTGCACTCCCCAGGATTGAACAGTGGGCAGACCACCCACTGTAGAGACTTGTGAGACTGTAGCTTTGCACTCCCCAGGACTGAACATTGGGCAGACCACCCACTGTAGAAACTTGAGAGACTGTGGCTTTCCACTCCCCAGGATTGCACAGTGGGCAACCCACCCACTGTAGAAACTTGAGAGACTGTGGCTTTGCACTCCCCAGGATCGAACAGTGGGCAGACCACCCACTGTAGAGACTTGTGAGACTGTGGCTTTGCACTCCGCAGGATATAACAGTGGGCAATGTCGCCCCCTTGTGGATTTGGCGCCGTGCACTGAAGTGGCTGAGGTGCCCCCCTTTCCCTCCCCCTGAGGTGCCTGGTTAGTTGCTGTCTGATGCCCCTGCGGTGTTCTCTCCGTGATGGTCGGGGATCTTGTGTGGGCCTCGCCCATACCGTGTGGTCCCAGTGTTCCACGGACTTTCTTAGTGCACTACCTGGACTACTATGCTTGGTATTTATTTTGTTCATGGTGTATATATATATTTCTGCCTACTTGTTTTTAATATATTACAATGGTTACACTAATTTACTATTGTCTTTGCTGTGATATATTGATATGCATTTGTGTGTGTTGTAGTGGGTGAGGGTGGGCGTGTTGCGTGTGTGTGTCCCTTTTTTTTGCCTCCCCCCTCCCCTGAGTCGTAGGTGCAGTACTCACTGTGGTCTTCGCCACCGGCGTTCGTGCTCCTTGTAGAGGAGCAGGAAGACTATCGCAGGTAGAATTTGGAGTTCCGGTTCCATGGTGTCCTCGTTCCTCGTGGAGTGTGTAGAGGTGAGCGTTTTCCCTTCGGAATTCCTGTTTCCGCCGTATTTTTATCCGCAGTGAATCCCCCCGGAAAAGGTGGCAGATTGGCCTGTCATATTAGTGTGGGCGGTACATTGTCTTCCGCCTGCCTGTTGGCGGTGACCGTCGCGCTGTTTGTTTTTACCGCCATGGCTGTCGGAGTGTTAAAGTGGCTGTCTTTGTTGCCAGTTTCCGCCACGGTCGTAATTGCAATTTTTTTACCACCAGCCTGTTGGCGGTTTTACCGCCGCTTTAACACCGTCCGCCAGGGTTGTAATGACCACCTTTGTGTCAATGGGAAATGGATATGCAGATCAAGTCGCAAGGTTTTGTGCATTGAATTGTATATCGTTTCGAGACCAGTGGGGATTGTTACCTGAAACTGAAAATGAGAAATGCTTAAACTTTGCATTAAGAGTGGTTGACACATTAGATGAGCTAAAATCACTGCAGGGACGTGCCAGCAAAGAGGCAGAGAATGCAATGTGTACAGAGGTCTGATGACTTATGGGTTTCAGAAGAGGGAAAAATGGTTTTGCCAAACAGTCTTTTGTCACAGTTTGCGAGGTTTTACCATGGTCAAGCACATGTAGGTAGAGACGCAATGATCAGGTTATTCAAAATCGATTGGTTCAATCCAAAATTCAGACAAGCTGCAGAGGTTATTTGTCACAGGTGCATTATCTGTCACCAGATGAATGCAGGAAAAGGGACTGTGGTGAACATGAGCCACGTTGGGAGAGCTGGAGGTCCGTTTAGCAGGATGCAGATGGATTTTATTGAGATGCCTGTGTGTGGAGGCTTGAGATATGTGTTGGTGGTTGTGTGAATTTTTAGCCACTGGATTGAAGCTTACACTACACGTAGGAATGACAGTCTCACAGTAGCAAAGCTGCTGCTTAGGGACTTAATACCATGTTTCGGGTTCCGGATCTCTTAAGAATCAGATAGGGGTAGACACTTTGACAATGAGGTGATTAAGGTCTTGTGTGCTGCATTAAACATTGAGCAGAAACTGCATTGTAGCTATTGCCCTGAAGCATCAGGACTAGTGGAACAGATGAATGGTACCTTTAAGTCGAGAATGGCAAAAATGTGCGCAGCTACCAATTTGAAGTGGCCAGATGCATGGCCCTTAGTACTGATGTCAATGAGAAACACACCTGACAAGAAAACAGGACTGTCTCCTCATGAAATTCTAATGGGCCGAGCTATGAGATTTCCCGCAGTACCTGCAAATGCTCTTGTGAATATCACGGATGATATGGTGTTGGTCTACTGCAAGGTTCTGGCTGACGTGGTCCGCTCTTTCTCTCACCAGGTGGAGGCTACCACATTGCCACCGACAAGTGATCCAGGTCACACCCTGAAAGCCGGTGACTGGGTTGTTGTCAAGAAACATGTGAGGAAGTCGTGTCTGGAGCCGCGTTGGAAGGGGCCATATCAAGTCATGCTGACAACTACTACTGCTGTGAAATGTGCAGGTCTTCCAATTTGGATACATGCCAGTCACACAAAGAAGGTGACATGTCCAACTTATGAGGAACTTGAAGCGTCCAAAAAAACAGCTGCAGAGAAGGAAGTCTCAGGGCTTGAGAATATTCAAAGGGGAACTGAGACTGAAAGAGAACCCGCTGAGGACCGCTTAGTCACTCAAAACGAGTTCCAGAGGGGTAACGTTGAGCCTATCTCAGTTGAGGTAACAGGGGAACCGACACAAAGAGTGGTTCTCCCAGAAGCAGACGGATACAGGTTTGAAGTTGAGCCCATAACTGACCCTGAAAGCAAAGGGAGTGAGGCAGAAGGAAGTCGAGGTGTTCTGACTCCTCCTGAGCTGCTTGCAGAGCCATCAAGAGAAAACACCATAGCACAAGAGGAGGGCACTGTTCAACGTCCTGAAAGGCCAAACAGAAAACAAAACACTTAAAGGAGATAATTGGCCAGAGCCACAAGCTGCAGGAGAGAAAGTGATCCCTAATGAAACAATAGAGGAAGAAGTTGACACAACCAGGAAAGAGGGTCTCAGTGAAGGAGAGTTGCAAGGTGACCGCAAACTGAAAAGAAAGAGAGTCGCAAACAGAAGGTACGCAGGTCCTGAATGGGCGTATGCAACATCAGCTGAATGTCAACAAGAATTCTTGGCATTCTGTTTTGATCCATAGGTTCCAGGTCAATATTACGGCACCTGAACTCAACTTTAGAAAGAGACTGTGTTAAATTGAAATTAAAATTGAAAGCTGAAAAGCTGAGAAAAGAGACTGGTAAATTACTGGATGTGACACTGATAACCTGAATTGACTCTGAAAAACTGATTATGACAAGCTGCTAACTTGATTTGACAAAAGGGGTCCTGGAGTGAGTGAAACGCTGTAAATACTTGCAGAGAGAGAGAGACTTTGCACAGCGAAAAAAAAAGAGCTTTTATATCGTCCTCAAGTTGATTGTTTGCTTTGTATTATTCTGCTTTCTGATCCTTTACAAATCATGAGTTACACTAGAGATAATAGTAATAAGGGTAGGATGTGTGGTTGATTGAGTGCTATTCTGGGTATTGTGTGTGCAATAATAATTATAGGTGTGATTGTGGGAATGCCATTGGTGGATAAGAAAGTGACTAACACTGCTTCAAATCCTGAGACCGCTACACTGACACCATGGGAGAAGTTTGAGCAGGATACAAAATATTTGCATGAGGGAACTAACTCAAAAGGGGAGCTATCTACTAACGTCTTCTATTGCTTGCTGAATGAGTATGTTGACACAATGGATGCGAAGAATTGCTATGTATGCACAAAGATTCCTTCATCAGTACAAGAAGGGGTTACTTACCATAGTCTGCCACTTACCTACAGGATAAGCTGTAGTTTGCTGTTAACAAGATTCTATGATCAAGAACATGTTCAATACTTCTATTCTAACTTAGATGTAGTGTTTTCCTTTGTGCCTGTGATTGAGTTTTTAAATAAATTAGCTAAGGAACACAGCATAAAATTAGTTAGAAGTTTCTTTGAGCCGACACTGACATTTGGGACAGCTTATGCGCAGCGCAATAACCTAACCTGCCTACTAACACCTGTAGAAAAGAGCTTCTTAGATCACACTGATGATAGACGAAAGGCATTAAAGGAAAGGCTAGAAAAGGGAGTAGAAAAACGCACGCTTGCAAATGATTACGCTTACACTTCAATAAAGACACAGGGCAAATTAGCTATAGATGCATTACATGTAGGGAGGCTTTGCATATATAGGCCAAAATCTGAGCATGCCACTCTATTTGTGGGAACGAGTGAATGTAGGCATGTGTTTTTGTTTCAGAGTAAATGGACATTCATGTTAAATGGACAGGATCCAGCGATCCCTGGGATCTATTATATATGTGGGCTTAATGCTTATTACCGTCTTCCTAAAGGATGGTATGGGACATGTTATTTGGGAATAGTTTTCCCAAAGATTTACCAGATTGATGACTTAAGGCAAATTCCTAAAATGTCTGAATTATATCATACTAGACAAAAGAGAGAAACAGCGGCTGCTGTCATTGGTGACATATTTGGAGCCATAATTCCTTCAGTCGGGGTTATCTTAAACTCCATAAAGATTCAAAAGTTGTCTACTATTGTAGATAACATGCTGACAAACTTTACAGGGGCTATACTCCTGATGGATACTGAACTTGCTGCGGAAGGAGCTATGACTCTTCAAAAACGGCTTGCTTTAGACATTCGTTTAGCAAAGAGTGGCGGAGTCTGTAAGATGCTTAATGAGTGCCCTATGTTGTGCATTCATTCCGGGTAATAGCAAAAAGATTAGAGGTTTGCTTACTAACCTAACGAGAGATAGTGCAGATTTAAAAGAGCTGAAGGAACCTGGAGTTTGGGAAAAAGTCGGGAAAGGAATTACTAAAGTAGGGAATTGTTTTAGTAGTATTTGGAACAGGGTTCTTGCAAAAATAATAGGGGGTATATTAATTGTCCTGATTTGTCTATTAGGACTATGGTTATCATGCAAAATTAATAAAAGAATTAAAAGAAACTTGGCAAAACGTAATAAAAGAAAGGAAGAAGAAGAAAAAGAGAAAATGTTCAAAGAAATTTGGGAAAGATCACATAGGGAGGAAGAAATTGAGATGCGTAATTTAAAGAAAATGAAAGGTTGTGAAGGGAAAGGTTTTGTGCAATGACAAGTGTCATCAGAGGAGGGACTGGGAGAGCATAGCTTATAGACTTAGAAATTAATACGAAATGTTTATGAACTAATGCGTAATAATGCTGCATAGAAAATGTCTTAATGTATTTTGCTAAACATGTGCTAGAAATGTGCCCACGGGGAGTGGCCGCCAATATATGCGGGAACTAATGAAACTGACTAGTAATGCTGAAATGTTATATTAAAATATGATTTTGCACTAATATTAAAAGGTCGAGGCCTAGCTGCCCGGTTTCATATTAAATGTGTTTTTCTAACGTGCAGTGTGCTGACTTGCTGAAGGACATGAACTCTTGTTTTTCCAAAGTTAGAAGATGAATGTAACTGTAGTAGATCCGTTCTCATGAAATTTGACTTGCTTAGCGAAACATTCTTGCTGAATGCAACAGTGTAGACTACTTGCAGGTACAAGGTCGCCTGAACCGGTACAGACAATGGAGCCATTGACTGAAGATGTGCAAAGGACCACAAGAGTATGAAATCATACCGGACATTCTACCCGCTGAAGACGGCAACCATAAGGATCAATAAACTACGTGAGAACAATTATGGGGTGTCAAATTTGATGAGCTAATTGAAAAACTATTGGATAGAGATAGTGGGGTGCAACCCCTCAACCAATTAAAATTTAGGGGACTGTACAACAGAAAGGGAATAAAAACCCTTGACACAAGGAAGTAAATTAGAATAGGAGAATAGGAGATAGAGGAGGGGGAGATGCTATTGCGATTTTCTATGACCCAGACACTTTGGGCCTGATTCTAACATTGGCGGGCGGCGGAGGCCGCCCGCCAATGTTCCGCCAACAGAACACCGCTCCGCGGTAAGAAGACCGCCGCGGTGATTCTGAGTTTCCCCCTGGGCTGGCGGGCGACCGCCAAAAGGCCGCCCGCCAGCCCAGGGGGAAACAGCCTTCCCACGAGGACGCCGGCTCAGAATTGAGCCGGCGGAGTGGGAAGGTGCGACGGGTGCAGTGGCACCCGTCGCGTATTTCAGTGTCTGCAATGCAGACACTGAAATACAAAGTGGGGCCCTCTTACGGGGGCCCCTGCAGTGCCCATGCCATTGGCATGGGCACTGCAGGGGCCTCCAGGGGCCCCGCGGCAACCCCTACCGCCATCCTGTTCCTGGCAGGAGACCCGCCAGGAACAGGATGGCGGTAGGGGGTGTCAGAATCCGCCATGGAGGATTCTGAAGGGCAGCGGAAAGTCGGCGGTACACCGCCGACTTTCCGTTTCTGGCCGCGGCTGAACCGCCGCGATCAGAATGCCCAGCGGTGCACCGCCAGCCTGTTGGCGGTGCTACCGCGGTCATTCGCCCTGGCGGTTTTTACCGCCAGGGTTAGAATGACCACCTTTGTCACTCTGCATAGAGACTTTGCTGTTTGGTTCTTAAAACCATTCGTGCCTTATATTGCCCATTTACACTTTACCTCCGTATGAGGGAAGTGCCCCTTTATCCGACTTGCTAAATTCCTGGCTGATGGCGAATTAACTGATGTCTCGAGGACGAAGACAGAACCTGTATGCTGACTCAATACAGAGGGTAACTATATGACAATGATATTGTGATTGTCTGTTTGCTTTTCCTTTCTAGGTACCAGCGGCTTCTTTTGACAGAGACCATAGTTAGATGTTTTCCAAATTGGTGTTGCTAAATTGTTTTGCATGAAGCCCAACATGCCAGTGCTAATCCGAGGTTAGATGAGGGGTTCACTAAACCGACGCAAATAGACAAATGACTGAATCTATGTTTTGTTGAATAACGTGATAATGATACTTTGCTAAGGATTACCTATGCTGACGTCGTGCTATATTCATATATCTTCGTGATTCTTGCTTTGATGAAATCTTATCAGAGTTGCCATATTGTGACTATGCCAACGTGTTTCTTGGTTTTGAGATTAATAAACTTACTAGTAGAATTGTAATCAATAGGGAATAAACTACATATAATAGTACTAAACTGGTGTGGGTATTCATGACTGAAAGGTCATGGTGGTTTCCGAGTTTTATTAATGTTTTTGACCAATCTGAATTGTCTTATTACAGTAAACCTTGATGACATTATTGACTTATTGATTGACATGCTGATTAGTTATCTCGTCCTAAGGTGTCTTCAATCAGGGTCAAAAGATTCATTGGCCTAAAACAAGTCCCAAAGTGAGTAAAGTAAGCATAAAGTGACGCGTTAACACTTGCTTTGAGCAAATGTTAAAAATGATGCCAAAAATGTCTCAATGAAATCTTGTAGACTTCTTTGTGCCATTTTTGTGATTCTTATAGCACCGGAACACCCCCCCTTGAAAACACTATGGTGGTCATTTAGACATTGACGGTAAAAGCCACCTACCGCCGCGGTGACGGCCGCCATAAGACCGACACCGCGGCTACCATCTGTCTGTCAGACTATGAGCACTGCCAGGCTTCTGCCACAAGAAGGGTGGAAAACCATCAGTGATCAGATTGCCGGACGGTGGTAATCTGGCGCTGCTACCACCAGCACCGCCACACCAGTTGAACGCCGCCAGCTGTATCATGACCGGTGATACGGCCTGGCGGTGTTCAGCTGGTGGGTGGTGCTGTTGGTAGCAGCCCCCTTCCCATTCCCTGCCGGACAACCTCCTCGGAGCAGGTAAAGTGATCGTTCGACAGGGAAGGAGGGTGGAAGGTTGAGGGGCGTGTGGTTGTGTGTGTGTGTATGTCTGGAGGAATGCGTGTATGAATGTGCATTTAGAGTATGAATGTGTGTATGAATGAGTGTAAGCTGCAGCCAACCCACCAATCTCATGATGGGTCGAAGACGGCCAGGGTTGTAATGAGGGCCAATGTCTGCTGAAGGCATAATGCGGTGCAAGGGGGTGCAAAGTGGCACAATGCGAGCATTACGCCATTTTGTAAATTTGGCAAGGCAAAAAAGCCTTCCAAAAGCCACATAACCATGAAAAAAAAATTACGCTAATGTGACGCAGGAAGGCTTTAGGGGCTTATAAATACTGACATTATAGCAATGCGAAGTGAGACCTTGGCTGAACAATCAGTTGTCAAAACTTTTACCAATGGTTTATGGTCTGTGCATGATATGAATTTTTTCCACAGAGAACCTGCCTAAACTTCTCAGTAGCCCTCACACACCCTAACATCTCCTTTCAATAACAGAGCACTTTTCCTCAGGAGATGTCAGGGAACGAGAAGTGAAGGAAACTGTGCACTCTAAGCCTTCATTAGAAATTTGTGATAACACTGCTCCTACTCTCTTCCCACTGGCATCAGGAGTAACTACAGTGCAAGCTTTAGGATCAAATCCCTGTAAATTTAATCTTTGATACTAGTAAACTTCATTAACAACTCTTCGTGTCATAGAAAACTTTGTCTTTCTTTTAGTAATTGTCTAATGATGTATGTCTTTTCAGCAAAGTTCCTTACAAACTTAGAATATAATTCTACGAGTCCATGCAATACTCTTCTTCCTTTTTCGACTGCCAGACTTGTGATGGTGGTCATATCGCCGCCAATGCAGCAGCCTGGCCTCCACATAATGACCGTGGTGAAAGGACACCGTCGGACCACCGGTACCACCACATTTGTGCCAGCTGATGGCCTGGCAGTGCCAGCGGTCTGAATCCGCCAGGTCAGGGCAGCTAGCAGCGCTGGCCTGGAGATTACGACCCCCGTATCCGCCAGTTTTTGCCTGGCGGTTCCACCGTTATACCAAGACTGGAAGAGACAGGATGCCGACGCACTGTAACAGTGCCGCCGGCTCTATCACGAGGCAGCATTAATGTTGTGGGTAGTTTGCCACTGGGTCAGCGGGCGGAAACAGCAGCCCAGCGGGAAACTCATAAGAGAGACAGTGGGCGGAATACCAAACTGGTGGTCTTCCAGATGTGCAAGTTTGGCGGGTGGCTCCTGCCGCCCGCCAAACGAGTAATGAGGTCCTGAATGTCTGCAAATTTTGACCTTCTCTAGTTCAGCCGTTAAGTCATACATTTTCAACTTTTCTAAGACTTTATACTAATTACTATCATATTTGTTCCTATTCTTACCCATGATTAGATTGTTATCTTGAAAATAAGCTACTTTGGGAATGTCCTTTAATAACTGATGCATCACTGTCTGAAAATCTGCTGCGGAAGTTGGGACCCAAAAGGGCATAGAGAGAAACGTAGAACAACCATTTGGAGTTATGTAAGCCGTCAAACTTCTACTCTCTGGATGCAGGATAAACTGGTGATAAGCTGTAGTCAGCTCAATTGTTGAAAACCAGTTAATATCTTTAGAAATGCCTAAGAATTCACCAATCTTTGGCAAGGGAAATTTATCAACAAGAATGTTTTGGTTGAGATCACTGAAGACTACCAAAGCCTGATTTCTCATTGAATTTCCTGGCTACCTCTAGGGGTGCAAGCAACTCCACACTTTCAATTGGTTCAATGATACCCCTCTCTTGTATATTCACTAATTGTCTCGTAACTTATTTTCTGACACTCATTGGTAAGTTCATAATTGTGTGTCATTTTGGTATGGCACCCTCCTTCAACATCTCCTTATGGTCAAACTTCTTCAATTTACCAACACTGCCTGAGAATACTTCTGGAAACATTTTTTCAATTTCTCTGCTAATGCCTGTTTGGATTCTTCCAATAAGAGTGTTTGATCTATGTTATAAGTAGTTAATAAGATATCTAAAGCCTTTTGTTGTACCCAACTGCAACAGAGGGTCCCACTTCAGCAACATCAGGCTTGCTTACAGTGTTCCAACCTTTAAACTCAAACAATGACCGCTTGGGAATTCTTACACCCATAAACGTAACTGGGTGTATGTCTGTCTACCAATTTTGACCCCCCCCCCCCCCCCAGCCAATGGCCATGTTACATACAGGTTTGTTTTTGGTAGAGTAAGTTGGGTACTGTACCGCTGACACAGAATACACCTTCTTCTTCATTAAAATTATCCTCATCAGAATGTTCAATTCAGAGTCTGCACTTGTCAAAATTGACCTTGCACTCTGTGCCTTCTTGTTCTTTTTCCCACAAACTTTTTTGCATAATGCCTTAAAACACCACAAAACAAATATTTTGCTTTGAATGCAGGACAATTTTAATCTCTCACAAGGTGATATTTGCTCTCACACTTAAAGCAGCTCAATTTCTTATCCCGGGGTGGCCCTTTATCTTCTTCACCTCCCCATAACTCTTCCGCACATTAGACATTTTACACAACTCTTTCTTGTAAGGTTGTATCATTAGTGTGCCAAAGATACAGGAAAATGCTAGATTTTTTAGCACTGATTCGTGGTCTTCAGTTGGTTCCAATTTACCTTGTTTCTTCTGAAATAAATAAAACTATCTACAGCTGCACAAACCGCTGGCTGGCAATAGTTGTCAGTGTCTTCTAATGCATTTAATAGTATATACTCATTCTCGCCAAATCTGGGTTTCTTTTCCATCTGGTTCAACATTTGTAATCCTTCGGATCCCAGACTATGCAAAGTAATTGTTTTCTTACTTGAAACTGAAAAATCTTCTGAACCTTCCTCCTCTTCTAAAGCTAACTGTAATTACGAAAATACTCCTTCCACTCTGGCCATTTCGAATTGGTTCTCCAGGAGAGGGAAAAAATGGGAGAGGTGGGGTTAAAGAAAATATTTGGGCATACATGGTTCTGGAACTATGTACGTGAAAAGTGACATTTGAAAAGTATGCATTATAAACTCTAAAGGAATGCACATCAAAATTACTAACATCAAGTAATTATAAGCACTGTTTAACGGAATAGACTGTAGAATTGTATTACACAATTACACAATGAGATGACTCTATGCAGACATATTGAACAAAGAGGTGTGCAGATTACTGAAGAGATGGAAAAGAAAATGTGAACATATCACTGGATGAACAGTTGAGGTGTGCCTATCAACGTAATAAGTAGTACAGATCCTTGTGAGTATGCACTTGTACACTGGGGTCTCTGTATAACTATAATGTATTTATTTAGCAAAGGTGTGTGTATCACAGTTAACGGTCTGAAATCCACAACTGTTAAACTACTGTCAAGTTATGTGAGTCTTCCATATTTCTTAAGGATTTTGCCACTTAAACGTATATGCAGAAAAATACACTAATGAGGGCCACCAATATGTGCTCACATTGAGTTAAGACATGAGCATCCCGTTCGTTGTGTAGCCCAGCGTCACCTCAGTGACATAGCAGTAGCATCTTACAGCGAGGATAGAAGATGGACTGCACACTGAAGTAGGCTTTCCTCCTGCTCGTGTGATGAGCTCACGCAGGTCCACCGGCCTGCTCAAGTCTTCCCAAATCACTCAAAGTCTAGTGGAAAGCAGAGACTTCCTCTCCCCCTTCATGCTAGCCATTCACAATACCTTTATCCAACGAAGTGCCGTCTTGATCTCCAAAGGTTAAGATGTATCCTGCACACTGCTGTTGCAAAATATCCACAACGGATCTCCAAAACATCACAAGGAGAAACATTAACCGCGAGTGCTCCAGTCGTTGCCAAATTGTAAAGAAGACAGCATTCGGAGGTAAGTTTAACTTATGTTTAATCCGGGGTACAGGGAAGAAAGAGCAAGGAGACAGGTCTTCTTAACAAGTCAGTTCTCTGCCAACACTCTCTCATTCTATAACAGAATTCACCTATGTAATATGTTATGCCACACAGAGCTTCCCTTAGTAACGAGTACTTAGCAATTCCACAGCCCCCATGGAACAGATCTCTGTGTTCAGTGATGCCTTTGACAGTTTTTGAGATTGGTCCAACTCTGATTGGCCAGTTCAACACTCAGACATTATATTATTGAGGAGTGTTCCCAGTGTCTTCTTCTATCAGGTTCTCTTAGTAACACCTAGCAGAGAAAGGGACCTCTATTCTGCCTTGGTTTAATGCCGGTGCACCAAAGGATGTTCTCTGCTGTGGCTCTCTTGAAAGCTATTCACTTTGGAGCCTTGCCAGTAGTCCTTTTTAATGCTCATAGGATTAGTACAACTCCCTATACCATGACACAATTTAGATGCACTTCTCGGGGAATGTGATTATTCCTTTGAAATTCTTTGAAAATACGCACATTGTGGGACATTTTAAAGCAGATTTGGTGAATATATATTCATCATTTAAAGACCTGTTTATGCCCCTCTAAACTTGACAATGTCAGTTTCCACATGCCCCCAGAGATGGAGATTGCAGCTCACACCTGGCCCTTAGTAACAGCTATTGCATGCCAAGCACACCCACAGTGAGAGACACCACCAGCTTCCACATGATCCAAGTAATGCCAGCATTGACATGTCTCGGGAGCAGAACAATCTAGCTCTCAATTGTCTAACTAAAAGGTTATTGACAACATTTATATACTCAGTTTAACACATTTCCAGTCCCTCTATTTCTCCAATGAGTGTTGATGGAATTTTCCATATGGCTCAATAATAGGTGTTGCCTGCTCCCAGCTTTTGCCGGTAATGGCCACTGCCAACTGCCACGTACACTGAATAACAGTTATTTTCTCCCTCCCTTTGCCTCCAGGAGTAGATAGTGGGAGCTCCCAGATGCCAATTGTAATAAGTGATGCAGATCTCAAATGCGCAAGCAGGAAATTCTTAGCTCCCACATGACCCATTACCTATTTGTCTACTTCCTTGTAAAGACATCACAACTTGAGGCGTATCCTACTGCAAGGTTTACTCACAAAAACACAAATAAAGTCAGCAGCAATTATAAAGAGCCCCTCCCTCCAACATTTCTTCCTGTTTTTGTTGTTTTGCTTTCCATACGGCATCCAGAAGATGAATGTGTGTCCCTGCGGAGTGGCTCTTTGGAAATGTACTACCTTTTGATGCAACACAGCGCAGCAACCAATGTTGCTGAGCTCCATTGCATCAAAGGGAAAGAGAAAGAGAGTGATGTTATCTATTAAGATATGGCACAGCTTTTCTCTCTCCCTGTGCTGGTGCACTTTATGATACCATCCATCACTGTCCACACCCTTGTAGTATTGTGCAAGTGTGTGTGTGTGCATTCTGTCAACCATTTTTGTACAGGAAAGATATGCCTCCTAGTCAAAATATTGTATTTGGGCAAGTTATTTTGACAAAGTTTATTCGTTTTCCACTTTGCATGTATGCTGTGCAGTGCAGCACACACACAAAGTTGGTAAGGTTTGGAGACTTTTTAAGTTTGTTCCACCATTAAGTCTGCCTCAAGGATCTGTATTTTTTGGCACAAATCATGTATACAAATGTTAGTAGATCGACACTTGTGTTCAAACACATGGGTACAGTGAATCGATGGTTACCTATATAAAAGCTTACCTTCAAAATATTTCGTTTCGCTATATTTTGGCAATGATAATCACAGAGCATAATATTCTGAAGTCAGTACTAGGGTGAAATACTGCATGAGGGAGAAATCAGAGCGTTCTTGATATGTAGGATAAGGATCTCTGGTTTCTGAATGTTGTGAAGAAAGGCTTTTGAATGGACTTTGAAAATTATCCTCCAGATTTGGGGATTAGTTCTACTCTTCTTTTAGAGAACATGTCCAAATAAAAGGATGTATGAAAATACAAAACAAAGGAGCCATCATCCCTGTTCCTTTAGCAGAATGAGGACAAGTAACCTGTTCTATCCTGTTCCTTACTACTTGAAAACACTTTCTAGGGACCTCATCCAGTGTTGAATTTGAAGATTGTAAATATCTTGGGTGAAAACAAGAATGAAATCCTTGCAGAAATTAATTCCATTGGTTCTTCCGCAAGCATGCCTAATCATACTAGACTTAGATACACAACTTAATTTCCCAATTCATCCCTGCTATCAAAAGTGTTTGAGGATTGCTGTAGATCAGTTCCATTTTAATTTCCCTGTCCAGCCCTTCAAATATATTTCACCTCTGAAAGTCTTTACCAAGTTTCTGGCTCCATTAGTGGCATTACTTCACAAAGAAGGCATCTTTCGTCATCTATATCTAGGTGATTGGGTAGTGCATTCTACATCCATAGATTAATTTCTGAAACATAAAGACAGAGTCATTGATGACCTATAGACTGATGGGTTCTTGATGAACATTACAACAATTTACCTAGAGCACAAGACAGACATTTCATTAGAGCCAGATTCAGAATAGATATAGCTATAGTGACTCTTCCTGAGAACAAAATCATGAGGATACAGACTGCCGAAGATCCATACTGTCTCAAAATGCTCTTAAAGCAAAAACTTTGTTGCAGATACCAGGGGACGTTGCAGGAATCTGTACATTGTTCCATGACCATGATTTCTTTGCAGAAAGTTGTGAATCATAATTTTCATCATTGGGAGTGCTAGCGCGCCTGGTCCTTAGTAAGTAAACTTACAAGGGGATGTGTATAGGTCAATGAACCTTTTGAATCGCATGGAATATCCTAGTCATGCAGTGACTGGTAAATCAATAGCCAACATCAATAATAAAGAACATTCTATGGAAAAAACAGCTCAAAACCAACTACTCCTAAATAACCACAACTTATTAATGAGTTAAACAATTTTTATTTTCCTATTGATTACATTTCTAAATGATCCATTAGTTCAATCTTTATTCAATCCACTCAATTATTAATTTGTTAATGAAAAACATCATAACAAAACTTGAAGAAAAAGCATATGCTTAAATGTAACTTCACAATCCAAGAATACAGCATTAATAGCAGAGTTCAGCAATTAGCTCGTCAGTCAAGTTTCACTGTCAACGTCTCCCTTAACAGCCTACCTAACCAAGATTAGCATCAGCATGTGGGACTTCATGCGAAAATATTTTAGAGAAAACATTAAGGCCCATATTTATACTTTTCGACGCACAACTGCGCCAATGCAGTTGTGCGTCAAAACTTTTACCGCCGGCTAACGCCATTCCAAAGCGCCATGCGGGCGCCTTATTTATTGAATGACGTTAGCCGGTGCTGCGGACTGGTGTGCGTAAAAAAAAATGACTCACACCAGGCTGTGCCCGCGTAGGGGAAAATGGAGCTTGGGCGTCAAAAAATGAGGCAAGTCAGGTCTGAGGCAAAATTCAGGCCTCAACCCGATTTGCGCCATTTCTTTTGACGCCCAACCCCCATTGAAATGACTCCTGTCTTAGCAAAGACAGGAGTCATGCCCCCTTGCCCAATGGCCATGCCCAGGGGACTTATGTCCCATGGGCATGGTCATTGGGCATAGTGGCATGTAGGGGGGCACAAATCAGGCCCCCCTATGCCACAAAAAAAATACGAAAAAAAAAACTTACCTGAACTTACCTTAACTTCCCTGGGATGGGTCCCTCCATCCTTGGGTGTCCTCCTGGGGTGGGCAAGGGTGGCAGGGGGTGTCCCTGGGGGCATGGGAGGGCACCTCTGGGCTCCTTCTGAGCCCACAGGTCCCTTAACGCCTGCCCTGACCCAGGCGTTATAAAACGGCACCCATCAGGCTGTGCGCCGTTTTTTAAGGCCTGCCCCCTCCTGTGCGTCAAAATGACGTCACAGTATAAATAAGGCGCACAGGCCTTAAAGTCATTTTTTGGAAGGGAATGCCTACTTTGCATATAATTAACGCAAGGCTGGTTCCCCCTTCCAAAAAATGACACACATGGTGGAACTTTGACGCCAGCGGGGTCGGACGTCAAAGTATAAATATGGGGCAGGGTTTGCGCCGATTGTGCGTCAAAAAGTTTGACGCACATTCGGCGCAAAGAGAGTATAAATATGCCCCTAATTTGGGAAAAAAGCTATCTGAGAATTCTATAATCAGCGCAATTGGAATAATTTGTCAGTCACATTTTCATACCTACCTATTAAGGATGGATCAGCAACAAGTCAATCTTCATCCTCAGGTCACCAATTAATCAGCCACACATCAGACTCACAGAGTATGAGTCCAGCAACAGAACCTTGGGCAGAGTCTCCTGACGTCATCAATTCTCCCGTATCTTCTGAAGTTTTAGCTCCTTATCATGACTTTTTATTAGGGTCCGGCCCCCTAATTCCTAATTGGTCAGTCAGTCAACAGATATGACTTTACCCTGTAGTATTTATTTACTGAATATCCTAATTTCAATATCAGTCTGTTCACAAGATGTGGATTGGTTCGCTATACGATGTCCTCATCATCCAGCTCTTCGGGTATTGAAATTGTTGCATGTTCCTCTTCAGTCAGTACCTTCATTGTTCAAGTCCTGGGAAAGTACATTTAGCCTGCTCTACATATAATTGTATCAAATTGTCTTCATCATCTCCTGTCAACCAGTACATTGCAGAAAATTCTAGCTAAGCAACTTTTACATCGGGTGAGTCAATGTCGAACTATAGCAGCTTCGTGCAAATGCAGTTATTGTTTTCTGCTTCTCTGTATGCGAGGCCTAGAGATACCAGGCCTTAAGTCCAGCTAAGTTAACACTACAAATTAAAGTAAAACATAGGTTATACATTTCAATATGACATATTACTACAATTTTCTCATATATTTTCATTTTTTCATACCAATTCAGATATTGTTAATTCAACATTGTATACATGGTGGTCACACCCGAGGTCACATTTTCAATGTGCACATTATTTTCTCTACGATTAATTTCTTTACATATTTTCATTATTAGACATATAAACATCATTAACAATTTTCTTAATTGGCATATCTGCCTTAACAGTCCCTCCTCTGATGACTAAATATGTAATCACACCTTTCTTTACCAATATTTTACAATTCAGTCTCTGCCGTATTTTGTCTTCTTCTCAAATTGTTCCTATAAATTCTTCCTCTCGGTTGTTCTTCCCTCCTCTGATTATTTTTAGATTTTCTTATTTTTTGCCACAATTTGCATATGCCCCATAAACCTAATATATAAGCAGTCACAATTATTATTCCCTGTACAATTTTTAATAATACCCCATTCTAAATTTGACTAAACCAATTACCTACTGAAGTAAATCCTTTTCCAACCTTTTCCCAACCCCCTTTTTCCTTCAAATCCTTACTTGAATTAGTTAAGTTAATAAGTAAATCTCTTATCTCCTTATCATTATTGGGTATATAAGAACATCAATGCCTAGTATTAATCATCAGTATTAATCATCCTACAGGCTCTGATGTCTTTCGATAAAAGTATGTCTAAAGCAAGCCTATTTTGAAGCATCATAGCTCTATCCGCAGCTAATTCAGTATCTAACAGGAGTATTGCCCCTGTTAAGTTTGTCAGCATGTTATCCACAATAGCAGACAACTTTCATATCTTGATTGCATTCAAAATAACTCCTAAAGAAGGAATTACTGCACCAAAAATATCTCCCACGATTGCAGAAGAAGTTTCCCTCCTCTGTCGCTTATGATGTAATTCAGTCACTTTTGGAAACTTCTTTAAATCATCTATCTGATAAATTTTAGGGAAAACTATCCCCAAATAGCATGCCCCATACCATCATCTAGGAAGACGGTAATAAGGATTGAGTCCACAAATATAGTAAATCCCAGGAATCGCAGGGTCCTGACCATTCAGCATAAAAGTCCATTTATTCTAAAACAAAAATACATGCCTACATTCACTCGTTCCCACAAATAAAGTGTCAGTGCGCGATTTTGGTCTCTATATACAAAGCTTCCCTACATGTAATGCGTCTAAAGCTAATTTCCCTTGTGTTTTTATAGCCGTGTAAGCATAGTCATTCTTATAAGTTCTCTTTTCTAATCCTTTCTCCAACTTTTCCTTCCATGCTTTTCTTCTGTCATCAGTATGCCCTATAAAGCTCTTTTCTAATGTTGTAAGTAAACTTGTCAGATTATTTCTGTGCACATATGCAGTACCAAAAGTTAATGTCAGTTCAAAGAAGCCTCTAACTAATACTATATCATGCTCTTTAGCTATTTTACTCAGATATCTAATAATTGGAATACATGAAAACACCACGTCATAATTGGAGTTAGAATATTGTATATATTCTTGGTTATAGAATCTCGTTAGTACAGCGTATGCCATATGTTAATGGCAGACTATGGTACGTAACCCCTTCCACCGAGAAAGGAATTTGCGTACACATAAGACAATTCCTTGTATCCATCGTCTCAACATACTCACTCAACAAGCGATAGAATACATTAGAAGAAAGCTCTCCTTGAGCATTAGTATAGTCGTGCAAATATTTCTTATCTAACTTAAACCTCTCTAAAGCTGTTAATGTAGTAGTTTCAGGAACAGAAACAATAGTAGCCTCTTTCATTTATGAACAGACATTCACACAATCATTATTATGAACAATATTCCACACAAACTGCTACTCCAACACTCTAATACCTACAATACCTAACATTCCTAACTTGGTTATTTAACTCACCCATGATCTGTAAACAATCAGAAAGCAGAAGCAACTCTTAGATAAGGTGCAACAGAAATCAGAGATATTGGGTTAGAAGAAAATAATAAAATTGTCTTTGTCGATGGCTCATGTCTCAGAAATGGGACTGGCACCTTGAGAGCAAGATATGCTGTATGTACAATCACAGGAACTTTAGAGGCTTCATGTCTTCCCGGAGTGTATTCTGCGCAGAGGGCAGAGCTGGTGGCTCTTACTAGAGCTTGTTATGTATCTACCAGGCTGCGAGTGACAATATACACTGATAGTCAATACGGATTTGGAATTGTTCATGATTTTGGTCAACTGTGGTTGCAGAGAGGTTTATGACCTCCAGTGGAACACTAGTAAGAAATGGCGACCCGATAAAATAATTATTGTATGCAATTCAGTTACCTGAGGAAATTGCTGTAGTGAAATTCAGTGCACATCAAAAGACGCAAGATTACATTTCCTTGGGAAATGGGTATGCAGATCAAGTCACAAGGTTCTACACATTGAACTGTATATCGTTTAACAATAAGTGGGAATTGATGTCAGAAGAAGAGACAAATTGTGCAAGTGTTGCTTTGAAAATAATTGATACTTTAGAAGAGTTAAAAACATTGCAAGAGAACGCAGACAAGGAAGAGTAAAAGCTGTGGTCGAAATTGAAATGTATACAAAGACCAGATGAAATGTGGGTATCTGAGGAGGGCCAGATGGTATTGCTGAATAGTCTGTTAACTCAGATGGCTCGGTATTACCATGGTCAGGCACACATTGGAAGAGATGTCATGGTCAGGTTGTTCAAAGTTGATTGGTTCAATCCAAAGTTCAGGCAAGCAGCTGAAGCAGTGTGTCACAGATGGGTGATCTGTCAGAAGTTAAATGTGGGAAAAGGGACAGTGGTAAATTTGAGCCACATTGGAAGAGCAGGAGAACCATTCAGCAGAATGCAATTGGATTTCATTGAGATGCCTGCATGTGGTGGATTGAAGTATGTGTTGGTGATTGTGTGTGTGTTTAGTCACTGGATTGAAGCATACCCCATGCTTAGAAATGATAGTCTCACAGTTGCAAAGCTGTTGCTTAGAGAGTTAATACCACGGTTTGGATTTTCGATCTCTTTAGAATCAGATAGGGGAACGCACTTCAATAACGAAGTGATTAAGCTCTTATGTGCAGCACTGAACATTGAACAGAAGCTTCACTGCAGCTATCGTCCAGAGGCATTGGGAATTCTAGAGCAGATGAATGGTACTCTGAAATCGAGAACTTCCAAAATGTGTTCTTCAATGAATCCGAAATGGCCAGATGCATTGCCTTTGGTGTTGATGTCAATGTGAAATGTACCTGACAGGAAAATAGGACTGTCCCCACTTGAGATTCTCATGGGTAGAGCAATGAGGTTGCCAGCAATACCAGCCAGTTGCTCTTGTCAATATTACAGATGATATAGTGTTGGACTACTGCAAAGGTCTGGCTGATGTGGTTCGATCTCTCTCTCAGCCGGTACAAGCCGTTACCCTGCCACCCATCCATGAGCACCATCAGCAGCGAAGCAAGTAGTTCTTCCTGAACCAGAGCCGGAGCAGGCTGAGCCTGAAGTGGATCCAGAGCTGGTGGAAGACGGATCAATTACCCCAGTGAGAGACGAGGGTGGAGAAGCACAGAAAGCAGAACAAGAAACTAATCCGACGGAAGTGACTGGAGAACCAAGTACAGGGAAGGTTCTCTCAGAAACAATTGGTGACAAAGCACAAGGAGACTAAGGGGGTCATTACAACATTGGCGGTAAAAGGCGCTTACCGCCGTGCAGAAGACCGCCAACACACCGCCGCGGCGGCGGAATTCCGCCACAGCTATTATGACACACATCACGCAATCCGCCGAAATTCAGACACCCACACAATGCCGCCACACCAAGGGTCAGCGATAAACTGGCGGAAACAAATCCTCCACCTCCACGCCAACAGAAACACGCCCATGCCATTACGACTCACGAATCCACGCGGCGGTCTTTCAACCACGGTATTCTATTGGCGGTACACACCGCTGCGCTCAAAATACACACACAGCTCCAAAACACTGCCACTTTGGACAATTACAAATACACACACCTGATACACATACAAACAACACTCCCACACATCCAACACAATATAAAACACACACTCACATCACCCACAAACCCCTACGACCACAATTACTGAGAGAACGCCATAGAGAGACAGCACAGAATAGAGAACCCCATCACACAGAGGCACACTACACCATCACCCACACAACATCCACGCACAAAACAACACATACCACTACACTCACCACACTCATCAACACATACACCACCCCACACTTCACCCACACCACCCCATGTCACGCTAAAGACACCCCCGCTTCTCCGGGGAGGAGCTCAGGGTCATGGTGGAGGAAATCCTGCGGGTAGAGCCACAGCTATTTGGCTCACAGGTACAGCACACATCCATAGCCAGGAAGATGGAGCTATGGCAAAGAATAGTGGACAGGGTCAACTCAGTGGGACAGCACCCAAGAAATAGGGAGGACATCAGGAAGAGGTGGAACGACCTACGGGGGAAGGTGCGTTCCACGGTCTCCAGGCACCACATCGCGGTACAGCGGACTGGCGGCGGACCCCCACCTCCTGCCCCACAACTAACAACATGGGAGGAGCAGGTCTTGTCCATCTGGCATCCAGAGGGCCTCGGAGGAGTCGTTGGAGGAACGGACACTGGTAAGTCAAATCTTAACTATCACATCCCCCACCCTACCTGCATGCTATCACACACCCCCACCCTCACACCCTCCCCTATCACCCCAAATCCTCAATAATGTACCCATAACACCAACCACCCATCCCAACCCCAAGACCTGCATGACACAACTAAGCATGGATACCCATCACTAAAGCATGCCCACTGCACATACCCAGAACACCCCCCAACCATCAGCACACAAGCCCCCACACAGGAATGCTTGCACTGGGGTACACGCACACCCAACCATTGCACACCATGAAACACACACATGCAATAATCATGTACTTATCCCCCCGCAGGAACCCGAAGGAACGTCACAACACCAGAGGGTCCAGACAACACCACTCCACCCCCAGAAGAGGCCCACAGTGACAACAGCAGCTCTGCCCTACTGGATCTTGATGACCAGCCCGGACCATCGTGGGCCTCAGGACAGTCGGTTCCCCTTTCCTAGCCACAGCCCAACACCGAACTCCCACCCTCTGGAAACACCAGCACAGCACCCACCCAGCGGGCCCATACCTCCCTACCCAGGACAGGTCAATCAGCGGTGTGTCCACCACTACAGGGCACCCAGGCTAACCCACCACCCCAACAACAACAGGGACCTGGGGGCAGTGGTAGTGGGCACACGGGCCAGGGGACGGAGGCACTGGAACACAGGGGAACTGGGAGGGCTGCTGTGCGACAGAGGGAGGACAGGCCAAGGGAACCTACTCTCAACGAGGCCCTCTCCTCCATCATGGGAGCATACCACCACTTCCAGGAGACGATGGCAACGGTCCTGGACAAGTTGCAGGAGACCCTGCGTCTGCAGGAGGAGCAGTATTTGGGGTTCAGGGATGAGCTCAGGACCATCGCCTCCGCCCTGGGCACCATTGTAGGGGTGCTGACGGACATTCAAAAGACTTTGAGGGACACCGTGGAACTCCAAGGGGCCCCTGACACTAGCCACGACGATGAAATGCCCATGCGCTAGTGGACAGGACGCCCAGCCACAGGACCACCACACCAGCACCCCACCCCCTGCAGATGGACAACCACCACTAAAGCGGTCCCTGAGATCCAGGAACAGGACAGAGCAAGATGGCAAGACCCCCGCCAGGAAATAAGACTACCCTGATTGTCCCCCCACTGTCCCACTTTGTTACCCTGTTGTTCTGCTTTCCTACTTACCTCGTATCAGAGCTTACAGAACATATCAAGAATGCACTTCTGAGTTCAAAGAAGACCTTTATTGTTGTTAATTCCTCCCCACCCACAAGTTCTTGAGGGACGAATTATTAGATTTCAAGCACAAAAGTAGTCACAGCATTAAAACAAAATATATCACAGTACTTCTCAGTTGCAAAGTACACAGCAGGTTATATTTATAAGATATTAAATGCAAAGCGTATAAAATCAAATACTTCACTGTGTGAGAAACTATTTACAGCTTCATCTTTCTGGGCTCTGCAAGTTGATGACTCCGGTCAACTGCGAGAAAGAGATTATCTACCCACACGGGAGACTGGCAACTGGCACCAAGTTCCAGCCCGAAGTCCAGCAGATTTCAATCTAATTCTCTGAAGCCCGAGTCATCCGTTACAAAGGAAAACACCAAATGTGTTTTTTCTTTCTGCTCAGGCCTGGGAAGAGGAGCAGTCTAGGAGATCTGGCCAGTCTCCAAAGGCTTGCGTAGTTTTCCCGAGTCTGAGAGGAGGGGGCACGCTTTTGTAACGGATAAGACTCTCTCTTATCAGGTCTAGTCTAGTGTGAAAAAAACCGCTTGGTTCATCTTGTGGAAAAACACAGCTTGGAAAAATACAGCTTGGATTCTCAACTGCAATGTCTAACTCCACGTTAAAGGCAATAGGCAGCTAACCTAATTATCAAATGTAATGTCTAATGTCATGTCAAAGACAATAGGCAGCTGAGCTGAATACAAAATGTAAGGTCTAATATCATGTCAAAGCCAATAGGCAGCTGAGCTGAATACAAAATGCAATGTCTAATATCATGTCAAAGTCAATAGGCAGCTGAGCTGAATACAAAATGCAATGTCTAATATCATGTCAAAGCCAATAGGCAGCTGAACTGAATACAGCATGTCAAAGCCAATAGGCAGAATACAGAATGTAATGGCTAATGCAATTTCAAAGCCAATAGGCAGCTAAACTGAATACAGAAAGTAATGGCTAATGCAATGTCAAAGCCAATAGGCGGCTAAACTGAACAAAACATATAGGGCCTCATTCTGACCCTGGCGGTCTATGACCGCCAGGGTGGAGGCCGTGGGTAGCACCGCCAACAGGCTGGCGGTGCTACTTGGGCTATTCTGACCGCGGCGGGAAAGCCGCGGTCAGAAAAGAGCAACCGCCGGTTTACCCCTGCCCAAGGGAAATCCTCCACGGCGGCATTGCTTGCAGCGCCGCCATGGGGATTTCGGCCCCCTTACCACCATCCTGTTCCTGGCGGTTTTCGCCGCCAGGAACAGGATGGCGTTAACGGGTGTCGTGGGGCCCCTGGGGGGCCCTGCAGTGCCCATGCCAAGGGCATGGGCACTGCAGGGGCCCCCCTAACAGGGCCCCACCAAGATTTTCAAATGCACCCGTCGCACCCTTTCCACTCCGCCGGCTCCATTCGGAGCCGGCATCCCCGTGGAAGGGGGTTTCCCGCTGGGCGGGCAGGCGGCCTTCTGGCAGTCGCCCACCGGCCCAGCTGGAAACTCAGAATAACCGCGGCGGTCTTCTGACCGCGCAGCGGTATTCTGATGGCGGGACTTTGGCGGGCGGCCTCTGCCGCCCGCCAAAGTCCGAATGACCCCCATAATGTGCTACTGGTGAACATTGAGCAACTAATATGCGCAGTGGTGAAACACAAAGTCATTGGTCAAACTCCATTAATAGCATCACATTCCACCCTATGACCAATGAATTTTTGTTTCACATATCTTTTGTTTCAAACAAAAACCCAAAAAAAATCAGCACAAAAAAAAAACATTATCAGCAAATCAGATTTGAATGATCAAAGCAATCACTGTAAAGCAATGGAAGTGGATTAACATATAGATCCCATAACCTTTCACATCAGATACATCTGCACAGAAAAGACTGAAACTTTTATACTCTAAATAAGATGATAGTGTCTCAAAAATAGCAATTTGATGCAGCATGAGTTCTACTCATGTAAAGGTGCACGGTCCACCTGAAAGGTTTCCTGGAAGGTAAGTGAAAGTCAGAGTTCCATACGAAAAAACACAGACAGTTAACTGTTAAGGTTGCTTAGTTCCAGTGGAAGAATGCAATCAAACAAGTTGAACTTGAACTGAAGGCGCCATTTGCGCAAAATGGATCCATGGTGCTTGTACTTTTACTCAGTCAGGTTCAGGTTGGGGGTTCGGTCCCTTCCCCGACCCCACACACACACACCCGAAGGGGGACCACACAGCACACTCAGGGACAGTGGCGAAACGTGGTAGGATCTGCAAAAGAAAAAACTATGACTTTTTTTGCAAATAACATTTGTCATTTGAAATGTACCCTTCCTCTTTCTTTGCTGTTTTATAATCAGCAGGACGTTTTTGGGGCCCTTTATTATAATTTCTGCAGGTTCTGGAGGGTCACCTGGGGCTTTAACCCACACCTCAGCACTGAGGTTTTTATCTGCTGCACCACAGCTTCCCTTTTCTTGCACTGTCAGAAGGGCTGGGGCAGACTCATTCTTTACCAAACCTCCATTCACTGCATTTTTGACAATTTGGGCCATTCTGTCTCCAATTTGTATAAATAAATCAGATTATTTTCTAGTTATCAGCATAATTTTGATTTCTCCTTGGTAATTTGCAGCAATCACTCCCCCTAAAACCTGATCAATTTGCCATTTCTGTTCTGGTAACTTTCCTCTCCCCAACTGCTCTGTGACTGCTTGTGGGACAGATTGCTTTTGTGCGTGCTGCACAGTTTTTATCAAATCTAGGGGAATGTGCATCTCTCTCATCTCTGCCCACCTGTAAGTGGCTTTTTCTCTCAGCTGTTCACATTTCTGGTGCTCTTACTTAGCCATTCCCACTATGTCAGAATTCTGGATGAACACTTCTCTCTCTGAATTTTTCTCATTAACAACTGCAAGGGAATTGAACCAGTTAGGTACAAGCCATGTGGAAAACCAAACGGCTAAACCATTGGCAATGAACCAAGAATCAGTGTAAAAATTACACATCTCACGCAGCTCTTGCTTTAAAATCTGACACACATTGTACAACGCAGTTCCTTCTACTGTGCCAGAAAACAACATTTCAGTCAATAAATCATTAGTCAAACAAACATGCTTTTTATCCTCAGTGGACACGAATTCAAATGGTGCACTCAATTTCAC
Source organism: Pleurodeles waltl (assembly GCF_031143425.1). NCBI lineage: Eukaryota > Metazoa > Chordata > Amphibia > Caudata > Salamandridae > Pleurodeles > Pleurodeles waltl. The sequence continues at coordinate 176,122,951 of NC_090446.1, forward strand.
TGGTGACTCTTTTACCTGTGGTACTCTAGCCCTGTCTTGCAGGTACCAGATCCAGTGTATGATCCTAGCTAGGGGCACTATTTTCTTCCCCTGTTCCTGATTTACATGTACATCAGTGTTTCCCTCTTGCACTGCGCAGAAACCTAAAGTTTGAATTATTTCATTTGCCAAATCACAAGCGCGCAGCTGCTTATAATTTTTCCTTGTGACCATATACCAAAGTGTTAGGATTTCACTCAGATGAGGGCTATTCTGTTTCCAAAAATCAAACAAGCTAATGAAACTCGGTGTCTCTTGCTTAGTGCAAACAGTAAGAAACTCTAAAATCTTTCGTTTTACTTGTGCATTTTGCGATGGTACCTCGTAAATCACATTCTGAGCTCTGTCCCTGTTATCAGTTAAGGAATGCACTTTGACTGCCAAAAAACCTGGCTCACACGGAGGCTCAGAGTAGCTCGAAGCTGTCTTAACCCCCTCATTACTGGAATGGGAAAAGACAGATTCTTCTAAAACAGCATTTTTATAACTTTCAGCATTATCTTGCATTAATGTATTCTGGCTAATTTGCTCACGTAAATTCTCATTTTCATGTTCCAACTGCCTACATTTCTCCTGCATTTCTCTGTAAGCAGATAAAAGTATCCAAACCCTTCTGTCAAAAACAAAAGGAACATCACTGCTCTCAAAAGGCACATTTTCTAAATATGCTTAATCACAACAAGAAAACATATTTCTCAGTTTAACTACACATGCATTCTCAAACATGGTCTGCTGTGCTTCTGTAATTCTCCAGACAACAAAAAACAATTACACTTTTAAATTGTGCACGTAGAAATCTATAATTCGACCCTACCGCACTTCTGGTACCAAAATGTTCTGCTTTCCTACTTATCTCGTATCAGAGCTTACAGAACATATCAAGAATGCACTTCTGAGTTCAAAGAAGACCTTTATTGTTGTTAATTCCTCCCCACCCACAAGTTCTTGAGGGACGAATTATTAGATTTGAAGCACAAAAGTAGTCACAGCATTAAAACAAAATATATCACAGTACTTCTCAGTTGCAATGTACACAGCAGGTTATATTTATAAGATATTGAATGCAAAGCGTATAAAATCAAATACTTCACCGTGTGAGAAACTATTTACAGCTTCATCTTTCTGGGGTCTGCAAGTTGATGACTCCGGTCAACTGCGAGAAAGAGATTATCTACCCACACGGGAGACTGGCAACTGGCACCAAGTTCCAGCCCGAAGTCCAGCAGATTTCAATCTAATTCTCTGAAGCCCGAGTCATCCGTTACAAAAGCGTGCCCCCTCCTTTCAGACTCGGGAAAACTATGCAAGCCTTTGGAGACTGGCCAGATCTCCTAGACTGCTCCTCTTCCCAGGCCTGAGCAGAAAGGAAAACACCAAATGTACTTTCTCTTATCAGGTCTAGTCACGTGTGAAGAAAACAGCTTGGTTCATCTTGTGGAAAAACACAGCTTGGAAAAATACAGCTTGGATTCTCAACTGCAATGTCTAACTCCACGTTAAAGGCAATAGGCAGCTAACCTAAATATCAAATGTAATGTCTAATGTCATGTCAAAGCCAATAGGCAGCTGAGCTGAATACAAAATGTAAGGTCTAATATCATGTCAAAGCCAATAGGCAGCTGAGCTGAATACAAAATACAATGTCTAATATCATGTCAAAGTCAATAGGCAGCTGAGCTGAATACAAAATGCAATGTCTAATATCATGTCAAAGCCAATAGGCAGCTGAACTGAATACAGCATGTCAAAGCCAATAGGCAGAATACAGAATGTAATGGCTAATGCAATTTCAAAGCCAATAGGCAGCTAAACTGAATACAGAAAGTAATGGCTAATGCAATGTCAAAGCCAATAGGCGGCTAAACTGAACAAAACATATAGGCCCTCATTCTGACCTTGGCGGGCGGCGGAGGCCGCCCGCCAAAGTCCCGCCGTCAGGTTACCGTTCCGCGGTCGAAAGACCGCGGCGGTAATTCTGACTTTCCCGCTGGGCTGGCGGGCGGTCTCCTTCAGACCGCCAGCCAGCCCAGCGGGAAAGAGGCTTCCACGATGAAGCCGGCTCGGAATCGAGCCGGCGGAGTGGAAGCTGTGCGACGGGTGCAGTTGCACCCGTCGCGTATTTCACTGTCTGCGCAGCAGACAGTGAAATACATTTAGGGGCCCTCTTACGGGGGCCCCTGCAATGCCCATGCCAGTGGCATGGGCACTGCAGGGGCCCCCAGGGGCCCCGCGACCCCCCCTACCGCCATCCGGATCTCGGCGGTCCGACCGCCGGGATCTGGATGGCGGTAGGGGGGGTCAGAATCCCCGCGGCGGTGCAGCAAGCTGCGCCGCCGCGGAGGATTCAATGGGGCCGCGGTACACTGGCGGGACCCCGCCAGTGGTGCCGGTCCGACCGCGGCTTTACCGCCGCGGTCGGAATCCCCATTGAAGCACCGCCGGCTTGTCGGCGGTGCTCCCGCGGTCCTCCGCCCTGGCGGTCAAAGACCGCCAGGGTCAGAATGAGGGCCATAATGTGCTACTGGTGAACATTGAGCAACTTATATGCGCAGTGGTGAAACACAAAGTCATTGGTCAAACTCCATTAATAGCATCACACCTGTCCAGATTGGAACTGCCCCAGCTCCACTTCCTATGGCCAGATGTGCAATGTACCTGTGAGACTAATAGACTGGACTCTGCCATGGACATTCTTCCACCATAACCCATCCCCATTTCACAACCCCCCTTCATTTTTCTGCACTTAAATAAACACCCTTGAAACACTAATAAAACTGGAGTCAGTCTATGATTTTGAACTTTGTATTGTCAATTACAGTGTCAAAAATGGTTACCCATTGGAAGGCCAACATACCAATGTCACACCTCACAAGCCTTTCAAGGGTGCAAGCTGTTGACATGTAGGTTACCACATTTGTGAAACTGAAATGGAAGGGGACAACTCAATTAACAAATAGTGAGTGAAATGTAGGTACAGGATAGAGGTAGACGTGTGAAAGTTAATGTAATGTTAAACCTGAAAATGTACTCACCTGTGTCTCACTGGAAATATTGCTGTATGACTGACTCCCGGTTGTCGTTTTCGTCTTCCTCAGCTTCATCCTCATCACTGTCCCCAGGCTCAACAGGCTCCACAGCTGCTACATCACCGTCATCTGGATCATCCTCCTGCAGAAAAGGCACCTGGCGTCGCAATGCCAAATTATGGAGCATGGAGCAGGCGATGATGATGTCACACACCTTCTTCGGTGAGTAGAATAGGGAGCCACCTGTCTTATGGAGGCACCTGAACCTGGCCTTCAGGAGGCCGAAGGTGCGTTCGATCACCCTCCTAGTCTGCCCATGGGCCTCATTGTACCGTTCCTCTGCCCTGGTCCTGGGATTCCTCACTGGGGTCAATAGCCACGAAAGGTTGGGGTAACCAGAGTCCCCCAATAGCCATACACGGTGCCTCTGGAGTTGACCCATCATATCAGGGATGCTGCTATTCCGCAGGATGTAGGCGTCATGCACAGAGCCAGGGAACATAGCATTAACCTGGGAGATGTACTGGCCTGCCAAACAGACCATCTGGACATTCATCGAATGATAACTCTTCCTGTTCCTGTACACCTGTTCACTCCTCTGGGGGGGGACCAGAGCTACATGGGTCCCATCAATAGCACCTATGACGTTGGGGATATGTCCAAGGGCATAGAAGTCACCTTTAACTGTAGGCAAACCCTCCACCTCAGGGAAAATGATGTATCTCCTTACGTGTTTCAGCAGGACGGCCAACACTCTGGACAAAACGTTGGAAAACATAGGCTGGGACATCCCTGATGCCATGGCCACAGTAGTCTGAAATGACCCACTTGCAAGGAAATGAAGCATTGACAGCACCTGCACGTCAGGGGGGATTCCAGTCAGATGGCGGATTGGTGACATCAGGTCTGGCTCCAACTGGGTACATAGTTCCTGGATTGTGGCACGGTCAAACCAGTAGGTCACGATCAAATGTCTTTCTTCCATTGTCAACAGGTCCACCAGCGGTCGGTACACCGGAGGATTCCGCCATCTTCTCATATGTCCCAGCTGACGATGCCTAAGAAGGACAACAGCGAAGAACCAGTCACTATTCCTCCAGGTATGTACCCACACTTACACACAAGACTACACCACTCACAAAACCCCTTCCTGTATGTGTGTTGATTATAGGCCTAGCTACGTGTGACGCAGTAGTAAATGAAGCCATGTGGGCCCCTGAAATGGCGGCTGCCTGACCTCTAAAATGGAACAATGGAATTATGGGGTAACTGCGCTGGCGTTGGACACAGTCGCGGTAGGCGGTCGTAGAGCGCGGCTCAATCCTGCATTAGTTAACATTGGACCCTATGGGTCCCAGGAGCCAATGAACAGGTGCGCCGGCGGGGATGATGCGCCCCGCCACGGACGTCACCGCCGCGGATCACCGCCATTTTCTATCTCTTCAATCACTAGATACCTGACCTTCGACAGGAGAGGACCTACACTGCTAGTGCTGCTGTGACCTCGGTCTGGAAGCGACGATGGCTGCTGCGTCTGGGGAAAGGGCCCCTGCCTTCACTGCACAGGAGGTGGAGAAACTTGTGGATGGGGTCCTCCCCCAGTACATGCTACTCTACGGTCCTCCAGACTAACAGGTCAATACACAGGGAGCACAATGGATGGGCTATGCCTGGGTGGAGAGGGCTGGTTGGAAGAGAGAAGGGTGCAGAGTTCATAGAACAGAAATGCATGGGAATGAATGGGCCACATGGCCAGAGTAGGGAGGGGGCCACTCACATTGACGGTGCAGTAGGTAATGACTGTTCCTCTTTCCTTGTGCATGTCATGTAGGTCAGCGCCCACCAGAAGAGGGACATTTGGCGTGCCATCACCTAGGAAGTCCGGACCCTGGGGGCCCACCAGAGACGGGGCACCCACTGCCAGAAGAGATGGGAGGACATTCGCCGCTGCAGCAAGAAGACGGCGGAGGCTCAGCTGGGGATGGCCTCCCAACGTGGGAGGGGTGCCCGTCGCACCATGCCCCCCTGATGTTCCGGATCCTGGCGGTGGCCTACCCGGAGTTGGATGGGCGCTTAAGGACATCACAGCAGACACAAGGGGGTGAGTACAACCTCATTCTGTGGACTTTGCGTGCAGTGGAGGTGTCTGGGTGGGGGAGGTGGGCTGTGGGTGTCCCTAGGCCAGGCCAGGCCGAGTTAGGTAGGCAAGGCCCCTCTGTAATGTAGGCCATGTGGCACTCTAACCCAGCTCAGAACAGTGGCAAGTTGATGTATAGTTGCTCCTTTGCCATCCATGTGCGCAGATTTCTACCATTGCCATGTAGGCCATATCCCTGAAATTGCATGTACAGAGGCCAGGAGCATGGCGTAATGCATGGGGCTGCTGCGTCTGTCTTGTCCGCCAACGGTAGCGGTATGCCATGCACTAAAACTCTCTTTCTTCTGTCTCCCCCCCCTTTTCCTGCTCTCCCTGTCCTTTTGTACATCAGCATCATCAGGCAGAGGTACAGTGGCACCGGAGCACGAGGGAGCTGCATCCCACATGGCCATGGAGGGCCACACCACAGACTCTGAATGCACCAGTGGGCCGGAGGGCGAGTGGAGCTTCACGTCGGCCACAGGATCACCAAGCAGTGACACGGACTCGTCCGCCGATGTGAGTTCCCCTGTGGTGGCGGCACCATCTGTGCGCCCCACTTCTACAGGTACAGCCGCCACCTCCCCTATCAGCACCGCCCTCCCAGCAGCCCCTCAGCATTCGCCCGTGCCCGCTCACCCAGGAGGGTGGGCATCACCTTCGCTCCAGGCACCTCAAGCCCTGCCCCAGTCACCCCTGCTGCCCTCAGTGAGGAGGCCATTGAGCTCCTCAGGTCACTCACTGTTGGGCAGTCTACCATTTTGAATGCCATCCAGGGTGTAGAACGAGAGTTGCAACACGGTAATGCATTCCTGGAGGGCATTCATTCTGGTCAGGCTGTCCTTCAGCGAACCCTGCAATCTCTGGCCTAAGCACTGATGGCAGCCATTGTCCCTGTGTCCAGCCTCCCCCCCCCAAAATTCCTCCACCCAGACTCAATTACCTGTACCCCAGCCCATCCCAAGCACACCTACAGACCAGCATGCACACAAGTCAACACCCAAAAGTAGCTCAAGCAAACATAGGCACCACACACACCGCAGGCACTCACACAAGCATCACACCCATACAGACACAGCAACATCCACTGTCTCCACTGTGTCCCCCTCCTCCTCTTCTCCCTCCTCCCTCCCAGTCTCGTCTACACACACACCTGCATGCACCACATCTACAGGCACTAGGACTCGCACCAGGACACCCAGCACCACAAGCCGCTCACCTGCACTCACCACCCCCACTGCCGTTTACACGTCCCCTGTGTCCTCTCCCAGTGTGTCTGTGACGCCCCCTCCCAAAGTACACAAACGCCGGCAATCACTCACCCAACATCCATCCCCATCACGACAGCCTCCAGTACCTGCACCTGCACCCAAAACACCTAAAGTGACACCTCCTACAACCACCTCCTCTTCCTCCACTCCCAGACCCCCTCCAACTACCCATCCCAGTGTCCGTCAGAAACTGTCCCTATGTCAAATTGACCTTTTTGCCCCCCCCCTCCAATTCATCAGTCCCGTCGTAGCACCTCAGCCAAAAAGCCTCCAGTACCAGTGGTGCGTGTTCCAGGTTTTTGGAGTGCACCGTCCACCAGGGCAGGCAGTAGGACCCGGAGCCAAGGCACTGTCAGCCCACCCCCTGTAAAGTCTCCGAAATTGGAGAGTGGACGACGGGACCGTGTCAAGACTCCTGGTGGGACTACAACTGAATGGGTCAGCTGTAACTCCAAAAAAGGTGGGGAAGGTCCCGAGGAAGTCTCCCAAGCCTGTGAGTGTCACGGTGGAGAAGTGCGCCATCATTTCCGGCGGTCCAGACACAACCGCCAGCACCGTCGTTACTGGTCAGGAGACCACCGCCAGAGTCACAGCCCAGGAGGGCCCAAGTATCGTCACTGGTCAGGAGACCACCGCCAGAGTCACAGCCCAGGAGGGCCCAAGTATCGTTACTGGTCAGGAGACCACCGCCGGAGTCAGTGCCCGGGAGGGTCCAAGTATCGTCACTGGTCAGGAGACCACCGCCGGAGTCAGTGCCCGGGAGGGCCCAAGTATCGTCACTGGTCAGGAGACCACCGCCAGAGTCACAGCCCAGGAGGGCCCAAGTATCGTCACTGGTCAGGAGACCACCGCCGGAGTCACAGCCCAGGAGGGCCCAAGTATCATTACTGGTCAGGAGACCACCGCCGGAGTCAGTGCCCAGGAGGGCCCAAGTATCGTCACTGGTCAGGAGACCACCGCCGGAGTCAGTGCCCAGGAGGGCCCAAGTATCGTCACTGGTCAGGAGACCACCGCCGGAGTCAGTGCCCAGGAGGGCCCAAGTATCGTCACTGGTCAGGAGACCACCGCCGGAGTCAGTGCCCAGGAGGGCCCAAGTATCGTCACTGGTCAGGAGACCACCGCCGGAGTCAGTGCCCAGGAGGGCCCAAGTATCGTCACTGGTCAGGAGACCACCGCCAGAGTCAGTGCCCAGGAGGGCCCAAGTATCGTCCCTGGTCCGGAGACCACCGCCGGAGTCACAGCCCAGGAGGGCCCAAGTATCGTCCCTGGTCAGGAGACCACCGCCGGAGTCAGTGCCCAGGAGGGCCCAAGTATCGTCACTGGTCAGGAGACCACCGCCGGAGTCAGTGCCCAGGAGGGCCCAAGTATCGTCACTGGTCAGGAGACCACCGCCGGAGTCAGTGCCCAGGAGGGCCCAAGTATCGTCACTGGTCAGGAGACCACCGCCGGAGTAAGTGCCCAGGAGGGCCCAAGTATCGTCCCTGGTCCAGAGACCACCGCCGGAGTCACAGTCCAGAATGGCCCAAGTATTGTCACTGGTCACGAGACCACCGCCGGAGTCAGTGCCCAGGAGGGCCCAAGTATCGTTACTGGTCAGGAGACCACCGCCGGAGTCAGTGCCCAGGAGGGCCCAAGTATCGTCACTGGTCAGAAGACCACCGCCAGAGTCACAGCCCAGGAGGGCCCAAGTATCGTCACTGGTCCAGAGACCACCGCCGGAGTCACAGCCCAGGCGGGCCCAAGTATCGTCACTGGTCAGGAGACCACCGCCGGAGTCACAGTCCAGGAGGGGCCAGGATGCCACAGCCCCGCTGGGCAATGATGGAACATCATGCCACACACCAATGTCCAGTGTGGAGATCGTCATGCCACACACCAATGTCCAGTGTGGAGATCGTCATGCCACACACCAATGTCAGTATCAGAACCGCCATGTCAAAGCACTGATGAACAGTCCTGAACCGCCATGGCAAAGCACTGATGAACAGTCCTGAACCGCCATGTCAAAGCACCGCTGAACAGTCCTGAACCGCCATGGCAAAGCACCGCTGAACAGGGCAAAGACCGCCATGTCAAAGCACCGCTGAGCAGTCCTGAGCCGCCATGGCAAAGCACCACTGAACTGGGCAAAGACCGCCATGTCAAAGCACTGCTGAACAGTCCTGAACCGCCATGGCAAAGCACCGCTGAACAGTCCTGAACCGCCATGGCAAAGCACCGCTGAACAGGGCAATGACCGCCATGGCAAAGCACCGCTGAACATAGCAAAGACCACCATGACAAAGCACCGCTGAACAGGGCAAAGACCGCCATGTCAAAGTACCGCTGAACAGTCCTGAACCGCCATGGCAAAGCACCGCTGAACAGGGCAAAGACCGCCATGGCAAAGCACCGCTGAACAGGGCAAAGACCGTGTAGGTATGAATAGGCTGCCACATCAGGCATCCTTATCCCATGTGCAGCTGGGACAGTGACAGGACAGGAACTTTCACGGGGAGACTCATCCAGTCTGGGCACCAGTCCCCCTCCAGAACCATTGGAGACCTGCATCTACTTGAGAGACTGTGGCTTTGCACTCCCCAGGATGGCACAGTGGGCAAACCACCCACTGTAGAGACTTGGGAGACTGTGGCTTTGCACTCCCCAGGATGGCACAGTGGGCAAACCACCCACTGTAGAGACTTGTGAGACTGTGGCTTTGCACTCCCCAGGATGGCACAGTGGGCAAGCCACCCACTGTTGAGACTTGAGAGACTGTGGCTTTGCACTCCTCAGGATGTAACAGTGGGCAAGCCACCCACTGTAGAGACTTGAGAGACTGTGGCTTTGCACTCCCCAGGATACATCAATGGGGATGGAGCCCCGTCGTGGAAATGGCTTCGCATTCATGTGGCTGAGGTGCCCCCTCCTTCCCTTCCCCCTGAGGTGCCTGTAGTGTTTCTATCTGATGCCCCGGCAGTGTTCTCTCGGATTTTGGTCAGGTATCTTTTGTGGGCCTCGCCCATGCATTTTTGGACTGTTGGTGCACGGACATTGTTGTGTACATATCTGCACTACTTCTTGTATTGTATATATAATTAAGACAGATTTCGAGATATATATCAGTATATTTTTGTATGTATATTGGCACATTATAATGTTTGACCGCAATTCGCTTTGTCTTTGCATTCTTCCGGGGGGGTTGTTCATGTGATATTTTTGACTGCATTGGTGTGTATGTTGTATATGTTGTGATATGCGAGGGTGGGGGTGTTTGGTGGGTGTCCCCCTAACTTTTGCCTCCCCCCTTCCCCGTGTTGTAGGTGCAGTACTCACAGGTATCTTCGGCCCCTACGTTGCTGTTCTTCGTAGAGGAGCAGAAAGACAAGGGCAGGTAGTATTTGGAGTTCCGGCTCCATGGAGTCGTCGTTCCTCGTGGAGTGTGTTCAGGTGAGCGTTTTCCCATAGCAAAAGCTGTTTCCGCTGTGTTTTTATCCGCGGTGAATCCGCCCCGGAAAAGGTGGCGGATTGGTGTGTTCTGATACTATGGGCGGTACATTGTCTTCCGCCTGTCTGTTGGTGGTGACTGCCGCGCTGCTTGTCTGTACCACCGTGGCGGGCGGTGTGTTAAAGTGGCTGTCTTTGTTGGCGGTTTCCGCCAGGGTCATAATTCCCTTTTTTTGTCCGCCGGCCTGTTTGCGGTCTTACCGCCGCTTTAACACCGTCCGCCAGGGTTGTAATGACCCCCTAAGTGCCAGAGCCTGAAGGGCAAAGAGTTGAGGCAGATCGAAGTGAAAGTGATCTGACTACTCCTGAACCCGTTGCAGGTCCATCAAGAGAAGGCACTACAGATAAGGCAAAGGAGAAAAGTTTGATCTTAAAGAGACTGTTGACAGAAGGAGCAAGAAAAGGAGACAATTGGCCTGAATCTCAAATAGGTAAGAAGAAGGACTTGGTTATAAATGAGACAATAGAGGAAGAAATCAACACCACAAGGAGAGACAAACTAAGTGATGGAGAATTAGCAGGAGAACGAAAGTTGAAAAGAAAGAGAGTAGCAAGTCGAAGATACGCAGGACCTGAGTGGGCATTTGCAGCGACAAGTGACTGGCAAAACGAGTTTATGTCCTTTTCCTTTGACAGAGAAGTTCCGAATCAGTATTTTGATGCAACCTGAAAAGAATCAATAGACTGAGTTGTTGAACTAAGCAAAAGAGCAATTGAGAAAACTATCGAATTTAACCGGAAGAGACTCTGATAACCAGATACGACATCTGAAAATCTGAATATATGACCAGCTGCTAACAGATTTTGAGAAGGAAGAAAAAGGTTCTTTTTGTGTGAATCTGAAGCGCAAAGAAGAAGTATATTTTAGATTTTTGATTTTTCCTGTTGCACTTTACTTAAGAATTAATTCTACTTTCTCATTCTTTACAGATTATGGCTGAGTTAAATAATAGCACTAGAAATATTAAGTATTGTAGATACCTGAGTGTGGGAATGGCAATTGTGTATGGTATATTGTTTATAAAAATGATTGTGGGAATGTCTGTTCATGAGACGAAAGAAGTTGATATTACATCTGTATCTGAGACTACTACACTAACGGCTTTGGAGAGGTTTTAGCTAGATGAGCAATATTTACATGATTATACTAACGCAAAAGGAGAGCTGTCTTCTAACGTCTTTTATTGGTTTTTGAGTGAGTATGTGGAGACGATGGATGCAAAGGATTGTCTTGTGTGTACACAAATGCCTTCCTCTATGGAAGAGGAGGTTACTTATCATAGCTTGCCTTTGACTTATGGTATAACATGTAGTTTGCTACTAACGCGATTTTATAATCAGGAGTATATACAATATTTTTACTCTAACCACGACTTGGTGTTTTCTTTTGTTCCGATTATTAGATATTTGAGTAAGATAGCTAAGGATCATGATATAGTATTAGAGGATTCTTTGAGCCAGCATTGACTTTTGGCACGGCTTATGCGCATCGTAACAATCTAACTTGCTTATTAACACCCATGGAGAAGAGCTTCATTGGGCATACTGACGATAGGAGGAAGGCACTGAAAGAGAAACTAGAAAAGGGATTAGAGAAAAGGACTTACGAAACTGATTATGCTTACACTTCTATTAAAACACAAGGGAGACTAGCTTTAGATGCACTACATGTAGGGAAGCTTTCTATATAGGCCAAAATCACGCACTGACAATTTATTTGTGGGAACGAGTGAATGTGGGCATGTGTTTTTGTTCCAGAGTAAATGGACATTTATGTTGAATGATGCAGACCCTGTGATTCCTGGAATTTATTATATCTATGGGCTTAATGCTTACTACCGTCTTCCAATCGGATGGTATGGGACATGTTACTTGGGAACAGTTTTCCCTAAAATCTATCAGATAGATGATCTGAAGAAGATACCGAAAGTGACTGAATTACACAAGATGAGACAAAAGAGAGAAACAGCCTCTGCAATCGTAGGAGATATTTTTGGGGCAATGATTCCTTCTGCAGGAGTTATACTGAATGCAAACAAGATATGAAAATTGTCTACTATTGTGGATAATAAACTAACTTACTTTACTGGAGCCATACTTTTTCTAAATACTGAATTAGCTGCGGATAGAGCTATGACCCTTCAAAATTGCCTTGCTTTAGACATAATATTAGCGAAGGACAGAGGAATCTGTAAAATGACTAATACAAGGCATTGTTGTTCTTATATACCTGAGAATAAAAAGGAGATAAGAGATTTGCTTACTAATTTAACTAATACAAGTAACGATTTGAAGGAATTAAAAGAACCAGGAGTGTGGGAAAAAGTTGGAAATGGATTTGCTGCTGTGGGAAATTGGTTTAACCAAATTTGGGGTGGGATATTGTGGAAAATTGTCCAAGGAATGATAATTGTGATCACTGTTATATTAGGCTTACGGGGTGCATGTAAAATATGGCAGAAAATACAATTAAAAAGGGGCAGAAATAATCAGAAGAGGGAAGAATAACCCAGGAGAAGAATTTATTGAGAGAATACAAGAAGAAGTCAAAATGTAGCAGAAAGCAATTTGTAAAATGTTGACAAGGGAAAGGTGTGATGACATATTTAGTAATCAGAGGAGGGACGTTGGAGCCAATATGCTAATATGAGAAATTTTAATGATTTGCGTGTGTTTAATAATGAGAAAATTCGATAAAGAAACTAATATTTGAAAATAGCGTGTGCGAGCAAAATGTACCCACGGGTAGTGATCATCATATGTATTAACAAGATGCTAAATAATGGAAAATATTCATGAAAAATGTATTAATAGGTCATATTTGGATGTATAACCTATGTTTTGTGTTAATTCGCATTCGTAACTTAGCTATGCTAAGGGTCTGGTTTTTGCTAGGCCTTGCTTGCTTTAACATGGAAACGCGACAAGGCTTCTGAGGACTGGAACTGGAGAGAAGGACCTTGAACTGTGCAGAGTTCAGAAGGCTCTGCTAAAACCTTCTGCAAATGTACCCATAGACAGGAGATGATGAAGACAATTTGATACAATTATATGTAGTATAGGCTAAACGCACTTTCCCAGGACTTGAACAAAGGAAGCACTGACTAAAAGACTGTGTGCAACAATTTCGTTACCTGAAGAGCCGGATGATGTTCTCATCGACAGACGAACAAATCAACTAATGGAACTTGAATCCTGAATAGACGTGCATATGAGGTAAACAAAAACTATAGGTTAGAGTCATAACTTCTGCTATGGTTGACCACTTAGCAATTAGTGGGATGGACTGAGAGACCATCATAAAAAGTCATGACAAGGGGAGAAAAGGAAGAGCGGAGAGGAGAAAGTTGAAGACGTCAGGAGACGCTGTCCGAAGTGCTGATAATTGGGCTTACCTTCTTTGAGCCTGATTGTTGCTGATGACTGATGACCTGGAGACGAAGACTGACTCGTTGCTGATCCATCTTGGCTAGGTAGCTACAATAATGTAACTGACTAATATGTGCTTTTTCTTCTAGGTACCAACTGAGCTGTTTTAAATATTTACTCTCTTAGAGAGATTTTTCCAAATGAATGTTTTTCCAAATTGTTTTCGCATGAAGACCCACATGTTGATGCTAATCTGGGTTAGGTAGGCTGACAAGGGTGACTTTGACGGTGACAATTGACTGACGAAATTGCTTTGCTGAATTACTATGTCATGTATTGAGAAATAATTAGTCAATGTTGTTTGATTTTGCATCCTTGGTTGAATAATGCTTTATGATGATTAATAAAGTTTGATTAACAATAAAGTCGAATAAAAGTTTTTGATTAGAATTGTAACTAATAGGGAATAAAAAAAACGATTAACCTTTTGAGAGTGATGGTATTTCTTATTAGATAGGTTTTCATTAACATTTAATATTGACTATAGTGATGTTGATGGTTCAATAGTCTACCGCATAACTGGGATACCCCACGCGATCCAAAAGGTTCATCCACCTATACGTGTCCCCTTGTAAGTTTACTTACTAAGGACCAGGCGCGCTAACACTTTTTGGTAGCAACTTGATGGTTAGTTTCCTTGGGGAACTAGTTAGGTGGTGACTTTTGGTTATGGTAGTAGTTTAAGTTAGGTACAGTTGTTTGTATTTTATGAAGTTTGAATTTTGTTTTTCTGAAATGGCAATTGTAGCAAGGATGATGTCCCCTTAAACCCAGAACTGAGTTTCCCAGATCCTGGATCCCATTGGTAAAGTTGGGTATGTTCTCAGTGTAATCTTGATTTAGTATGAAAGTAGTAGGTTGAGCTTGCACAGCTTAAGCAGATCGCAGGTGAATTGTGATATATGTGAGGTATAGTAGGGAGTCTGCGTACTCCAATTGAGGTTAGAAGGAGTGTGTGTACTCCACAGTGTGAGAGTAGGGAAGTCATCGAGCTTCATATGTGTGTGGCACTTTGTACTCAAAATTATCCTTGTGGTTGTTGGTTATGTACGGACCCTGCGTGGTCTAAGACTCCGGAGTATATTGACAAGTGTAGGAGACACTTGGTTATATGTTGTAATATGTCTGCTTTAGTATGTTGATTGGGCGTGGTCAACAAGTCAGTGTACGTGGAAGTTGAGTAAAAGAAGTTTCAACTGAGATTTGGCGAGTCCTATGTGCACCAGGACAGACCCATTGATCAGTTGAGAGTAAAATTTGAGGGTCAAATTTTGCTTGCGAACGTGGGGGACTGAGAAAGAGGAATAGCTAAAGAGCCAGAAAGAGCCATTAGTGAAAATCTGTAAGGTCCCTGAAGCGATTGTGTCCCTTCCTGTAGTAAACCAGCAGGTTTGTTTTAGTTATTGGTTGGTAAGGGTGCTCGCAATACAACAGCATTAGTTGAGTGAAATCGAGTTAAGGAAGACAAGCCGCAAGACTTTGTCAGCCGCTGTGTGTGATTGTGATGTCAGAGTGTGCCGCCAGGGGAAAGCTTGGTTAGTAAGAAGAGCTGCGACTGGATTGGCAGCCTGTCCGTGAGAGGCAATTGGTCAAGTAAATGGGTGAAGGGAATCTCAGGAGTAAAAGTTGTTTCATTTATTGAATTAATAGTACAGAAAACAGGCAAAATGAAGTTTTTCAAGGCATTTAAGAGTGCGATGAGGGGTGATTCTTATCTTAATGCATCAGTGGGCGAGCCAGCCCGCCCCAGAGGATTCTCTGGTATATTTTGTGATGGCGGAGAGAGGTGTCTTTGGTTAAAGCAATGGAGAAAATTGACAAAGAATCAAGGGACTTTAGCTTTTCCGCAACACAGAACATTTAATTTGAGAATTTTGGATGAGTTGCGACTATCATTGTATGATATGAAGCCATTACAGAGACCAGCACAATTCGAGGCTTTAGCAGTCTGGGAGCTAGTGGCCAGACAGCAGCAAGAGCTGAAATTCAATAGAAGGGTGAAGAAAGTGGAAAAGTCACTAGCGGAAGCTAGATGGGATTGGGAGCAAAAGAGATGGAGGATGGCGACAATGAAAGAGATTAAAATGTTCCCAGCAATTACTGAGGGAGATGAGTCAGAGAAGGGGGATAGTACCAATGAGGAAGAGAGTGAAGAAAAGACAAAAAAGGAAAATGTCTTATGTAGAAAATGATGACTCTGATGTTGAGGATCTCATTACCCAGTTGTTAAGAGACAGACCTCCACCTATGACAACCTATGCAGGGGGTCCAGGTACTAATCCTACAGCCCCTCCTGCTACTCCTGGACAATCCCGGGGAGCCATGGGAGCTGTACAAGCAGAAGAAGGACAGTTACCAGGGGTAGTACAGAGTACACCTGTTGCAGGAACTAGTACTGTAGCTCGGGCGCAGTTGCATCCACCTTCAGTACAGAGAATGTATCCAGATGTACCAGTTCTTGATACTGTGTCAAATATCATGGTGCCGAGGGAGCAGGTGCTTCCGAAGCCAATGTTGATTCAGACAGACCTGACACCAATGTTGTTACCCTCAGCACAGGAACAGGGTATGTCGAAGTTTATCCCTTTGACAGGAACCTCGACTGATTTCACCCCAGTTATGAATCAGGCAATGGGGGTACCACTCACACAAGGTGCAGGTGCTAAGGCAGCCTTGGATGCAATATCGCTACCAATTACTGTTGGTCCAGCAGTACCTTTATATGCACTGAAGAAAACGGAGATAGAAGAACAAAATGACATGTCACAGAGTCTTGTGAGAAGGGGAGTGGGAGATTCTTCACAATTGACATCATCCACAGGACAGGCTTTTAATAAACCTAGAACTTCTATGGGTCTTAGTCCTCTTGTAGAATTGCCAGATGCGATAAATGCCTCGAATGCAAGTCAGAGCCTAAGACTTCTGACACCGTTAACTTTGGGCACAGTGGCACATCAGCTGCCAGTCCTGAATGCAAGTAATATTTCACTGCAAGGGTTAACAGCTCAGCAGTTTAATAATTGGCTGGATAGTCTAAATTCTTCACAGAGTGCATCAAAAGGGGAAGATCAGCTGAACCAAGTGAGATTGAACATTGAGGCAAATGAGTTAGTCGAGAGACAATGAGATTGAATAGGTCAGAATCCTATACCGAGAAAGAGCTGAAGTATTTATGCCCAAGAATTACAAAGGAGGTGGGGAAAATACATCAGAAGTCAGCAGAATTGGCAGAGAAACATGACACTGATCTGAAAATGACTAAGCATCTGGGACGAAGTTACGGACTAGACTTTGAAACAAAAGATTTTGAACACATGAGCTGGGATGAAAGCACACTTGAGGGACTTATTGCTGAGTGCACAGATTTGGGGAGCATTAGAAAAGTGGGAAGGCAGATGGACGAAGACAAAGGAAAAACGAAAACGAGATTCCCAAGAAGGGGCAGAAGGAGTTGATAAAGGGGAATCAGTTAAAATGCTTCAGATGAGGGAAATTCCAGGGGGTCAGTTTGATCATGTCCCATGGCACAGAAGTGACATAGGCGGTCATTACAACATTGGCAGTAAAAGCCGCCGTGCAGAAGACCGCCAACACACCGCCGCAGCAGCGGAAATCCGCCACAGCTATTATGACCCACAGCACGGAATCTGCCAAAATTCAGACACCCACACAAGTCCGCCACACCAAAGGTCAGTGATAAACTGGCAAAAACAAATCCTCCACCATCATGCCAACAGAAATACGCCCACACGAATCCACGCGGCGGTCTTTCAACCGCGGTATTCCATTGGCGGTACACACCGCTGCGCTCAAAATACACACTCATATACAAGACACTACCAGATTGGACAATTCCAAATACACACACCTGATACACATACACACACCACTCCCACACACCCAATACAATATAAACACCCACATCACCCACCATCCCCTACGACCACAATGACTAAGAGAAGGCCAGAGAGAGACACCACCATCAACAATACTAGCATCCACAGGCACACAACACCATCACCTACATAAATTCTACGCACCTCACACTACACACCACTACATATCAACACACTTATCACCCCACACACCACCCCACACATCACCTACACCACCCCATGGCACGACAAAGACACCCCAGGTTCTCGGAGGAGGAGCGCAGGGTCATGGTGGAGGAAATCGTCCGGGTAGAGCCACAGCTATTCGGAGCACAGGTGCAGCACACCTCCATAGCTAGGAAGATGGAGCTATGGCGAAGAATAGTGGACAGGGTCAACGCAGTGGGACAGCACCCAAGAAATCAGGAGGACATGAGGAAGAGGTGGAACGACCTACAGGGGAAGGTGCGTTCTGTGGTCTCAAGACACCCACCTTGCAGTTCAGTGGACTCCCCCACAACTAACAACATGGGAGGAGCAGGTCTTGGCGACTCTACATCCTGAGGGCCTTGCAGGAGTAGGTGGAGGAATGGACTCTGGTAAGTCAAATCTTAAGTATTACATCCCCCACCCTACCTGCATGCCAGCACATACCCCCAACCTCGCCCTCACCCCCATCACTCCAACTCCTCACAAATGTCCCAATATCACAAACCACACATCCTAACACCAAGCCCTGCATGCAACAACAAAGCGTGGACACCCATCACTAAAGCATGCCCACTGTACATACCCATACACCCCCTAAACCATCATCACACAAGGTCCCACACAGGAATGCAAGCACTGGGGTACACGGTCACCCCCCTATTCCACACCATGGCACCCACAGATGTAATAAACATCCTTTTATACCCCTGCAGGACCCCTACCCAACGTCACCGGACAGGTGGGTCCACACATGTCCACAGTGATGACAGCACCTCTGTCCAACTGGATCTAGATGACCAGCCCGGCCCATCGGGGACCTCTGGACAGTCGGTTCCCTTCACCCAGTCACAGGCCACCACAGAACTTCCTCCCTCTGGAAACACCAGCACCGCACCCACCCAGCGGGCCCATACCTCCGTCCCCAGGACACGTCAATCAGCAGTTTGTCCACCACTACAGGGAACCCAGGCTAACCCACCACCCCAACAACAACAGGGACCTGGGGGCAGTGGTAGTGGGCACACGGTCCAGGGGACGGAGGCCCAGGAACACAGAGGAACTGGGAGGGCTGCTGTGTGACAGGGGGCAGACAGGCCCAGGGAACCCACTCTCCACGAGGCCCTCTCCAACATCATGGGAGCCTACCACCACTCCCAGGGACGATGGCAACGGTACTGGCCAAGTTTCAGGAGACCCAGCGCCTGCAGGAGGAACAGTATTCGGGCTTCAGGGAGGAACTCAGAGCCATCCATTCCACCCTGGGCACCATCGTAGAGGTGCTGAAGGAAGTACTCAACACCAGGAGGGACACAGTGGCACTACAAGGGGCCCCTGACACTAGCCCAGACGATGAACTGCCCACCACCTCCGCAGGCGCTAGTGGACAGGAGGCACCGCCACAGGACCACCACACCAGCACCCCACCCCCTGCAGAGAGAGAACCACCTCGCAAATGGTCCCTGAAATCCAGGACAAAGACAGAGAAGGATGCCAAGACCCCCACCAAGACCCCCGCCAAGAAATGAGACCACCCTGAATGTCATCCTACTGTCCCACTTTGTCACCCTGTCCATCCTAAACTGCCCCAGCTCCACTTCCTATGCCCATTAGGGCAATGCACCTGTGAGATTAATAGACTGGACTCTGCCATGGACATTCCTCCACCATCACCCCTCACCATTTTGCTACCCCCTCCAATGTTGAGCACTTAAATAAACACCCTTAAAGCACAAAACAATCTGGAGTCAGTCTGTGATTTCGGAACAGTGTATTAGCAATTACTGTGGCAAAAAGCTCTTTCATTTGTAATGTCAACATACCTATGTCACACAGCTGTAGTCCATGAGGAATCAAAGCAGATGTCACACATTGGGACCCACATCTGTGAAATCGTAAGGGAAAGTGACAACTCAGTGACTATACACTGGGTGAAAACGACAGACAGTAGAGAGGTAGTAGTGTTAAAGTACATGTAGTAGGCAGGTTTGTATTCTTACCTGTGTTTTACTGGAAATATTGCTGGATCATGAGTCCCTGTTGTCCCTGTTGTCCATGTCTTCTTCTGCTTCCTCATCTTCACTATCCACAGGCTCCATAGCTGCAACAACACCGCCATCTGGACCATCCTCCTGC
Source organism: Pleurodeles waltl (assembly GCF_031143425.1). Lineage (NCBI taxonomy): Eukaryota > Metazoa > Chordata > Amphibia > Caudata > Salamandridae > Pleurodeles > Pleurodeles waltl. Next base: position 176,142,557 of record NC_090446.1, read on the forward strand.
AGAAAAGGCACCTATCGTCGCAAAGCCAAGTTGTGAATCATACAGCAGGCCACGATGATCTGGCACACCTTCTTTGGTGAGTAGAATAGGGATCCACCTGTCATATGGAGGCACCTGAACCTGGCCTTCAGGAGGCCATAGGTCCGCTCGATCACCCTCCTAGTTCGCCCATGAGCCTCATTGTAGCGTTCCTCTGCCCTTGTCCTGGGATTCCTCACTGGAGTCAGTAGTCATGACAGGTTGGGGTAACCAGAGTCACCTGCAAATGGCGAGGGACAACTGTTAGACACACACTAACCTGTAGGGATATCCCCAGACCCAGACCCAGATAACCATTCCCACTGTCTTGCTTCCAGGTGCCCACCTAATAGCCACACACAGTGCCTCTGGAGTTGCCCCATCACATAAGGGATGCTGCTATTCCGCAGGATGTAGGCATCATGCACTGAGCCAGGTAACTTGGCATTCACTTGGGAGATGCACTGGTCTGCCAAACATACCATCTGTACAATCATCGAATGATAACTCTTCCGGTTTCTGTACACCTGTTCACTCCTGTGGAGTGGGGACCAAAGCCACATGTGTCCCATCAATGGCACCTATGATGTTGGGGATATGCCCCAGGGCATAGAAATCACCTTTCACTTTAGGCAAGTCCTCCACCTGAGGGAAAACGATGTAGCTCCGCATGTGTTTCAGCAGGGCAGACAACACTCTGGACAACACGTTGGAAAACATAGGATGGGACATTCCTAATGCCATGGCCACTGTTGTTTGAAATCACCCACTTGCAAGGAAATGGAGCACTGACAGCACCTGCACTTGAGGGGGATTCTTACGGGATGGCGGATTACTGACATCAAGTCTGGCTCCAACTGGGTACACAGTTCCTGGATTGTGGCACGGTCAAGCCTGTATGTGATGATCACATGTCTTTTCTCCATTGTCGACAGGTCCACCAACGGTCGGTACACCGGAGGATGCCGCCATCTCCTCACATGTCCCAGCGGACGGTGCCTATGAAGGACAACAGCAAGCACAGAGTCAAACAACTCAGAGGTACGTACCCACAGCTTACACAGAACACCAATCATAATCTAAAAGGTGGCCTGTATGTGTGTTGAGTCTAGACCTAGGTATGTGTGACACAGTTAAAAATGAAGCCATGTGGCCCCCTGAAATGGCGGCTGCCTGACCTGTAAAGTGGGACAATTGGATGTGAGGTAACTGCGCTGGCGTTGTACACCGTCGCGGTAGGCGGTCGAAGACCGCGGCGCAATGCTGCATTGGTTAATATTGGACCCTATGGGTCCCTGGAGCCAATGATGATGTACGCCGGCGGTAACGGTACGCACCGCCACGGACGTGACCGCCATTTTCTATCTGTTCAATCACTGATCTTCGACAGGAGAGGACCTACACTGCAAGTGCTGCTGTGACCTTGGTCTGGAAGAGACAATGGCTTGAGTGTCCGGGGAAAGGGTCCCTGCCTTCACATCGGAGGAGTTGGAGAAACTCATGGATGGGGTCCTCCCCCAGTACACACTACTCTACGGTCCTCCAGACAAACAGGTAAGTACACTGGGAGCATGCTGTATGGGCTATGCCTGTGTAGAGAGGGGTGGATGTACGAAGGAAGGGGGTAGAGTGCGGCGTGCATGAAATGACGGTGAGTGCATTTGCCACGTGCCAAGGGTAGGGATGGTGGCCAATGACTGTGACGGTGCAAAAACAAGTTTCTCTTCCCCCTGTACAAATCATGTAGGTCAGCGCCCACCAGAAAAAATATATTTGGCGTGCCATCGTCAAGGACGTCCGGATCCTGGGGGTCTACTGCAGACGGAGCACCCACTGCTGGAAAAGATGGGAGGACATTCGCCGCTAGAGCAAGAAGACGGCGGAGGCTCAGCTGGGGATGGCCTCCCAACGTGGGAGGGGTGCCCGTCGCACCATGACCCCCCTGATGTTCCGGATCCTGGCGGTGGCGTACCCAGAGTTGGTTGGGTGCTTGAGGGTATCACAGCATTCCCAAGGGGGTGAGTACACTCTCATCCTGCTGATTTTGCGCACAGTGGAGGGGTCTGGGTGGGGGAGGTAGGCTGTGGGTTTCCCTAGGCCAGGGCGAGTTCCGTAGGCAAGGTCCCTCCGTAAGGCAGGCCATGTGGCACCCCACCGCACCTCTGAAGTGTGCCAAGTACACCTAGTCATGCCCCTGTGTCATCCATGTGTGCAGATGTCGTCCATAGCCTAGTAGGCCATTTCCCAGGAATTGAACAGTGGAGCCCAAGAGCGCGGCGTAGTGTAGGGGGCTTGTGTGTCTGTCTTGTCCGCCAACGGTAGTGGTAATGCATGCACTCAACATGTATTTCTTCTGTCCCCCCCCTTTTTGTGGTCTCCCTGTTCTTGTGTGCATTAGCATCATCAGGCGGAGGAGCAGTGGCACCGAAGTACGAGGGGGCTGCATCCCACATGGCCATGGAGGGCCACAATACAGAATCGGACTTCACCAGTGGGACGGAGGGCGAGGGGAGCTCCACGGCGGGGACAGGAGCTGAGACCAGCGACACAGACTCGTCCTCTGATGGGAGCTCCCTTGTGGTGGCAGCAACATCTGTGCCCCCCCATCTACAGGTACATCCGCCACCCCCCCTTCCAGCACCGCCCTCCCAGCAGCCCCTCAGTCTTTGCCCGTGCCCGCTCACCCGGGAGGGTGGGCATCACCTTCGCCCCAGGCACCTCAGGCCCTCCCCCAGTCACCCCTGCTGCCCTCAGTGAGGAGGCCATTGACCTCCTCAGGTCCCTCACTGTTGGGCAGTCTACCATTTTGAATGCCATCCAGGGTGTCAAAAGGCAGTTGCAACAAACTAATGCATTCCTGGAGGGCATTCATTCTGGTCAGGCGGCCCTTCAGCGAGTTATTCAGACTTTGGCCTCAGCACTGATGGCAGCCATTGTCCCTGTGTCTAGCCTCCCCCCTCCAACTTCCTCCACCCAGACTCAATCCCCTGTACCCCAGCCTATCCCAAGCACACCTCTAGACCAGCATGCACACACGTCAACACACAAGGGAAGCACAGGCAAACATAAGCACCACACATCCCACAGGCACTCACACAAGCATCACACACATGCAGACACACCAACATCCACTGCCTACCCTGTGTCCTCCTCCTCCTCGTCTCCCTCCTCCCTCCCAGTCTCGTCTACACTCACACCTGCATGCACTACCTCTACAGCCACTACTGCCATGACCAGCACACCCACCCTCACACCCCGCTCACGTGCAGTCACCACCCCCACTACCATTCACACGTCCCCTGTGTCCTCTCCCAGTGTGTCTGTGACGCCACCTCCCAAGATACACAACGCAGGCACACACACACCCAACAGCCATCCACCTCACGACAGCCTCCAGCCCATGCACCTTCACCCAAAGTCAGCAAACGAACACCTCCCACAACCACAACCTCTTCCTTCACTCCCAAACCCCCTCCAGCTACCCGTCCCAGTGTCTCCCAAAAACTTTTCCTGGCCAACCTTGACCTCTTTCCCACACCTCCCCCACCCCGTCCATCTCCTAGGGCCTGAACTAGCACCTCAGCCACAACATATCCCGGCCCAGTGGTGCCTGTAGTCACCGGAATCTGGAGTGCACTGGCCAGCAGGGCAGCCAGTGTGGCACGGAGCCACAGCACAGACAGTCCCCCACCTATGAAGCATCAGAAGTTGGCCAGTGCCCGGCGGGAGACGGGGAAGACTCCAGCCACCAAAGCCGCTCCTAGGGGTCCCGGTGGGAGTGTGGAGTCAGCTGCGACACCTTCCAAGGGCCACAAGAAACCAGGTAAGTCTGGGAAGAGCAGCACGGCGGAGGACACCACCATCATCCCCGCTGCCAGGAGGCCACAGCTGTCATCCCCGCTGCCCAGGAGGCCACAGCCGTCATCCCCGCTGACCAGGAGGCCGCAGACATCATCCCCGCTGGGACAGAGAGGACCGCCAGCACAAGCCCCGCTGGGCTAGAGAGGACCGCCAGCACAAGCCCCGCTGGGACAGAGAGGGCCACCAGCCCAAGCCCCGCTGGGACAGAGAGGACCGTCAGCACAAGCCCCGCTGGGACAGAGAGGACCGCCAGCCCAAGCTCCGCTGGGCTAGAGAGGACCGCCAGCACAAGCCCCGCTGGGACAGAGAGGACTGCCAGCCCAAGCCCCGCTGGGACAGAGAGGACCGCCAGCACAAGCCCCACTGGGCTAGAGTGTACCGCCAGCACAAGCCCCGCTGGGACAGAGAGGACCCCCAGCCCAATCCCTGCTGGGACAGAGAGGACCGCCAGCACAAGCCCTGCTGGGACAGAGAGGACCGCCAGCACAAGCCCCGCTGGGCTAGAGAGGACCACCAGCACAGGCCCCGCTGGGCCATGAAGGACTGCCAGCAGCTGAATCACTGCAAAGGAGCCCGCCGCTCCAAGCACCGCTGAACAGGGCACCGCCGTCTCAAGCACCACTGAACAGGGCACCGCCGTCTCAAGCACCGCTGAACAGGGCACCGCCGTCTCAAGCACTGCTGAACAGGGCACCGCCATCTCAAGCACCGCTGAACAGGGCACCGCCGTCTCAAGCACCGCTGAACAGGGCACCGCCGCATCAAGCAATGCTGGCCCATGAGCGCCAAGGGCACTGACGCTACTGAGTCTGTCACGGGCAGAATGATGCACTCTGGGCACCATGCCCCCTCTAGAACCAGTGGAGAGATACATCCACTACCTCTGTCTTTAGCAGGATGAAGCACTCTGGGCACAATGCCCTCTCCAGAACCAGTGGAGAGATCCATCCACTACCTCTGTCCTTAGCAGGTGCAACTGAAAAATAAAAAAATAAAAATGTAGAAAAATATTTCTTACTCACAGTCCAGTTTCACACCTAGGAACCCTTTTTCCTTGTCAAAATCGATTAGAAGCTTGTCACATCTGGTTTTCAATTGTCATATCAGGTTATCAATGTCTCTTCCAATTTTTGTCTCAACAGTCTCTTTCCAGGTTTTGCTTTAGATCAGCTCAACAACTCAGTCTTTTGACTGCCCTCAGGTTACATCAAAGTACTGACTTGGAACTTCTCTATCAAAACAAAAGACATAAACTTGTGTTGCCATTCCTTTTTAGCTGCATATGCCCATTCAGGACCTGCGTATCTTCAACTTGCTATTCATTTCCTTTTCAACCTCGTTCACCACCTAATTCTCCTTCACTCAATTCTTTCTTTCTTGTAGTATCCACTTTTTCTATTGTTTCATTTATGACCAATTCCTTTTTCTTTCTGATTTGTGATTCAGGCCAATTAACTCCTTTTCTCGTTCTTTCTGTCAATATTCTCCTCAGGACTGGACTCTTTTCCTTTTCTTTCTCTATGGTGTTTTCTCTTGATGGACCTGCAACGGGCTCAGGAGGAGTCGAATCACTTTGGCTTTGATCCGTCTCAACTCTTTCACCCTCTTCATCTGGCACTCGCTCTTTTTGTTTTTCGGCACCATCTGCTTCTGGGAGAGCCCCTGCTGTACCCGGTTCTCCTGCTGTATCCATTGGATTCGGTTCTTGCTCACCCTCCTGTAATTCTTCACTCCCGTCTCTTACAGGGGTGATAGACCCATCTTCCACATGCTCGGGTTCAATCTCAGGTTCAGCTTGCTCTTGTTCTGGCTCACGTATATCCACTTGTTTGGCTGTTGTTGGTGCTCTCAACAACACTTCTTCATAGTCTTGCGGACTCAAAACTCTCTTTGTATGGCTTGCATGTATCCAGTTCGGTAGTCCTGCACACTTTACAGCTGTCGTAGTTGTTAGCACCACCTGGTAGGGACCTTTCCAACGCAGTTCCAAACAGGTCTTGCGAACATGCTTTTTGATGATGACCCAGTCTCCGGCTCTCAGATTGTGACTTGGGTCATGGATGGGTCGCAGGGTAGTAGCCTGCACCTGCTGAGAGAAAGAGCGAACCACATCAGCCAGACTTTTACAGTAGTCCAACACCGTATCACCTGTAATATTTACAAGTGCTTTGGCTGGAATTGCTGGCAATCTCATTGCTCTCCCCATGAGGCTTTCATGAGGTGACAGCCCAGTCTTCCTGTCAGGTAGGTTTTGCATTGACATCAACACCAAAGGTAATGCATCTGGCCATTTCAAATTGGCACACATATTGGCAATTCTTGATTTCAATGTACCATTCATTTGTTCCACTAGTCCTGATGCTTCTGGGTGATACCTACAATACAACTTCTGCTCAATGTTGAGTGCTGCACATAAGAGTTTGATCACCTCGTTATTGAAGTGTGTTCCCCTATCTGATTCTAAGGAGATCGGAAATCCGAACCATGGTATTAGGTCCCTGAGCAACAGCTTTGCTACCGTGAGACTGTCATTTCTTCGTGTGGGGTATGCTTCAATCCAATGACTAAAGACACACACAATCACCAACACATACTTCAGACCACCACATGTAGGCATCTCAATTAAATCCAATTGCATTCTGCTGAATGGACCTCCTGCTCTTCCGATGTGCTCAAATTTACCACTGTCCCTTTTCCCACATTTAATTGCTGACAAATTATGACTGATGACTACTGCCTCTGCTGCTTGTCTGAATTTAGGATTGAACCAATCAACCTTGAACAACCTGACCATGGTATCCCTTCCAATATGTGCCTGCCCATGGTAATAGTGGGCCATCTGAGACAATAGACTATTGGGCAATACCATCTGTCCCTCTTCAGAAATCCAAATTTCATCAGGGCTTTGGACACACTTCAGCTTAACCCAGAGTCGCTTCTCTTTATCTGCATTTTCCTGCAACATTTCTAACTCCTCCAGAGTATCGATCACTTTTAAGGCAAAACTTGTGCAATTCCTCTTCCTCGGGCATCAATTTCCACTTGTCTTTAAACGATGTACAGTTCAATGCGCAAAACCTTGCGACTTGATCTGCATATCCATTTCCCAATGAAATGTAATCCTGATGTGCACTGCATTTGACCACTGCAATTTCTTCATGTAACTGTATGACATACAACAACTTTTTTATTTTGTTGCCATTTCTTACTGGTGTTCTAGTAGAGGTCATAAACCCTCTTTGCGGCCACAACTGACCAAAATCATGAACGATTCCAAATCCATACTGACTATCTGTATAGATTGTGACTCTTAGTCTTGCAGAAACATAGCATGCTCTAGTAAGAGCTACCAATTCTGCCACCTGGGCAGAGTATACACCTTGAAGCCAGGAAGCTTCTAATGTGCCTGTAATCTTGGATACTGCATATCCTGCTCTCAATGTCCCTGTTCCATCTCTGAAGCACTAACCATCAACAAAGACAATCTGGTCATTCTTTTCCAAACGCGTATCTCTAACATCAGGTCTTGATTTTGTACACAACTCAGTTACCTTGAGACAATCATGCTCAATTTCTTCTTTTTCAATTTCAACATTATCTCTTGGGAGCAATGCCGCTGGATTCAGCACTGTACATCTTTCCAATGTTATATTTGGAGCACCCAATATGCTCATCTCATACTTTGTCAGTCTTGCACCAGTCAAATATTGTGTTTTCGTCCTTGTCAATAAAATTTCAACAGAGTGTGGTACCATTACCGTTAAAGGGTATCCCATGACTACCCCCTCACATTGAGAAAGACTTTGACCAACTGCGGCTAATGCACGCAGGCAACCTGGTAAAGCTGCTGCGACCGGGTCCAAGGTAGCTGAAAAATAGGCTATTGGGCGATAAGCACCTCCATGGACCTGTGTCAAAGCAGATAAAGAACATGCATCACGTTCATGACAAAACAATATGAATGGCTTTGTGTAATCAGGCATTCCCAACGTTGGAGCTTGACACAGACTCTCTCTCAATTCAGTGAACGCTTTAATCTGATCCTCATCTAAGGTAATGGGATCTGTGACATCTTTGTGTGTCAGCCTCTGCAATGGTTTGGCAAGCTCTGCAAAATTTGTAATCCACTGTCTACAGTACCCCACCATTTCCAGAAACATTTTGAAATCTCTTCGGAGGACTTCTCTGCAATATCATGGTAATTCTTTCTCTGGAGATTCTCCTTAACCCTTTTCCAATCTGATGTCCCAGGTATTTTACTGATTTCTGACAATACTGCAATTTTACAGGTGACACCTCATGTCCAAAATTTCCCAAATGATTCAACAGGCCAATCGAGTCGTACTTACACTCGTCCCTTGTTCTGGATGCAATCAGCAAATCATCAATATATTGCACTAGAGTTGATTGGTATGGTAATTCCAATGACTCCAGATTCTTTTTTCAAAATCTGATTAAACAGTGATGGTGACTCCGTATACCCTTGTGGGAGCTTGCCCCAGATGTAGACTTTATCTGGGAATTTGAAACTAAAAATAAACTGATTATCCTCATGAAGAAGCACGGAAAAGAAAGCTTGTGACAAGTCTACCACAACCACCGTGAACCACTCTGCATCGCAGGGAATCTGAATCAGTATCACTGCTGGATTTGGCACCACTGGACAACACTTGACCACCAGATCGTTCACTTTTTGCAAGTCCTGCACAATGCGCACTTTCCCACACAGCTTCTTTAAATCCATTATTGGTGAATTACATGACTGCTTAACACTTCCTTCAAAACTCCTTGCTTTAGAAAATCTCCAATTATCTGCGCCACCTTCATCAAAACATCTTGAGGCGTGTTACACTGTGGGATTGTGGATATACTGCATTTGGCGTCTTAATAGATTCCACTCCCTTAATCAAACCCACTTCTTTGCCTGTCAGGTCCCCAACATCTTCCTTCACTGTTCCCTGTAGACCAAATGTAATTCTTTCACAGTAAACACTGGGAAAAACTCAATCAATGGGTATTCCTCACTAGCATTGTTGATCACCATTTCAGCCACCTGTTCTTCTTCATCATCGCTATAAGTCTGTACTTCGATTTCAGTGTCTGAACAGCTAATAGAGCATTTTGTGTTACATAGTGAGTCTCTTCCTAGTAGGGACACTGGAATCAAATCACACACTACAAACCTATGTAATCCCTGGTAATTATCAATCTCAACCTGCACTGGTTCTGTGATTGGGTTTGTCAACTGTCTATTCCCCACTCCACAACTTGAATTGTTCTTCCTGAAAGAGGTAAATTTGGGCCTTCCACACTTCTTACTGTAGAGCATGTAGCTCCTGTGTCCACCAAGAATGAGACCTTGTAACCCATCACCTTTCCCTTCACAAAAGGTCCTCTCTGATCTACACCATCATGTGCCATTTACGGACACTCCTGCTTCCACGTTTCCGCACAAATGACACAGTAACATCTTTTTCATTCTCTGCATGTCATTCTGAACCACTACAGTACCCAACTCTGGACCACGCATCATGTCCATTACGAAACCTCTTCCTCGCATTTGAGGCCAGAACATAATAGTTCTCTGCTGTGGTGACATAGGCAGTACTAAAGCTCCCTGCACTCCTGTTTGAGCTGCCTTTATTTGCATCACCATTGCTTTCTCCTTCAGCTTTTTCTGCTTCAATTCAATCTCATCACTACAGTATTTTTCATACTGCAACACCTCATCAATCGGCTTTGCCTGCCAGCAAATCAAATGACTCTTAATCATCTGTCCTACTTCTGGTCAAACCTTCGACGAACCTGAACACAAAATGCAACATGTCTTTCGGCTCAATTGCTTCCTTACCACTGTACTCCTTGAACGCCTTTAACAATCCTTCATAGTAGGCATGTATTTACTCTTTAGATTCCTGAACTGTTCTGTGAATTCTTTGCCAATCAATATTTCTTGGAAAAAGTCTTGTCTTCAGGAACTCAATCACCTTATAGTAATGTTTCATAACCTCAGGTGAAGGTACACCCGTTACTCTATCCCTTTCTGGTTCAATTGTTGGCCAATCTACTGCTCTCTTACACTCGACCCACAAGTCAGCTGGAACCACTATTTCCAACAATGTGTTTAAGTCTTCCCACAAACATTTAGAAAGTTTCACGAATCTGTCTGTCTGATGATACCACTCAACCGGTTTCTCTCTCAATTTTGGGTAATCATTTGTGAATGACGATATATCACTCCTGTGCCACTGGACATGAACAGATTGCCCTCTTGGAATTTCTCTCATCTGAAGAATTTTTACTGATTCCCTTTCTTTCTGAACAACTTCAGACCCATCTTGTGAATCTTGTTTTTGCTTATCCTTCTTTTTGGCCCATCTACCTTCCCATTTTTCTAATGCTCCCCAGATCTGAGCACTTTGCAATAATTCTTTCAAATGAGCCTTCATTCCTGCTGATCTCATATGCTCAAAATCATTTGCCTCAAAATCTAATCTATACCTGCGTTTCAAATGCTTTGTTGTCTCAATCTCAATGTCATGTTTCTCTGCCAGCTCTGCCAATTTCTGATGTATTTTTCCCACTTCCCGTGTAATCCTGGGGCACAAATACCTCAAATCTTCTTCTGTGTAGGATTCTAACCTATTCACTCCCATTGTTCCCTCAACTAGCTCCATTGCTTCCGTAGTTAATCTCACACAATTTATCTGGTCTTCCCCCTTGAATGTATTTTGAGGTGTGTTTAGACTATCTAACCATTCACTCCATTGCTGTGCTGATAATTCCTGTAATGAGATGTTACTCCCATTTGGCACTGGTACCTGTTGCATCACTGCACCTGGAGTTTGCGGTGTCACAATTTTCAAACTTTGACTCGTATTCGGGCCATTTATTGAATCTGGAAGTGCTACAAGTGGACTAAGATCCTTCAATGGTCTAGATCCTTTAAAAGTCTGACCCACAGAAGGCATACTCTGCACAGGATCACTCATTTCCCTTCTCACAAGACTCTGTGACATCTCATTCTGATCTCCCTCACTTGTTTTCTTTTGCGCAAATAAAGGTACCGCTGGACCAACAGTAATCGGGAACGCTATTGCATCAGGAGCTGCCCTGATACTCGCACCTTGTCGAAAAGTTAGCCCCACAGTCTGGTTCATGACTGGTGTAACGTCTGACTGTGTTCATGTTATTGGTGTAAACCTCAGCAAACCCTGTGATTGTGCCAGTGGCAATAACATTGGAGTTGGCTCTGTCTGAACTAGCATTGGCCTCGGGAGCACTTGCTCTGATGGCACCACTAAATTTGAAATCGTCTCAAGGACTGGGACATCTGGATAAATCCTCTGTTTTGATGGTGGATGCAAATGCGCTTGGACCACAGTAGTAGTCCCTGCATTAGGTGTGCTCTGTACTACCCTTGGTATATGTCCATTATCTGTCTGTATTGGTCCCTGTGTTCCCGATGCTTGTGCTGCCACACTGCGGCTGACAAAGTCTTGTGGCTTGTCCTCCTAAACTTCGACTCACAAAACTAATGCAGATTATTGCAAGCCCTTTAACCAAAAAACAATAATTAAAACAAACCTGCTGGTTTACTACTGGAAGGGACACAATCGCTTCAGAGACCTTACGGATTTTCACTAATGGCCCTGCTACTCATGTAGCTATTCCTCTTTCTCAGTCTCCCACATTCGCAAGCAAAATTCGACCCGCGAATTTCACTCTCAACTGATCAGTGGGTCTGTCCTGGTGCACATAGGACTCGACAAATCTCAGTCGAAAAACGTCATTTTTTCATCTATCTCACACACCGACTTGTTGACCACACCGGATCAACCAGCTAAACGAGACATATTACAACATATAACCAAGTGTCTCCTACACTTGTCAATATACTCCAGAGTCTTAGACCACGCAGGGTCCGTACATCACCAACAACCACGTGGATAATTTTTTAGCACAAAGCACCACACACATATGAAGTTTGATGACTTCCATACTCTCATACTGCGGAGTACGCACACTCCTACTAAACCTTAACTGGAGTACGCAGACTCCCTACTTTATCTCACATACATCACAATTCACCTGCAGTTTGCTCAAGTTTGTGCAAGCGCAACCTACCATTTTCATACCAACACAAAACACGCCGAGAACACACCCAACTTTACTAGCACGTTCCAGGGTATAGGAAAGTCATTTCTGAGCTTAAGGGGACATCATCTATGCTACAGATGCCATTTCAGAAAAATAAAATTCAAACCTCATAAAAATACGAACAACTAACCCTAACTTAAACTACTACCATAACCAATCACCACACAACTAGTTCTCCAAGGAAACTAACCATCAAGCTGCTACCAAAAACTGCTAGCACGCCTGGTCCTTAGTAAGTAAACTTGCAAGGGAAAGTGTATAGGTCAGTGAACCTTTTGAATATCCTAGTCATGCAGTGACTAGTAAATCAATAACCAACATCAATAATCAACAACATTCTATGGAAAAAACAGCTCAAAACCAACTACTTATGAATAACCACAACTTAGTATTTCCCTATTGATCACAATTCTAAATGATCCACTAGTTTAATCTTTATTCAATCCACTCCATTATTAATTTGTTAATGAAAAACGTCATAACATAAGTTGAAGAAAAAGCACATGCTTAAATGCAACTTCACAATCCAAGAATACAGCATTAATAGCAGAGTTCAGCAATTAGCTCGTCAGTCAAGATTCACTGTCAACGTCTCCCTTAACAGCCTACCTAACCAAGATTAGCATCTGCATGTGGAACTTCATGCGAAAACATTTTAGAGAAAACATTAATTTGGGAAAAATCTATCTAGGTGAGAATTCTATAATCAGAGCAGTCGGTACCTAGAAGAAACGGCACAATTTGTCAGTCAGATTTTCATAGCTACCTATCCAGGATGGATCAGCAACAAGTCAGTCTTCGTCTTCAGGCCATCAATTAGTCAGCCACGCATCTGACTCACAGGGTATGAGACCAACAACAGAACCTCAGACAGCATCTCCTGACGTCATCAATTCTCCTGCATCTTCTGAAGTTTTAGCCCCTTATCATGACTTTTTATTAGGGTCCGCCACCCTAATTCCTAATTGCTCAGTCAGTCAGCAGATATGACTTTACTTTAGTATTTGTTTGCCGAATCTCCTAATTTCAATATCAGTCCATTCACAAGATGTGGATTGGTTCGCCATATGATGCCCTCATCATCCGGCTCTTTGGGTATCAAAATTGTTGCATGGTCGTCTTCAGTCAGTAACTTCATTGTTCAAGTCCTGGGAAAGTACATTTAGTCTGCTCTACACATAATTGTATCAAATTGTCTTCATTATCTCCTGTCCGCCGGTACATTGCAGAAAATTCTAGCTAAGCAACTTTTACATTGGGTGAGCCAAGGTTGAACTATAGCAGCTTCTTGCAAATGCGGGTATTATTTTCTGCTTCCCTGCGTGCGAGGCCTAGAGAGACCAGACCTTAAGTTCGGCTAAGTTAATACTACAAATTAAAGTAAAACATAGGTTATACATTTCAATATGACATATTACTACAATTGTCTCATGTTTTTTTCATTGTTTCATACCAATTAATTTATTGTTAATTCAACATTGTATACATGGTGGTCGCACCCCGAGGTCACATTTTCAACATGCACATTATTTTCTCTACATTAATTTCTCTACTTTTTTACATTATTAGACACATAAAAATAATTAATACTTTTCTTAATTAGCATATCTGCTTCAACAGGAGTGTCTTCGTCTGAACTACAAACAGAGAATTCCCTCATTGAAACTCATCAGACATGATCTGTAATGGTGGTTGGATCCTTTGATGAAAGGGTATTGCTATGCCAACCTGGATGTAGAGTGATTACAACAGATGCCAGTGACCCTGATTGGGGGCCTGGAAGGAGAATCAGATTCTGCAAGGGAACTGGCATCTTCTCCAAAATATCTCTCCTCTAAAGGGATGAAACTGGAGGTAGTTAGGGTGGCTTTGATGGGGTTAACCTTACTTTGGATGGGAAAAGCATTCCTTATCCAGATGGATAATAGGACTGCAGAAGCCTAAAGAAAGAGACAGGAGGGACACATTCAAAATGATGGGTTCTTAAAAAACGTGACCTACCTCACAACTGAGATTTCGGATTTGGCAGAAAATAATTACATTTATTCATCAGCAATTGACATTCATAAGGTTCTGAATTCTGTAGCAGATAGACTGAGCAGTTTCTATCATCTTAGCAATTTTGTCTGAATCCCAAAGTGTTTTCCTGTCTGTGCCAGAAATGTGGACATCCAACTTGTGAAGCAGACAAATTCTAGTTTATGAGATTTTGCTCTAGGGGGAGAGTAAAGAAATCTTAGGGAATGGTGTGCTATTGTACCCTTGGCCACTAGGCTTTCTATTTGCATTTTGATAATTTCCTACAATTTGGAGACTCCTAGTTTGTGAAAGGAGGGAGAACTCTTAAGTGATTCTAGTTGTTACAGTATGGCCCAGCTTTTCTTTGTACCATTTTCGCATTCTACGGAAGTCCTGTTGAAAATAATTCTTCAGTTCCTTCTTCTCTGAGCTTCCATGTTCTTTCTGTGTTAGGTTAAGCAGGTTAGAAAGACCTTGCTTAGTGGCATCGACATAGAATGGGTCAGTTTGAAGAATAAGGGTCTTTCTGGGTTAGTGATAGCAGTTCAGGCTTATTAGGCATAGTTCCACTTTAAAATTGTATTATTCCATTAGGGCACATTCAGAGTTTGGTGTAAAAGGAAGAATTTAACTCTATTAAAAGTAGATACCATCAATATTATAACTATTTTGCAGGAAGGGCTACATATAGGTTTGAAAATGCCTTCTCTCAAGGTACAATGAGATGCCATTAGAGCCTCTAGAATCCATGGGGTGACATTCAAGACATCAACTATCTGGTTTCCAATCTAATTAAAAGATTCACATGTTTGAAACCTACTATTAAATCAACAATTCCTAGTTGGGGTTTGATTTTAGTATTGGAAGCATTAAGGTATTAGCATTTTAAACCTTTACAATAAGTGGATTTCAGGAAATTGATCGTGAAAACAGTTTTAAGATTAAGATCTCTTCTGCTAGACACCTTGAAGAGAAGGGTTCTGTTTCCAGTGGGTAGCCATTTGTCATTATAATTAGAGATATAGGGCCTGATTCTAACTTTGGAGGACGGTGTTAAACCGTCCCAAAAGTGGCGGATATACCACCTACCGTATTACGAGTTCCATAGGATATAATGGACTCGTAATACGGTAGGTGGTATATCCGCCACTTTTGGGACGGTTTAACACCGTCCTCCAAAGTTAGAATCAGGCCCATAATTTCCCTTACGTCAGGTTTGTCCTTACATTTAAGATTCATTTATATTTGAATTTGGAGCGAGAGGAGATTTTATTTGATTTTTCCATCCCTTGTTTCTCCTGAGGAAGAGAGGTTCTGTAATGTAGAGGCCAATAGAGCTTTGTTGATTTGTTTGGAAAGGGCTGCTTCTTTTAGGCAGTCTGTCCTTTTGTGAACATCAAGACAGTTAACAGAGAAGATAAACTTCCTACTTGAACCCAAGGTTATTGAATGAGATTTCTAATTTCTCTAAATACCAGATTTCCAAAGTGACTTGATCTGTTGCTCAAGATTGAGTGGGAATAGTAAAACTAGCACCTGTAGAGTCAAGCACTTTCAATACTGGTACTTATGTGGGATAAGTGATAGTAATTCTAACCCTTCCAAAGTCAAACAATTTACCTACTGTTGCTTACACTGGGTGGGAATAGGATATCTGACCCATCTATAGTCCAACACTTTCCTTAATGTTGCTCGAGTTGGAGTGGGTAAGGGAAATTTGAACACTCCACTCTAATTTTTTTATCTATTTTTTTTAAAGTTCTTTTAATATATTTTTGTTTTAACTTCGAAGCTAGTTTAATTTTAATTATTTGTTTTATTGATTTTTTGTAGTAATATATTTCATTTATTTATTTTTTATTTGAATGTAACTATTTTTTAGATTTAGTACTCGCAAATGTAATTAATTGTGTAAGTGGTTATAGCTTAGGTTTAAATTTTAGGCTTGGGCAAAAGCTCCATTCCACTGGTGAAGTTTTCAGAATTGAGCAACTCTGCGATCCATGGAGAATGCAGAGTTATCTATGGACTCCTCATTCTGCAATGCTTACTGTCATTTTGCACATGCGGGAAGTGAGATGAGATACTTCCGGTCTCTCGCAAGCACAAACAAGATTTTTTACCCACTCGAGAGAGTTAGCACCATGACTGTGACGTCCGGCATGTCTTTTGTGACGCAGGTGAGCGAGAGTGAGCACGATTGACTGCTGCTGCAACCTGGAGAACCTGAAGCAGATACAATCAACAATTTTGAGTTAAAAATCTTCTCTAATGGACCATTCGTGATGGCTTTTTGGGTGAGGAGTACTTTTAAAGTTTTTTTTCAACAATAGGAAGTGCCCCAGATACTCCAACTTCCTGTTCCTGTCCAGCAGGCTCTTCCCAGTGCTCTGTTCATCTCCTATCACTTTTCACTTAGATTTCAAGCTGGGTGGATTATCTTATTTGTCTCTTGGATGCATCATTGGATTTAATGACTTTGGTGTATTTGATATTTCACAAGTAAGTTAAAAAAAACTTGTATAAGTTTGTTGTTAAACTTGTTTGTTTGATAGAGTGCATGCACCAGGATTTAACTGTACTTTTATTCAATTTTTAGAATTTGTTGAGGTGGAGGGCCCGAATTTTGGGCCTAGTTATAGTTTACTTGTAATTTTTGTTCTATAACGAAACATTTTTTATAGTTCACTACATTTTTTCCATGTTTGGTTTTGTAAATTTGCAAACATTGTTTTATTCACTATGTTAATGTTAAGTGTCCTAGCCTGCTAATGGAATAGGCCTTCCAGCTGGAGGCCCAGTATTAGTCATGGGTGCACTATGAAACAACTGTTTGTGGTGTCTGATGAACTGAAACCCCATGTATGGCACTGGATTTAAGATATCAAAATGTATGGCGGTATTTCACATTTTTCTTTCTGTAAAAGCACTTGAGGTCTCTGTATGATGTGTGCTGTTGTTGTTGCAAAATGTTTAGACCCTTTAATTTTCATTTTTGGAATTACTGACTTAATGCTTTTTTTTCGCCTTTACCAATGGCTTATTTGTCTGGCCAGTGTGTGAGAGTGTTTGTCATAGGCCACTATTTGTCTTTGTTCCCCATGCCATGTGGCCAGGGGACCTTTTTGTATAGTCAATTTCAGTCCTATACCTATATGTGTTTTTTGTTTTCTATTCATGCTGCTTGTTGCTTGACCATGTGGCTGGTGGCAATTCATTGTAGGCAGACAGTAGTCCTGCATGTGTTATTCTTTGCTGTGGTGGCCATGCCTCCTTTCTGATTGTTGTTTGACCATGTGGCTCGTGGCCATTTTGTGTAGGCAACCTGTGTGCTTTTAGACCAGCATGTGTTCTTCTTTGTTGTGGTAGCCATGACTTCTTGCTGGTTGCTGTTTCACCAGGTGGCTGGTAACCATTTTGTTTAGGCAGCCAGTGTGCTTTCGGCCTGTATGTGTTCTTCTTGTTGTGGTAGCTATATCTCCTTGCTGGTTGTTGTTTGATTATGAGGCTAGCAGACATTTCGTTTAGGCAGGCATTGTGCCTATAGGCCTGCATGTGTTCTTCTTTGTGGTGGCCATGCCTCCTTGCTGCTTGTTTTTTGACCATGTGGCTGGTGGCCATTTTGTGTGTTATTCAGGCCTAATGATCAATGCTTACTACTAAATGTACTGTATGAGCATTGTTTTATATTGTATTATGTACTTTTTTACATTTGTCACCTCCACCACTCCTTGCCTTCCAAATCCCTGTGGTGTTTCATGGTAGTCCCCTTCCCCTAGTCCATCAGCAACTGAATTTTATTTTTTTTGTATTCTTTTTTTTACATTTGTTTCACAAACATTATTTTAATTAATTTTATAATAACAATATAATCATATTTAAATATATTGTTTCTTTTTTTATTGGTTTTAGAATTTTTTCAAAATAAATTACATTCAAAAAATGTTTTTCCATTTTCCTCATTAGCCCCATGTCTGCCATAGGTGTACAGTTGCACTACATTACATTATTCAAGAATTATTATTCCATTTGTCACCAGTACCTCCCAGAGTGCCCCATGCCAACTTGATGCAGACAAAGCTAACAGTTACATTCTCTATGTTGTAGTTGTTGCTCTTTCCTATCCTCCGTGAGTGTATATGATAATGAAAGTTAATGTTGGTGTGGTTTTAAGAATTGATACACTGTATTATTTCATAATTATTTATAAGTTTAGTTAAGTAACCATTAAATTATGTTGTTTCTACTACTAATGCAACCTCAACAATGGCACACTTCACCGATCCTTCATGCATGTTTGCTTTTAGGTGCATGAAGAGAAAGAGACATCACCTACAGTACTGCCAGACAGAAGTACTGTGCACAACATGACGCATGACCACACTTACAACCAAATGGACATCTCCTCATCTTGTGAAGCTAAGTGTTGCTGTCAATTGACAGTGTCTAGATGGCCCCAAAGAAAGCTACTACCAATAAAGCGTGCAGTGGTAAGAAGAAGCTTCCCACCACTGGTATGTTGTCCCAGACCTTTTTTGGGCAAAAACGTATGCCTGCCGCACCAGCCTCTGGAGAGCAAGCTGGGAGCAGCACTCCAGCATCAACAGCCCCATTCCAAACTAGGACCAAACCGTTGCCTGGCACAGAGGAAGCCTCTCTAATCACAGGAACGCTGACGAGTAGTGATGCTGAATTGGACTTTTCTCTTTCTTTAAGTAGTACCCAATCATTGCTGGAAACTCGGTTCAGCGGACAACAACAGCCGCAGCCAACAACAGCAGTTATGTCTGAAGTAGGAGCACATCAGAATGCTGAGCTTCATGCTGAGGAAGCCAAAAAAGCCCCTCTTCAGAACATCCACTGTCTTCCAGATCTCTGCCATCTTCTTCTTCAAGCCCCTCTTCTGATGATCAGGACTTCACTTGGATGCCACCTCAGTCTGAGACACGCCAGGAGAGGAAATAGTGAAAAGGAAGGTTCCAGAAAGACTTATGGATGAAGAAGAGGAGGATGACGAGTCTGACAACGAGTGGAGGCAAACATTACCCCATCTTCTCAACTTGCTCCGAGGGATGTGACACAGATACCACCACCTCCACCTCCACCGGCTTCTATATTTACAAGCCTATGTGTGCGACCTACATCCACAGCCACCTCAATAGAAGAAGGCAGTGCAGAGAGGCAAACGTTTTCTCTAAGTAGTACCCAATCATTGCCGGAAACTCAGTTCAGCGGACAACAACAGCCTCAGCCAGCAACAGCAGTTATGTCTGAAGTAGGAGCACATCAGAATGCTGAGCTTCATGCTGAGGAAGCCGAAAAAGCCCCTCTTCAGAACATCCATTGTCTTCCGGATCTCTGCCATTTTCTTCTTCAAGCCCCTCTTCTGATGATCAGGACTTCACTTGGATGCCACCTCAGTCTGAGACACGCCAGGAGAGGTAAGGAGTGAAAAGGAAGGTTCCTGAAAGACTTATGAATGAAGAAGAGGAGGATGACGAGTCTGACAACGAGCAGGTCATCATGGATGTTAGCCCAACCCCAGTGGAGGCAAACATTACCCCATCTTCTCAACCTACTCCGAGGGATTATACACAGATACCACCACCTCCACCGGCTTCTATATTTACAAGCCTATGTGTGCGACCTACATCCACAGCCACCTCAATAGAAGAAGGCAGTGCAGAGAGGTAAACGCTATCAAAACAACATCTACCAATCGCCACTTTTTCAGACATTGGCAGTGGCCCTAGTGTTAGAACGTTGACCTCTCCAGTTTGAGACTTCTTTACGGTTAGTGAAAAGTAGCCAAACATTGCTATATGCTCCATTTGTCAAGCAAGTCTTCGTCGGGATAAGCTTAGTACAAACAGGGAACCAGCAATCCATTTGATAAAACACCACCAATCCACTGGGATACGCACCTTAGCGGGCAAAATCCAGCAAATGGTGTTAGTGAAGTTGTCAAAAGCAGGGTATCTGATCTGATGATGGTGGAAGGTGAAAAAGAGGGTAAAAATGTTGTTATACAAATCAGTCCTGTCCCCAGCAGTGTAGTAGTATCATCATCATACATCAGCAACATCGCAATGGCACAGTAAGACTCAGAGTCAGGTCGAAACACCAAGGCAAGAACATTTTGTGGCTAACCCCCTGAGACGCACATTGAGCCTACCACCACCTTCTGCTTTGAAGTCACCTGCATCAGTGGTACCAGCAAAGGAAAAATCCTGTCTGCTATTACTGCCATGTTTAGGCAGGAGGGGCAGTACAGACGCAACCACCCAATGTCACGTTTGAAAATAGGAAGCTGGCTAAAATGTTAGTGTTGGGCCTCCTCCCTTTTTCTTTTGTGGAAAGAGTCGGTTTTCTAGAATTTGTGCTGGCTATCTGCCTGTAAAGGAAGGGTCCCAGACGGACCTATTTCACCAGAGTTGCTGTTCCAGGGCTGCATCACTGTGTGCTGGAATTTGTTGGACAAGCTTTGCAGCAGAGTGTTGTCCTCACAATGCACCTGACGACTGACATGTGGACCAGTTGCCAAGCCACTGATTACATGTGCATCACTGCACACCAGACCTCTTTTGTGGGGGCTAGACAAATGATATCTCAGGTATTGACACAGCTGACATTTTTAATGGTGCTTGGAGGCATGCAACAGTAGCTATGTTTGCCAGGGAGAAATCCTACACAGCTGAAAAACCTCTTGGGTGACTTTACAACAAGATCTTTGAATGGCTGCACCCCAGAGGGCTTAACATTGGATTTGTTGCCATAGACAATGCCAGCAATATAGTTCAGGCCATGTCAGACGGTGGCTGTTTCAGAATCCTGTGTTTGGTGCACTGCATAAACATCACTGTACATGTCTTTCTCAAAAGAGAACCCAGAGTCAACAAATTACTGTCCACATACAAAAGAATCTTTCTACACTCATTTTAGCCATGCTTTTAAAGCATACAAGCTGTTGAGGATTATCCAGTGTGATGTTAGAATGCCAATTGAAGCCCTCATACAGGAAGTGCCAACATGCTGGAATTCTTCTTATTAAATGTTGCAATATTAGTTTGAGCAGTACAGGCCGATCAATGAATATGTCATGCAAAAAGTGGATACATCTGTGAAAGGCATGATCATTGAGATGGACTAATGGAGCCTAGTCAATTGCCTGAGATGCTGCTTCCTTTTGAGATTTTCAGCTGGGAAGTCAGCAAGGAGGACTGTACCATGAGCCAAGCTATCACATTGGTGCATATACTGCAGAAACAGCTACCAGAGGTGTCTGAAACTTGTGTCTGAAACTTGTGTCTGAAACTTGGGCTGGTGTAGATGAAAAAGCAGATGTGCAGGAGTTGGCGGCAAGCCTAATGCTTCGCTTATCTGTTAATACAATGCTGCAATGAAACATTGTATCATCCAAACATTACATCTGTGCCACAATTCTTGATTCACAGAACAAACAATTACTGGCCACTTTCATTCCTTTTTTAGACGGGGATGTTTCAACCAAAACATCAAGAGTTTAACCATGATCAAAATGAATCAGCACTTTATACCACTGAATTACAGCATACCTGAAGTACAAAAGGAGGTGGATAAGGGTGAGTGGTCAGACTCAGGTCATGGTAGTGTGTTAGCTGACCAACTTCTGGGCGAACCACCTGCGTTTGAGGACAAACTCTACTTCCGTGACTAGACCTGGGGCACCACAGAATTTTCTACTTTCTTCCATAGATGAACTGCTTTGAGAAAAAAAAAGCTAGCTGAGGGAACCTTATTATTTTATAATGTGTGTTTCTGTCTAAATGACTAATGAACCGAAACTGTTTTAGGCACCAGTTTGACCAGTTTGGAGTTGTACCAATGTCATTGAGGAAGCCCCCAACACTTGCATCCACGGAGACGCCTTTGCCTATTCCATAAGGGTCTCAACTCTTGCGCCCACGGAGACTCCTTTGTCTATTCCGTAAGGGTCTCAACTCTTGCAGCCACGGAGATGCCTTTGTCTATTCCATAAGGGTCTCAACACTTGCATCCACAGAGACGCCTTTGTCTATTCCATAAGGGTCTCAACACTTGCATTCACAGAGACGCCTTTGTTTATTCCATAAGGGTCTCAACTCTTGCATCCACGGAGACGCCTCTGTCTGTTCCATAAGGGTCCCAAACCTTGCATCCACGGAGACACCTTTGTCTATTCCATAAGGGTCTCAACTCTTGCACCCACAGAGACGCCTTTGTCTATTCCATAAGGGACTCAACTCTTGCACCCACGGAGACCCCTTTGTTTATTCCATAAGGGTCTCAACACTTGCATCCACGGAGAAGCCTTTGTTTATTCCATAAGGATCTCAACACTTGCATTCACGGAGACGCCTTTTTCTAAGAGTATAGTTGAATGTTAATGCTGTTATGAACAAGTATATACATACATGCATAACCATTTTTCCTTTTCAGGTCTCTCTCTCTGCTGTTCCCTACCCTAATTCCCTTCCCCCCACCTGGCTTCACCATAACTCTGTGCTATAATAGCTTTCTGAGTTGGTGATGCCGGAAGGTGGGCCTTTTCTTCAGCTACGTGCAGATACCGAGGAAAGGACATTGTGACACTCCCTCCACAACAAGTCCTACCCACGAAAAGACAAGGTTAAAAAAGGGGCAGAAGAGGACACTAAAGGCGGGCCAGGATTTGTGTGAGGAGACCCTGCTTCTGTGTCTGCCTGGTCTCTAAATACGCCAGCCTCCAAAGTATGCAGTGTTGGAAAACAGGGTCCGGGTGCAGCAGGGTTGGCATGGGTTTGTTGGGTTGGAGGCACCTGGGCCTGGCTGGGGCCCTGAGTAGTGGCAGAGACTGCTGCCGCCTCCTCCTCCTCTTCCTCGAAGACCACCAGGGGCTGGTGCTCTGCCTGTATGGCCTCCAGCTTCTGCTGCCACAGCCAGGCTGCTATTTCCTGCTGTGATGGTAGACCAGCTGGAATGGCAATATCAAGAAAGAAAAAAGAGAAATTGTAAAAGATTCTCTAAGCAAAACACTTGCTTAAAATCATGTAGTGTGGTGGCACAGTAGAAGTACATTTGATTATCGCCTCAGGCCATTCAATTTTAAGGTGAGTAGAGTCACAGACTTTAAGCACTATGGAATACACGTATTCTTCTCTCTCCTGTTGTGCTAAATTAATGGTGGCATTGCTAGCTCTGGTGGTGCCCTAGTCGTACTCATTACTATCTGCTGCTGGGGCACCTGTACTATAAAATTATCTTACTCCAATGGCCCTTTTCTTCTTTGTACCCAGACTAGAAGCCCAATGAATACCAGGAATGAAGCACACCACATAGTTTAATAAAATCAATCATGCAGATATCCTTTCTGTCATAAGTAGGCGGTGGGAAAAGTGATGGACTGCAGTACTGCAGTAGAGGGAAAGGATTAAGGAATGGGATATGTGTATATATATGTATATACATATTGCATTTGGCTCAGTCACAACGTCACAGACAATCCTAAGCAGGAAAATCAAGGCACATACGTAGTACCACTTTACTCTCTGACCTCATGTCCCTCCTCCACCACACTTTGTAATAACTACATTTTCCCCAAAAAGTACATTTGCTTTGCAGTAAGGAAAGGAAACTTCTTAACTCACTCAGCTGCAGAGTAGGTTAGAGGGAATTAGGATGGGTAGGTAGAGCACACACTTTACTATTCAATCAATTCCTCATCAGCATCATGTGCCTAAGGTTTGGCTAGTAGTTTGATTCACTGTGGTAGGCAAATGTTGAAAGGGAAAGATTTGAACAGAAGTAAATCCATTATGGAAGCCACATTAAATTATATTGATATCCCTTGGCTAGATAAATGTGGTGAATGCAAATATTGTTTTTTTTCAAATTATTCAGAAGTCTGGGACAGATTTAAGAA
This sequence comes from Pleurodeles waltl, assembly GCF_031143425.1. Taxonomy (NCBI): domain Eukaryota; kingdom Metazoa; phylum Chordata; class Amphibia; order Caudata; family Salamandridae; genus Pleurodeles; species Pleurodeles waltl. The sequence goes on from NC_090446.1 coordinate 176,166,534, forward strand.
AGATTAAAGGGGTGAAGTAGGAGGAAGTGATTAACCCATGGGCACTTGGAGGAAAGCGAAACATCTCTTGTTTTTGCATTGCCGTGCACTGAAAAGTGTTTGACACATTAACTGAACTTAAGCAGACAGATACACATTGCACAGCCAACACTGTTGTGCCGATTCTGCTGAATTGAACTATGCAGCTGTTAGATCACCATGGGTGGCACTGGTGAAAGGCCATAGCAAGGAACGTGATGGTTTATGGATACTGGGATGTATATTACCTGCCTCCCTTGAAAAATACTGTGTCAAGGGAATATTCTGAAATACCATCCAGTCCTTTGAATAAAACCTTTGATAAAAAACCACTCCAAGCAACTAAAATAGGTGAGAAGAACACCCCTATTCAATGGAGCTCCCCTCTTTTTCATTCCAATCATTTATCTATTCTTCATTGCAAATGTGCTCTTCTAGTACTCTTAGGGCCAGATGTAGCAAGATCAGAATTTGCGATTCTGAAATTGCGAGTCGGTGCGACTCGCAATTTCCGAATCGCAAATCCTGATGCAGAACGGTGTCTCAGACACCGTCTGCGAATCGCTATAGGGTCGCAAAGACCCACCTCATTAATATTAATGAGGTGGGTCGCATTTTGCGACCCCATAGCGATTCCCTGCACTCACAGGAATGGTGGCCTGCTGAAGACAGCAGACCACCATGTCTGTGACTGCTTTTTAAATAAAGCAGTTTTTTATTTTGCAGCCCGTTTTCCTTAAAGGAAAACGAGTTGCAAAATAAAAAAAATATCGATTTGGTTTCGGTTTTTCAGAGTAGGCAGTGGTTCATTGGACCACTGCCTGCTCTGAAAACCCCTTTTTGGCAACATTCACAAAGGGGAAGGGGTCCCATGCTCCCTTTTGCAAATGGGTTACCACCAGTGTGACACTGGTGATAACTGTGAATTGCTTTGCGACCGCATTCGTGGTCACAAAGCAATTTAGCATAGCGATGCGAGTCGTAAATAGGAAGGGGACACCCCTTCCTATTTGCGAGTTGCATTCAAAATTTGTGAGTCAGTACCGACTCGCAAATTGTGAATGAGTATCGCGATCGGCATTTTGCATGTCGCAAACTGCGATTTTCCCAGTTCGCACCATGCAAAATGCTTCCTACATTTGGCCCTTACTCTTTACCCTTTGCTTTGATACACACCAATTTAGCTCTACATTCTCTCATCCAGTCCATGCCATTTAAAATCATGTCTCTCTACTAACCTTTCACCAACATCCATTTGCTCAATAACCACCCATACATACTTTCACCCATTTACCCATTCGAGTGATGTAAAACACCCGAGGAGTCTATTCACCCATAAAGGCAGGGAATCCTTTCACCCATACCCTTTCACCTACCTGGGCTGGCATCCTTTCACATTTATACCCTTTCATCCATCCTTCACCCACCCCTGCATCCTATCATCCTCATCACCCACCTTTGAGATTATTATGTGCCCTTTCATCCACACATCCTTTCATTCATATTAAATTGCACCCATCGTTTCTCCTTTCACCCATCTTTCAATTTTCCAAAACTCATCATAGTTCTAATTCATTTATGAACCTTTGTCTGATGAGTTGCAGATAGACGAGGCCATTAATACTTAACTCCAGCTGCATCTGCTAAAGCAGGTTATTGACGAGTGAGTCAACAACACTAGTACATCTTTGTAGTGACTATGGGCCTGATTAGAACCTTGGCGGAGGGGATTATTCCATCTCAAAAGGGACAGATACCACGCCTGCCGTTTTACAAGTTCCATAGAATATAATGGGACTTGTAGTAAGTCGAACGGGATATCTGTCACATTTGGGACAGAGTTATCCCCCCTGCCAATGTTGTAATGAGGCCCTACATTCCCAATTGTCAATAAGCAAAAATAGGACTTACCACTGCCCACCACTGTCACTGACGTGACTCCCCCCTCTTCTATTCCCGTAGCCAGGTTTGCGCTGGCGCTGCTGGCCCCGGCACTGGTAGTCGGTGCAGCTAGAAAAAAAATTACACAATTTAGATGCCAGATACTGTGCCCCTAATTGTGTTTATTGTAATATGAAAATATAACTGCAATGCATCAATATATTTGGATTACAGACTTCTCTTCTAATATCAGGTAGGCATTTTGTTGATTGGCAATTTTTTTTTAAACCAGGTGGTTGAGTAAAAAAACTAACTTTTAGTAATGGAGGGGCAGAGAAATAAAAGGGTGCCAAAACTGGTCAAAGAAGGACATGTGGTCTTGGTTGGCTAATGCAATGGGGCCATCCGCCTCATACTTACAACCTTGGTGTGCGGTCATCAACAGCTAGTATACTAATAATAACTTACAAAATATTGGGGGGTACAAACAATTACATGACCATGTTTAAAAACACAATTTTTTCCCTTTTTTAAATGATTGAGCTGGAGCAAGAAAATGAAAGCCTTCTCACGAAACATGTGTAGAATAACTTATATGTGCATGAAATCTTCAGTACAGGGATTCTCTGAGCCTTACCCCCACTCCACTAGATAAGATATATAAGGGGAGAGGGAAAGCTCACTGACATAGTGGAAGAAAGGAAGCTACAGACAGACTATTACAGCCAGACTATTTGAAGTAAAGAAACTTAATATAAATATAGAAAATTAGTAAATGGTATAATGCGGGGAAAGCAAGAATCTACAAAACAGATAAATCGAAGTGGAAATGATAACAAATTAGGAGAGATGCACAGTGAAAAGGTTGAAAATAATTCTAAATGCCGAAAGGTAAAAGTTAGGGAAATAAATATAAATATTAACAACAACAGAAGGACTTACAGGCGCCAGCAGAGCCATCTGTACCAGTACTTGTGGAGGGGCCACCTTTATCTACCTCACCAGCCTCACCAGCCCCCTTCCTGTACCTGGATGCTGAATGATGTAAGAAAACAATTAGAAAAGATTAGTGGTGTTGTTAATAAATAATCTCTCCAAGAACATTATTTTTTTTTAAGGAAAAGGCAAACACAGTAACATTTCTACATCAGAGTTTCAGAGTGACTGTATGATAATAATACTAGTATTATGGTCAATCCTTTTCCAAATTTCCTAACCCTATTCCAAATTTCCTAAACTACATTTTGGAATTACTAATAAATTTCAATGAATGATTTCTACAGTTCTCATCTCATTCTCAATCTCTCAATGCATAGATTGAATGCAGGCATTCAAAGCTACTACACATCACTGGGAAACTGATTGGAAGTTGGCACTGTATGAGCTACAAAAAATAAAGGCACAGAGAAGTTAGAGAATATGCTAACTCACTAATAATAATATTAACTATGACTACCTTAGACCGGGCACAGGAGTAGTCTCTGCATTACTTCTTAATGAGCCCAAGCAAGTGCCAAAAACAAGTACAATTAGGTAGCGCCAAGAACCTGTCTTTATGACAATCAAGTAATATTATATTTGTAACATAAAGTTAACCTACCTGATTGTGAGCAACATGCTTGCTATTTGGAAATAAACTTTTAGCATAGACCGCAACAAATAATTAATTATTACTCACCAATCCCCTCAACCTCTATGCTCAGCAGATCGAGCAGGTCCATTTCACTGTTTGGAATATTGGCCCACCGATGCGTAAGGTGTTGCTGGGTTGGCCAGACACCATAGCTGCTGCGCACAGCATGGTGCACCCTCTCCCAGCATTGCTGGAACTCCTGGAGGCCATACTCAGACCCGCTGCCAAGTGGAGGGTAGGTGTCACTGCACATAAAACACCAAGGCACCAACTCAACCTTGGAAAAAATGGCACTGGCTGTACCCCTTCACGTCGTTGCCGCCCACAATTAAGGCGGCTGACGGAGGCGGTTGGGGCCCTAGCACTGCCACGCCCCTGCTTTGCCATGGCGCTGGGGACTGGGGGGGGGGGAGATAAGGAAGAAGGAAGAAAAAAACTAAGAAAGTAAAGCAAAAAAAAAAAAAACAGTAAAAAAGTCACATAAAAGTAGGAGAAAAGTTAAAATATGAAAACACAGAAATAAAAGGTAATATAATAAATATAAACTAGGGGAATTTGGTTTTAATATTGTGGGATGGGACAGATATAGAGGCATATAAAAGTAAGCCCCTGCACCATAACAAGCATAAAAAACAAGATGGCTGTGCCCTTGCGAACCATGTGGTGTCATTCGTGCAAGAATTTCGAAGTGAGGACGTACTTTGCATTGCCAGTGATGTTAAATGTCAAGAGAACGGGCACAGCAAGAAACTTTGCCTAGGTCTAATATTTTTACAATTATTTTAATGTATGTATTTTTAAGTTACATTTGTAAGTTTTACTTTTTATATATATTTAATTCATAAGTAAAATTAAATGTCATGTATTATTATTTTTAAAGTTAATATGTGTTTTAACGTTCATAGAGTGGAGAGAGTTAAAACTGATCTACACTCCCCTTTTTGACAATATAGAGGTCTTCTATATTGTTTTACAAATTATGTAAAGTCAGTTTTTGTGTCCACAATTTTTTATTTGTCAATGTTGCTGCTGATATTATGGTTGACAATATTCTATTTTCCAACCTTACCCTTCATTAGCTCCTGAGCAACACAGTCCAAACCAAAGGACGCTATGGTTGACCACATTTATAGTGCTCTTTACCAGGGGTCAGAAGGCACTGAACTTTATGTGACTTGTGCAGATCTTTGAAGAGTGAAACCTTCATAGATGTTTTCGAGCCTGCCAGAGTCAACTAGACTCAAAGAGCCATGGTAACTGGATTGCATCACCTAGCAACCTGGGCCGACAAATGCATAGCCACTGGATTTAAACCTTCTGAGAGCCAAAGAGCAATTGATCTACATTTCTTGGGAAGTGGGAGGACAAGAATGGGGTAAAATGATCAAGAAGGCAAGGTCGAGCAGATCTGACTAAACATCTGACAGAAAGGCATGCTGTTTTAAGCAGATATAATACTTGAAGGGCAACAAGGGCAAGCTGCTTTGAACCAGAGAAACACGGACCTGGTTACAAAGTCCAACCACTAATTGATTTACTGGGCCATGGATGAAGGTGGAGGTGGAACTCGGGATGACCTGTTGTAACACAAAATTTATGTTCTGCCTCCTTCCAATCAACTCCGATGGAGGTATTTTTTTAAAGAAGGTCTTTTTATTATAAAAACAAAAAGCCCCCTGAATCACATCAAATAAATTCCCTCCTCCCCATCCCTTCCTCGTCCATCACTTTCCCACTCACCCCTGCAACTTTTTGTAACAGTCTTTGAGCAGAGTACATTCAATTTATCTGGGCTGTTGCTCTCCATGGAGCTTTACATTTCTAGTAAATTGAATGCTATTGGTAAGTGTGATTGAATGGGTTCAACCCATTGAATCCACCCTAAATATTTTTAATCTTTTGGTTTTCATCCTTTTACTATGTGCGAGCCTCATAACTTGAGTCTAACCCACTGTAAATTCACTGTAATTGGACTGTGCCTGTTTACCCCCGGTGTTCACCTTCCAAGATAAGGCCACTGATCTGGTCACATGTGAACACCTGTGCACACGGGTTTGGCACATGTGTGAGTGCTGTGTGTGGGAGACTCCTGTTGTGCACATCCCAGTAACTGTGCACAGGTAGCCTGGTGCAGAGGAGAGTCTGCAGGGTTGGGAATTGATCTACGGTAGAGCTCATAATAATAGTGTACACTTATAGGGAAAGTCAGTGTGGTTTACTGTCTTGTCTGCAGTGACACTCCATTATACACCTATGGAATGGGGTGCCTTAAAGTGCAGCTTTGCTTCTCTTTGGCCTACTGAAATTAGAGACATATCGAATTGGTGTGTAGCCTGTGTGGAAAAAAAGCAATTCTGCAAGTCATAAAAATATGTCTTCAGAGCTTATGGGTAATCCATGAATGTCATATTTCTCTGGCTCAGCTCAAGGTTAGAGCCCAGGCCTTTTGTCACCCTAGTGGGCTGGGGTAAATGCATTCCTCTTCAGTGGCAGTGAAAAAGGCCTCACCACACAAAAAGGGCAATTAACAGTACTTCACCCAACTCCTGAGGAAGAAAGGGGTGGAGCAGAATGATCTGCATCAATTCATCAGCTGTCACACTGTACCAAGGATGGCCCTGTCCAAGCCCACTGAATAAAGGAGGGATCACAGACAACTGGAGCCATTCCAGGAAGGGTGTTCTCTTTGAAGTTTTCGTAGGAAAGATCCTTGCAGTGATGCCAGGAGGAGCAGGTGTGACCGGTGACCCCTTTCACCCACTGAGGACCATTTGGCAGAAAGTCCTGGCTTGTGCACCCAGAGACCAGGACCAAAAGGAAGGTTGGCGTAGGGAGCCAGGAGAATCAGCTACCTAGAAATTACACTGTTTTGGAGGTGAGGAGGTCTGCTAATACTGCCCCTGGTGGCAAGAACTTGGCACCAGGAGTTAAATGAGCCCAAAGTCCTCAAAGACAGACACATGGTTCCCTGGTTATAACATTTTAAAGTTTGACATCCTTTTACCAGCAACAAAGTGAGAAGGCCTAAATTTCCTAATTTACCCTCAGGATGGGACAGGGGGCATATTGCACCCGGCCTGCAAGTGGGGGCAGGTAGAGAGACACTGCCTACTCCCATGGCGGCATACTGAGGTGTGAGCCACGCTGGAACCTGCTGTTCTTCCGAGGGGTGGTCTCCCTCGACTGCCCCCGATGTATGGACTATAGGGGTGCCTCGGTGGAACTGAGTACCCCCCCAAAAAAGAACAAAAAAAGGAAGAGCTGAGCCCTTGCTCCAAAAACTAAATAGAGGATTTCCCTGGAAAAGCAGAAGAGCATCTCATCCTGTATATACTGCTCGTGGAGAAACGCACCATAATGCCCTGCAGGGATCTGCAAATTAAACCTGTGGTTTCAGTTTGCTTCAGGTAGTCGATTCATGAATTCCATTTCCTCCTGGATTGTATTTTCCTCATTCAGGTCATATGTTAGTTTTTCTATAACCAAGAATTTTCATAGTTTGCATAATTACTGCTTTGTGTTTGGAGACTGTTTTTCATTCTGTGTACAGTGATTAGGTCCTTCACTGCCCTGTAATTTGTGTAAGGTCTGAGTTCCTGCCTCACTTGTTCATCAGTATCACCCTCAGTTTGTTCAGGTAGCTGATATTGCCACCTCCTTCTTAACATGAGTGAGAATCGCTAGAACCTTTGACAGTCCCAGCATATGAACCATAATACCTGCTTGCATTTCACATCCCCAATGTTAATTATATGCTTCTGGAAATAGCTTTCCGGTGTCTTGTACCTTTGATAAAAGACTGTTGGTCTAGATAGATGTCGCTATGGTGTCAAGGGATATGTCTCCAGGCCCCCTCCCTGGACATGCCAGAGATTTCCTTTTGTAGAGCTGAACACCATTTAACTTTGTATCTTCATCTTGACCTAGTCCATACTCCCAGAACCTTACATATGTCCAAGATCATGCACCTCTAGGTGTGTTCTTAAACATTTCTCCATAGGAGTTAAAAAGGCCATTTACTTTAAATCACAGCTGTAGTGGACTCTTGAGACTCAAACTTCTAGTGTGAAATAACCTGGATGTTACCGGTTGAGTATAGGGAATAACCATGAAAGGGAATGCAAGAAGTGAGAAGTGAGTGGGACAGGTAACTGCCAGAGAGGCACTAGAGCCACGACCTGTGTAATTGTTTCTGAATGTCATATTTTAACTGTTCTGTAATATGAGGCAGAAATAAAATGCTTCATAAAAGTGAGTATTTGACTGTACAATGATTTATTGCTGCAGCAGCATGCATTTGGGTTGTGAGCCTGTGTTCACTAGTCTGTAGTCCCCCTGACCCCCTGAGTACTCAGACCATGCAACACTGAGAGGTGAGTGCTGAAGGGGTACTTGGCCCTGTTACTTAGATTATGTTGTTCCCTGGAACATACGGAGTAAAAAGCCTCAACTGCCACAGTTGGGCCCAGTTGTAGCTGCGTTTCCCATGGTCCTCTGAAGAGGCTACGACCGTGGGCAAATAGGCATTTACTGTCAACTGCCCTAGATGAGACATGATTTAAAGTATTTACAAATGAAAGTGTTTTTGGCTGGGCTGAAGAAGGGGATACTTTTTAGAACCACAAGATAGAAGTTTATTCCATGGATTACGAGTGGTGAATAATTTCTTTCCACAATGTGGATAGTCGCTATGTGCATGAACAAGACCCAAAAAGATGAGCACACTGGAAAATCACAACATGAGATGAATATGGAAAACATTTCTATGTCTTCTTACGTAAAGGTGAGAGGCAGATTGGCAAGGACTGTACCTTGTTTGAAGTAGCTCAAGAGAACTTTCTAGGTGTTCTGGGTGCAAGACAACAGAAGAACGTTTAGAAAACATCCTGTTCAGGTCAGGGCAGCTCAGATATGCTTTCTAGAAGCTCAACATTTTCTAGTGTTTTTGGGAATCCATGAAATGCTGCTGAAAGGAGCGATTCTTAAAGTTCCAATGAGTTACACAGGCTTTGTGGGCACTCATATAAGTAATGCTCTATAACTCAATGGGAATTCATCCCTAAGGACAGCTGCTGGCTTTCTAAGATATCTCTCTTTCTTAAGAGAGACGTCTGATGGGAGGTTAGACAACAAGATTTTTTCCAGGTACATCAGATTTTGCCAATAATGCTATAAATTAGGTGATTTCTTGTCTGTACATATGCATACCAGCTTTTCAAGTGAATTCTGTTTACGGGTGCCATTGGTTCACCTGGATCCCAGCTGGCAATTCTTCACAAGAAATGCTTCACACACACCCTCCTTTTCTATTGCCTCCTGAGGTTCAGCCTGTTGCCTCCATGGAACAGGTTTCTTTGTGCAGTGATGACTTTGACAGTTGTTGAGGTCGGTCCAAATCTGACTGACCAGTTCAACACTCAGAGATTGTGTTAAAACACATGTTTGTTTAAATGGGAACCCTCATGTTCCATTTAAGGGAACATGCCTTTTCACAAAGTAGGGCAAAGTAGTGCACTGAGCAACTCTGTGCTGTTTTAATAAACTTTATAATGCAAATCGTGATTAGTATTGGACAATAAACCGCACCACAAGCACTTTGTGTCAGTGATGCAAATCCAGCAGAAAGTGTTAATAAATGTCCCCCTCTCTTCCTCGAAAGAATGGCTGGACTCATTAGCACTGGTTAAGCTTCTCTTGTGCTGCTTCCTGCTTTGATATGTTCTTTTCTGAGTCAGAGGATGCAAAGTCCCTGGTGATGGTGAGGCTTAGTAAACCAGCTGGACTTTCCAATTTTACTATTTCTATAAGCTACTTCTAGATAGAGGTAAGGTGGTCACATGAAAGCAAGCCACCTTAGAGTTGGTTTATTAGGCAAGGATAATAGGCTTACAACAACACTTTTTCTTTTTTAAGGGAAATAAGGAACTGGTTTGCCCATGTAAAAAAGAAAGTGGTAAGAATGGTTTGTCCACAATGAATTATTGGTGATGTTTTGACCCTTACAGTAAATGTAAAACAACTAAAGCATACACCAAACTTACCAACAAGGTGCTACATGAATCAATCACCTCAGAGTCATGGTGAATAACAACCTTCAATGCTTTCTGTGCCAGAGTAATGAGCTCAAACTAATTATGAAACAAGGCCATATTTGTGAATAATACTGATGCACTTTTCACTTTTTCACTTTTGCACTATGCCAACACCTTGTAGGAGCACCGTGATTCTCATTCTCTTTTTAAAATGTTTTAGGTTTACCTTGGACATTATATGCGGAGTCTGTTCTTGATGTGTATTTTTGTGAGTAAAAAAGCATTTAATAAAAATTAGTAGAGTATATTAAAAAGAAATCAAGAAATCTTTTACACAATTTATTCGTATGTACCTCCCCTTTTGGGTGGGTGAATTTTGCTGTGGAAGTCAAGGCTGACACTTCCCCGTACGGACCTTTTGCATTCCACTTATAGGCTCCTGGCAAAGTTTATACTTGATATAGCAGGACTGAGTTGGTTATGGTGGCAAGACAATGATCATCGCTTTGGGTCGGATGTTTATTAATAAATGGGATGATAAAAGCACTAGGTCTAAAGTATATTGTGAAAAACATACATTACAGTCAATAGGCATTTAAGTGTGGGTTTGTTTTACACAATATGAAAGACTACAGATGAGTATTTTATTACATGGAATCTCAGTGTTCACTGTATTAGTCAAAAGGGTTTGGTGCTGGATGGAAACGCAGTGTGATAATCCATGGATATGAAGATTTGCTCTTTGAGAATCATTGAAAGGCCATCTTAAGAGAGGTAGTATGTTGTGCAGCCAACTGCAATGTTGTATAACTTTCTAATTTCATGACTTTGGGCCTGATTCTGATTCTGGCGGGCGGCGGAGGCCGCCCGCCAGAATTCCGCCCTCCAAAACACCGCGCCGCGGTCAAAAGACCGCGGCGGGTATTTCAAGTTTTCCCCTGGGCTGGCGGGCGGCCGCCAAAAGGCCGCCCGCCAGCCCAGGGGAAAACGACCTTCCCACGAGGATGCCGGCTCGTAATCGAGCCGGTGGAGTGGGAAGGTGCGACAGGTGCATTTGCACCCGTCGCGTATTTCACTGTCTGCCAAGCAGACAGTGAAATACTTGTAGGGGCCCTCTTACGGGGGCCCCTGCTGTGCCCATGCCATTGGCATGGGCACAGCAGGGGCCCCCAGGGGCCCCGCGGCACCCCCTACCGCCATCCTGTTCATGGCGGGTTTCCCGCCATGAACAGGATGGCGGTAGGGGCTGTCAGAATCCTCATGGCGGCGGAGCGCGCTCCGCCGCCATGAAGGATTCCCCCGAGCAGCGGTAAGTCGGCGGGAGCCCGCCGACTTGCCGCTTCTGACCGCGGCTGAACCGCCGCGGTCAGAATGCTCGTGGGAGCACCGCCAGCCTGTTGGCGGTGCTCCCGTGGTCGGTGGCCCTGGCGGCCACCGGCCGCCAGGGTCAGAATGACCCCCTTTGTGTCTGAGTTGGTTATGGGACAAACCAATCATGGTGTGCAGGGTTTCGTTATGCTCAGTACCATGGGTCTGGCCTATTTATTATAAAAAGTTATTACAGAAGTAGTAGGCGTTGCTTATTTATTGTGAAAAGGATATGGTTAAGCCATAATGCCTCTAACAGTATATTGTTATTGCATTATATTACAGGCCCTAGAAATATATTTGGTTGCATATAATCTCATACATTACCATAGTAGGCAAGGGTTTTGGTTATGGTCACCCACTTTCACAATCTCTGGGAGTAGAATTTCACTTTGATGTTTCTTGTTAGGTTCTGCAGACAGGGTGTGTGTGTTGTTTTTCCAACTATATATAATTTCTGGTCAATGGTAAAGCCTTCTCCATTTGTTGGGAAAAGTTATTTCAGATTTGTTAGGTGTGATTTGTTTATGAAATTTATAACAAAGCAACAAGGCCTAACTTACTCATTGTGAAAGGTTACGGGCTTTTAAGGGTAAATTGTTATTGCACTGTTCTAAAGTCTGTAGGCAAATGTTTGGTCATTCTGATTTTCTCAGATTAGTGTAATAGGCAAGGGTTTTTTGTGGTGGTCACTCACCTGAACAAGCCATACATATCAATCAATGGCTCTCTTGCCCTGTGAATGAAATGAGTGCACAGAAGTGCCAGAGCTGATTGACCAGTCCTTTAGTTTTAACCCCTTATCATTTATTTGTTCCTCATTTTTAAGTGGTTACTACTGATCTCAGTGCTGTGCTAAAGGATAGTTTACTTGCATCTCATTTTATCTGTAGTGTGTCACATCCCATGTGGCCAGTTCCTCTAAACCAGGACACCAATATTAGATGCAGTTATCCATAGTGTAGCATTGTTTCACCGTTCCAAGATGGCTAACGCATTGGTCCTAAGTTTAGCAACCATGTCAGCACTTTAAAACAATAGACTATCTACAATACCTTTGCAAAATTGACACCCGCTGCTATGTTTAGTTTCAATATTGGAAGAACATGCCAATGATGTTTTGATTCAGTATGTTCTCTTTTTTCTCTTTTTATTATTTTAAGTTATCTTTCATGTGTTGTTGAGTTTCTGCATGTTTTATTCTGGTTGTGTCAGAGGGTGAATGCAAGAATGAATAAGTGGATGGATAAATGGATCCATGAGGGCAAAGATGAGTGACAGAGTGAACCTATTATGATGTATTGAATGCCTAAAGCCATCAATGACACTAAAGGCACTTTGATTCATAAGCCAGACCCATTGTCTATGCCAGCGCTTGTTAAGATGCATATAGCATCTTCCTTAATTCCTTTCATTCATTTCCTTTATTTTTTCAGTCCTGACCTTTTTATGTGCATTTTGAAACACATATTGTTATGGCCAAACACACATTGAAAGGCATTGGCAGAAAATAGAAAGTTACACCAAGCTCACAATTTCAGGCTTTGGACATCAAATGCTATCTCTCAGATTAAGCCTAATTTAGAGTATGGCTTTGTGACCGGGTATCCCCGATCAATCCTGCGAGAAGTGCTGCAGATGACGTATCGGAATCATCCGATACGTCATATCCGCGTTCCCGCGTTGCCGGGGAAACGTGGCCAGAGAGAGACTGGCATCCAGACGTTGCCGGGGTAACCCAGGAGGGTTTCCGGCCCAGGACGCTAAAGAGGCCGAGTGCACCGATGAAAGGGAGAGAGAAGCCCGAAGAGAGGAGAGCGGAGAAAGGAGCAGAGCGAACGGAGAAGAAGCCCAGAGATGAGGAAATCTATGGAGACGGCCAGACGGGGAATCCCAAAAGAAGGGACCACGCGTACAACGAGGTGCCGGAACTGGTCAACGCTGTCGAAGGGGATCAACAGACGGACCACCCCAGCGCCAGCCACGAACCTGGAGGGTCGTGGCTGAACAAGGTACGGTCCTTTTGGACCCACAGAGGGAGCACTACTGTAAAGGGGACTGGGGAGGAGAACTAGAGAAGGGTGAAGGGTAGAGCGGGAGGGAATTAAAGGACACAGGGACAAACACGCGTGAGACACTTTGCAGGGCACTATAAAACCCCAGGCAGTGGTCACTTCGTTCCCACAACTCCTCACTGGCACAACCCCACCCCTTTCTTGCCTCTTCCCCAGTCTGTTATAGTACAGAGAGAAAGAGACATACTTTTCCACCCCACTTACCGTAGCGTTTATTTCCTTCTGTTTTCGGTACCCCAACACCGGAACCACCTGAGAGACCACCAGAGCAGCAACCTGAAAGAGAAGAAAGAGAAACAGAGGAAACCACCAGTCAGAGGAGGAAAATGACACCTTAAGTCTAAAAACCAATACTCCCTAAAAACAAACATTGAGACATTTAATTTGAATAAACCACTTACCTGAGCAACCCCAACGTCTCTCCGTTGCCTTTATACTGTTCGTCCTGTCACAGTGGTGTCAGAAGTGGGATCTTAGGAACCCACCCAGACAATCGAACAGTATAAAAAAAGAAAAAATGAGTGAAAGCCCGTCTTTGGAGGCTATGATCAAACAACTGGCAGAAGGCCAGCGACATTTGCAGTTGGTATGGGAGGCACACCAACGAGAAGCAAAAGAGGACAGGGAAGCCTTACAGTCAGCTTTAAAAAGCCAGGCGACAATCCTTGCAAACAACCAATTGGTACACGAGACTGCCATGAAGAAACTAACCGAGACCATTGCCGTCAGTAAGGTCCACCCCAATGTCCCAAGTTCCGTGTTACAGAAATATCAAGAAGGGGAAGACCCAGAGTTTTTTTTCACTAACTTTGAGAGAGTGGCTTCTTCAGCCCAGTGGCCTGAGGAAAGATGGGGTCAGTATGTCGCACCCTTACTTACCGGTTTATTACAAGCAGCCTATCAAGCAGCAAACCCGGGGGGAACCACACCATACAAAGAGATAAAGACCAGCATCTTAGAACGGGTTGGACATGACACAGAATACTACTGGGTCAAATTCCGAAAAATCAAATGGGGACCAAATGAGGACCCCCGTACCTTTTATTTTCGTGTAAAAGATTTGGCCTTGAAATGGTTGGGTCCTATCGGGAATAGTCGCGAGGAGGTGATACAAACGATTGTTCTCGAACAATACTTAGACGCCTTACCTCCTTCTACAAAAAACTGGATCCGCCAACATCCAAAAGTGAATACCGACATGGCGATCGATTTAGCATGTGCATATCATCGCTCTGCAGATGTAAGGGGTGTACCACCCAGACCCAGCTTAAAATCGGGTGTGCCCAATCCCAAAATCTCTCCGAGAGTTCTCCCCGACGAGCCAGTTCCCCGTAGACTAACAGAAAGTCCGCCTGTACAGGGACCCCAATGTTACAACTGTGGGGAATGGGGACACATAGCCCGCATGTGTCAGAGGAAACATGACAGTAGTGAGCCGATGGAGATAGGAGTAACTCGGCGACGGGTACTTTGTACCGTAAGAGGTAACATGAAGTTCATACAGACAATGAAAATCAATGGACGGTCGGTATGTGCTCTAGTTGATTCGGGTTGCAGCCAATCCGTAGTTAGGGAAGACCTAATAAACCCGGCAGACAGGGAAACAGGGCAGTGGGTGAATATTTGCTGTATTCACGGAGACAAAGAGCAATACCCATTACAAATACTGAAAATAGAGTGGGGAGACTACCGGGATTTCCTGCCTATGAGGATAATGTCACAACTGATTGAGGAATGTATCATCGGGACCGATTACGAACATTTTCAGGAGCTCCTGGATCAGGTTAGAAACCCCAAGGTGACACAGGACTGGTGGGGGGAAGCTCCTTTTTCTGACAGTACTATTGAATGCCCTGTAACCCGTAGAAAACTGTCACGCCGAGAAAAACGGGAAGAGAAAGGGCATTTCCGGAATCATAAGGGGCCGGAACAAGCCCAAGGACTTGTAGCGGAAACCCACGAAGCACCTGTCAGTTTTCATCAACAACAGAGAGAAGATCCCTCTCTCGCTCAGGCCTGGAGATCCGCAAAATCAGAAGAGACCGAGGAGGTGGGTCCTTACTTCCTAATTAAAAGAAACCTCTTATATAGGATAACCACTACTCGTACGGGGGAACGTAAACAACAACTATTGGTACCAGAACATTATAGGGATCACGTCCTGACCCTGGCTCATAATCAACCAGGAGGGGGTCATTTTGGGAGGGAAAAAAACGAAGAGTATCTCCTCAGGCGGTTTTATTGGCCAGGTGTTTTTGCACACATAAGAAAATATTGTTCACAGTGTCCCAGGTGCCAGCTTGCTGAACCGGGTAAACCTAAAAAAGCACCGCCAATACCCCTACCCATCATAGACATCCCCTTTAGCAGGATAGGGATGGATCTGATTGGGCCTGTAGTACCCTCGACTAAAGGTCACACGTATATCTTAGTTATGGTTGATTACGCTACCCGATACCTCGAGGCTATTCCTCTGACAAGTATGACTACAAAGACAGTTGCCCAAGCAATGATAACCGTCTTCTCTCGAATTGGGTTTCCCAATGAAATACTCACCGACCAGGGGACCCCCTTTATGTCTACTCTCATGAAACAGGTGTGTAAGACATTAGGTATTTCCCAAATCAGAACCTCGGTTTACCATCCACAGACGGATGGATTGGTGGAACGTTACAACCGAACAATAAAAACCCTACTGAGAAAAATAGTGCAGGATTCAGGGAGAGACTGGGATCAGAAATTACCACTAGTGTTATACGCTATCCGAACCCACGAACAGGCCTCAACAGGTCATAGCCCATTTGAGTTAGTGTTCGGCCGGCAACCCCGTTCCCTTCTAGACATGGCCATTGAAACATGGGAGGAAGAAGCGGAAGAAGGAGGAAGGCCTTTATTAGAATATGCCCACAACTTACGGTCTCACCTACAAGGATTATGGGAAGAGGTAAGAGAGAATATGGAACAGGCACAAAGAACCCAAAAACAGTATTATGACAAAGGGAGTAAGCTGAGGGTTTTACAACCAGAAGACCAGGTACTAATAATGCGTCCCACATCAGAACAA
The DNA here is from genome assembly GCF_031143425.1 of Pleurodeles waltl. NCBI lineage: Eukaryota > Metazoa > Chordata > Amphibia > Caudata > Salamandridae > Pleurodeles > Pleurodeles waltl. The sequence goes on from NC_090446.1 coordinate 176,182,605, forward strand.
AAACTCCTTGCGAGATGGCAGGGTCCATATCGGGTAATTCGAGCAGTTTCTCCTGTTACTTATCTGATTGAAATCTCGGCCAATCCTAAAAAAACCCAGATTTATCATATAAACCTCTTAAAAAAATGGGAAGTACCCAACAACCCTGACGTTTCCATAGGAATGGGTCGATTCCTATGTCCCAGTAAAAATTTAAATATTGAGTTCTGTCCCACAGGACACAACGATGGGGAAGGGTTACCCTCGGTAAATGAAGCCTTGACGAATCTAGAGAAGGGGCAGGTATATAGCTTACTGAAGCACTTCCAACATTTCTTTTCAGAAACGCCTGGTAAAACCACCTTGATATACCATAAAATACGTACGACACCAGGTAAAATTGTTAGGTTACGTCCGTATTGTATTCCTGAGGCAAGGAAACAGATCATAGAGGACGAGATACAGAAAATGCTAGATCTAGGGGTGGTGGAACCTTTGACTAGTCCCTGGTGCTCCCCAGTCGTCCTGGTACCAAAGCCTGACGGTACTATCAGATTCTGTATCGACTTCCGAAAGCTTAACGAAAATTCAATGTTTGACACGTATCCAATCCCTAGAGTAGACGACGTCCTAGAAAAGCTTGGAAAAGCAAAATATATGTCCACGATAGACTTAACTAAAGGGTATTGGCAAATCCCGTTAGCCCCTGATGATAAAGAAAAAACGGCTTTCGCGACCCAGTCCGGTCTTTATCATTTCACTGTGCTACCGTTTGGACTACATGGAGCACCAGCTACGTTCCAAAGGTTAATGGATAGGCTATTAAAACCATTTCATACTTTTGCAGCAGCCTACTTAGATGACGTAGTCATATTTAGTGTGACCTGGGGAGATCATCTAGACCATTTACAACAGATATTCCACACTCTCACAAGAGCGGGTCTAACTGCCAACCCCAAGAAGTGCGTTATAGGAAAACCAGACATCTCATACCTAGGATACAAAATCAGTCAGGGGACTCTGCAACCCCAAACTAAGAAAGTAGACGCCATTCTAAATGCACCTACCCCTAAAACTAAGAAAGATTTACGCTCGTTTGTGGGATTAGTAGGTTACTATCGAAGGTTCATACCTGAGTATTCCACCCTTGCAGCTCCCCTCACAGATCTCCTGTCTAAATCACACCCTAACCGGTTAGCACCTTTTTCTGATCGCCAGACGGCTAGTTTTGAACAACTAAAATCCTACCTAACCAAAGAACCCATATTACAGTGTCCAGACTTCTCAAAACCCTTCCATCTGTACACGGATGCCTCCGACGTGGGACTGCGGGGGGTTCTGGCTCAACCCGACGGGGAGGGTCGTGATCACCCTGTAGTATATATCAGTAGGAAACTGTTTCCTCGGGAACGTCATTTTCCCGTCATCGAAAGGGAGTGTTTGGCTATTAAATGGGCCGTGGTCAATTTACAGTATTACCTGTTGGGTCGACCTTTTATTCTTTTTACGGATCATGCTCCCCTCACTTGGTTGGCCGCGCATAAAGATACAAATTCCCGGATTCTGAGATGGTTCCTTGAACTACAGCCATTTTCCTTTCAGGTCCGCCACATACCGGGGTCCCAGCAAGCCCCGGCTGATTATTTGTCTCGGTTCCCTGACTCTACCCCGGTCCTCGAACAGGACCGTTGTTGGGAAGGGGTGTGTGACCGGGTATCCCCGATCAATCCTGCGAGAAGTGCTGCAGATGACGTATCGGAATCATCCGATACGTCATATCCGCGTTCCTGCGTTGCCGGGGAAACGTGGCCAGAGAGAGACTGGCATCCAGACGTTGCCGGGGTAACCCAGGAGGGTTTCCGGCCCGGGACGCTAAAGAGGCCGAGTGCACCGATGAAAGGGAGAGAGAAGCCCGAAGAGAGGAGAGCGGAGAAAGGAGCAGAGCGAACGGAGAAGAAGCCCAGAGACGAGGAAATCTACGGAGACGGCCAGACGGGGAATCCCAAAAGAAGGGACCACGCGTACAACGAGGTGTCGAAGGGGATCAACAGACGGACCACCCCAGCGCCAGCCACGACCCTGGAGGGTCGTGGCTGAACAAGGTACGGTCCTTTTGGACCCACAGAGGGAGCACTACTGTAAAGGGGACTGGGGAGGAGAACTAGAGAAGGGTGAAGGGTAGAGCGGGAGGGAATTAAAGGACACAGGGACAAACACGCGTGAGACACTTTGCAGGGCACTATAAAACCCCAGGCAGTGGTCACTTAGTTCCCACAACTCCTCACTGGCACAACCCCACCCCTTTCTTGCCTCTTCCCCAGTCTGTTATAGTACAGAGAGAAAGAGACGTACTTTTCCACCCCACTTACCGTAGCGTTTATTTCCTTCTGTTTTCGGTACCCCAACACCGGAACCACCCGAGAGACCACCAGAGCAGCAACCTGAAAGAGAAGAAAGAGAAACAGAGGAAACCACCAGTCAGAGGAGGAAAACGACACCTTAAGTCTAAAAACCAATACTCCCTAAAAACAAACATTGAGACATTTAATTTGAATAAACCACTTACCTGAGCAACCCCAACGTCTCTCCGTTGCCTTTATACTGTTCGTCCTGTCACAGGCTTCCACTTTGATAAAAGCAAGTTTTCAAGGTTGATAATCTGATACATCTTTTAGGCTTACATGCACGAGCATCATGATTCAGAATGTATAATAATGTAATAAATTATATCAATATACATAGTGACTCTCCTCTGAATGAGTTATGAAATAACTGTCATTGAAGTAAGTGTCTCTGGCAACAATTATTAATTGCCTCGACGCAACAATGATTTGTGACTGAGGATCTATTTAAAATATATTTTAAAACTGCATTGTTTGTCCCAAATATTAATTAATTAATTAATTAAAATACAATAACTGCTCCTTTACACATGTTATTTTGGGCAACACAACAACCCCATATTTCCTCAAGCATCATCTTGCCATTTTCTAAAAAGACATTTTGCCTCTACTCTCTTTTGTTTTTGTAAAGACATTGACATAATATTTACTCAAATATTAAATTTCATTTCCTATAAATAATCTGGGGCCAGATGTAGGAAAATTGCAAATTGCGACTTGCAATTTGCGAGTCCTTCCGACCCGCAAATTTCAAGTCGCAATTTGCAATGCAGAACGGTGTCTCAGACACCGTCTGCGAGTCGGTATGGGGTCGCAGAGACCCACCTCATTAATATTAATGAGGTGGGTCGCAAATTGCGGCCCCATACAGACTATAGGCACTCGCAAACATGGAGGCCTGCTGTAGTCCGCAGACCTCCATGTTCGTGACTGCTTTTAAATAAAGCAGTTTTTTTTTGTTTAAGTGTAGCCCGTTTTCCTTAAAGGAAAAGGAGCTGCACTTAAAAAAAAAAACCGAAACCTTTAGTTTCGGTATTTTTTCAGGCCCTGAAAAAATAGTTTTGGATCCATTCACAAAGGGATGCGAGTGGATGGTAACTGCGACACCATTTGCGACCGCATATGCGGTCGCAAATGGTATTGCATACCACTCCGAATCGCAAATAGGAAGGGAACACCCCTTCCTATTTGAGATTCTGAAATGCATTTTGCGAGTCGGTCCCGACTCGCAATATGCATTTCTTAATAGGAAAATGCGATTTGCGAGTCGCAAATGGCAATTTTTGCCGTTTGCGACTCGCAAATGCTTTCCTTCATCTGGCCCTAGATTCCACCGCAATTTTTGTCATTTTCTGAAAACGGTTTTTGCTCCAAAAATAGCGTTGCATTTTTAGCAAATACCCTCGAAACACACCCTACATATATCAGCTACTCCTTCTTCTTGTCATCTCTGCTGATACATATTCCTGCCTGACATCATATACTTTCCTCCAACACCTTCTTTTTTTGTTTTTTGTTTTTGTTATCAGTACATTACGTATATATTGTAGGGAGAGTATCCAGTACTTCTCCATTTGTATCTTTTTTAGTTTTTGACATTTGTACATTATACTGCACAACAAAGCTGTATCTGAGTGTACTGATTTTCATAAACATTATATAACTAATAACACATTACATGAGGATTACTGTTCTAAAATATATGTATATTGGCGTCAATTATTATAGTGAAAGCAGGGATCTGTATAGGTCGTAGATACTCCTTTTTTTTTGTATTTTTTTTTTTGTGTATGTACATTGGTATCAGAGAGTCGCATTAACAAAGTGTAGCCGCTTAGCAGATTTATAATGGGTTAGACCTGATATTACATTGGCATAAGGTAATTTACGGTAATCTCGACTGCTATGGATGGCTTTTAGTATTAACGTATCTTTAGAATTTTAAAGAGATTGCTTCAAGGTGGGTACTTGACGTTTTTGGATTCAATTCCAACTATAAAGAGGTCCCAACTGTCAATCCCGCTCTGTGCCTGACCTCTGTGCTGTAATTGCCTTAATGTTCGAGATTCCGCCAGTGAATAATCATATAAGTCTCGTATCCAGAGGGACTGGGAGGGGGCGTTTGGGGCCTTCCAATGTATAGCTATCAGACGTTTATATGTCACGAATGCTAAATCTATGAACCTATGCTTATGTTTATCATTTTTTGTACGATGCCGCACATTAAGCAGACAGGATTCTGGAGTAGGGGACAGTGGATGGCCTACTATGTCTGCGGATGTGGCGACTATTTGATTCCAGCCAGTATTGATCACGTGACATTCCCAAACCATATGGTAAAAAGTGGCTGCAGGGGTAGCACATTTTGGGCATATGGAATTAGCTCCTGGATATATTTTATGAATACGAGCAGGGGAAAGATATGCATGATGCACATAATTAAATTGCGTGTATCTTAGTCTGAAGTTGCGGGATACGGATTTGATCGAGGTGAGGGCCGTGTCCCAGGATTTTTGCGTCATTGGTGCGGGGAGAGCAGAGTCCCATCGATGCTTGGCCTGGGTTAGAGCTTTACAGCTCTTTGTTAAGAGTATTTTGTATAGTTTAGTAACAGCGTGCTTCGCTGTGCCCATAGAAAGCATTGTTGTAAGTAGTGGGGATTCGTTTGGCTCATTTTGTCCACAGCCCCATATGTTACGTAGGAGGTTAGATATAGCACTGAACGTCAGGAAGGTTCGTGGTTGCATAACCCCCGAAGTCACCAAATCTGCAAATTTGATTGCACTAGCGTCGCTGTATAGGTCCCCTATGTTCAGAGTATTAATCGCCCGCACATCGTGATGTGAGGAAAGTGCATGGATACCCGGCAATTGTGAAATTGGGATTAGGGGAGAATAGGGGAGAGGTTGCATTTTGCCTTGTACATATCTCTTCCAACAAAATCTGGCCGAGTCAAGCAGGGGAGTATTACATAATAGATGAGGGAGACCTGTTAATAACCATGTCAGTATCATTGTTGGGGATGTATAGGCCATTATTGCTGTAGACTCTATATTGGCCGGCTCATTTAGCCATTTAGTGACCCATCGAAGTTGGGCTGCTGCATAATACAGCTCAAGATTTGGCATGCCTAGGCCCCCCTCCTCTTGTAAGTATTGTGTAGTGGTTAGGGCCACTCTACGTCTGTCTCTGCCCCATAACAAGTCTGTTAATAGAGAGTGCACCTTGTGAAAAAAAGAGCGTGGTATGTTCAGCGGGAGTGCAGAGAAGTAGTATAAGAACCTTGGTAAAATTAGCATTTTGACTAATGCAGTTCGACCCATAGGCGATAAGGGTAAAGAGCTCCAAAATGACAAGGAGCCGCGGGTAGAGCGGAGCAGCCTATCTAAATTACCTTCTCTAATGTCTGACATAGAATGATATACCTGAACCCCTAAATATTTGAAGGTTTGGTGCGACCATGGCAGTTGGTGCATGGGGAGTGATGCACGTTGTTCAGGGGTCAGGCAGGTCAAGGGGAAAATACAGGACTTAGACCAATTCACGTGTAAGCCAGACACAAGAGCGAACCTGTTCAATACTTGCATTATTTCAGGTAGGGAGACAGAGTGATTCCGCAGATATATCAAGGCGTCGTCAGCGTACAAGGATACTATGTGATATGTGTCGAACTCCTTTATGCCCCACTTATGTGCAAAGCTCCTAAGCTTAATTGCAAGTGGTTCCATGGCTATAGCGAACAGCAATGGGGAAAGTGGGCAGCCCTGTCTAGTTCCTCTGTTCACAAGGAAGGCTTCCGAAACCACCTGACCAGTTTTAACTCGGGCTATTGGTTTGGAATATAATGTAGTGATCCAGTTAATGAAGCCTCTCTGGAATCCGAACGCCTTGAGGATACTGAATAAATATTCCCAGCCCAGCGTATCAAACGCCTTCTCTATGTCCAGTGACACAGTTACACTATCTGGGTCCTTGGTGGCGTGCATGATACGGATTAGACGTCTAATATTAGAAAAAGTAGTTCTTTCCGGAATAAATCCCGACTGATCGGGATGTATTAAGTTCGACATATGGGGGAGCAGTCTATTTGCTAGGATTTTCCCCAGAAGTTTGCAGTCAGTATTCAGAAGAGAGAGTGGCCTATATGATCTGACATCTAGTGGGTCACGCCCTGGTTTTGGTAGGACCACTATCAATGCTTCCCTCATAGAATCTGGCAATTGTTTCCTATTGCGTGCTTCATTGAACACTTCTAGTAGGGGCCGTAACAAGTGGATGCTGTGTGAATTGTAATATTCTGGCGGTAGGCCATCTGTGCCAGGGGTCTTACCACGTGCCATTTGAGAGAGGGCCAGACGAAGCTCCTCCATAGTAATGGGACCGTCTAAGCTATCAGCATTATTAACGATGTTCGAATTTTGAGGAATCTGAACTAAGAATTCGGCCAATTGTTGTTCTATAGGAGGAGTAGAGGATTGGTATAGCGTGTGATAATAATTGTAGAAAGCCTTATTAATATCAGCTTGAGTGTTAACCTCTATACCTGTTTGTAATTTAATAGCTCCTATTGGTGATGATTGTGGGGTCTGTCGCACCAGCCACGCCAGCATCTTGCCCGATCTGTCCCCCTCAGCATGTTGTCTCGTTTTGAAGTGTCTATAGTCATGTCTGCTAAGGCTGTCATCCGTTTCTCTATATTTTGCTTTCAGTGATATCAGTGTTTCTTGTGAGGTATTGTTTGTTGAGACTTCATTCTCCTCCCTATGTATTTTGGTTTCTAACTTTAGTAACTCCGTGGTAAGCATTTTCTTAATGCCCACAGATGCTGCCAAGCAGTGCCCCCTGATTACTACTTTATGGGCATCCCACTCAGTAGCACGATTCGATGCTGTGTTTTTATTTAATAAAAAATAGGTCGTCAAGCATGTGGCCAGTTCGGAGTTAAATGGGGGGTCAGTCAAGGCATCTGGCTGCAAGCGCCATGTAGGAATGCGGGAATGTATGTATCCCCATAGTAATACGGAATAGTGTGGGTTGTGGTCTGATATAGTGCGGGCTAGATAGCCACATGTAGTTACCTTTGGGATTATGTTAGATGTAGTGAAGAGCATATCCAATCTAGTGTAAAGTTTATGCACTGGTGAGTAAAACGAATACTCGCGCGATGTGGGATGGGAAGTTCTCCACATTTCGCTCAGTCCGTTATTCGACGCCCAATCTATCAGGTCTAGCGACGCACGTTTAGCTGGAGTGTGCTCCAGTGGAGGAGTAGAGCGGTCTTTTAAAATATCTAGAACGCAATTGAAATCCCCCCCCCATATGGCATCCATTGCAGGATCGCTGAGCATACTGCTGCCTAGTGACACCAGGAAGTCGCGTTGGTTTATGTTAGGCGCGTATACTGTTATCAGTGCTAAGGGACTTCCATCCAGAGTACCCTCTAGTATTGCGTATCGCCCGTTGGTATCGTATTGAGTGCGGGACGTAATGTATGGGATACCAGGGGCTATCCAGATTACCGTGCCTCTCGCGAATGTCGAAAAAGTGGTACCATACAATTGACCTTTCCATTTTGTTTTCGTGTGTGCTAACGAGGATTCGTCTAAGTGGGTTTCCTGTAGCATTGCTATATGTATCTGGTGTCTTCTGAGGTATGTATAAATCCGTTGCCTTTTGTTTACAGATGCCATACCCTTTACATTCCATGTGAGGATTTTGTAATGTGTAATATAGCGCTTATTTTGGGTCGCCATGGAGTTTGAGTGAGGTGATGTGGAGGAATGCAGCTTGTGTCTGCAGAAGCTCAATTATCCTTGCTATTTGACCCTCTTTCGTAATATCTAGCCGTTTGGTTATTAATATAGGAGCCCAGCCTTTAAGGTTTACATTGTGATGTGACGCCCTACAAATGATATGTGTCATTACTTGTAACAATAAAACATATTGTTCAACTACTACAATAACATCCACTATATATAGCAACAATAGTAGTTGAGATAGCGACAGGGGAGTGACGGAACTTGTCAACTTAGGGTAACAGTCCTTACGGATCGGAGGGTAGTCCATGGCTATGGGTAGTTAAGCGCCTTAGACCCGGCCTATTTTGCATATGTTGGTGCCCGTATCAAGCAGTGTCGGCAGCAACCCGAGCATCTTAGGATTGTGCAGACCCAAACGATAAAAATCTCCAGACAGGGACAGCGGTCAGGATGTACTCTAGTACTTAGAGACAGGTATCTAACATATATCAAATGTCATCCGCTGATCTAGGTGTGAGGGTAGGACCCCGATCAAATTCCGTTGAGTCGGAATTTAACTCTGGGTCAAGGTCTGCATCTGATTGCCCAGATATGGATGTCGGCGACGTCTTGGCAAAGCGCGACATAGATTGCAACAATAGTGAACCTTCGACACGTGACTGTTCAGGGGAAGGTTTGTTGTTTTGCTTGTTGCGAGGTCTCCGTTTATTCCTCGGAGGGAGACTTTTATCGGTAAGGGATAGTGGATCCGCCAGACCTTTTGCATGGAGCCATGTCCATGCATCTTCAGGGGTAGTGAAAAAAAGAGTACGGGTATTGTCTTGTACGCGGAGTTTAGCAGGGAACAACAGAGAATATTTAATATTGTGCCCTCTTAGATGCTCTTTGATCCGGTAGAATGAGTTTCGTTTTTTTTTAACTTCAGTTGTAAAATCCGGATAGGCTGATATTTGTGCGCCCTCAAAGTATATTGGGCCAATTTTCCGGAATAGCTGTAATATGAGGTCTCTATCGCGGTAGTTCAGTAGTTTTGCTATGAGGGGACGTGGATAAGCACCCGGAGGTGGGGGTCTGCCCGGAACCCTGTGGGCGCGCTCTATTGAAAAAAACTTTGGAACATTATCTTTCAGCACCGTTTCAATTAGCCATTTTTCGATAAAAAGTTCCGTATTGGGACTTTCAACGCGTTCCGGAAATCCCACGAACCGGATGTTATTCCATCGCGATCTGCCTTCGGTTTCTTCGGCCCTACGTTTGAGTGTCTCGATTTCTGCATTTATAGCGCTCAATTGGGGTTTAACTTCCAACATGGATGGTGTGAGGTGTGACGTATCCTTTTCGAGCTCAGATACCTTTTCAGCTAGTAACTGATGGTCTACGCGGAGTAGATTCACCTCTTCCGTGAGTGATCCCATTTTCGCTTCTAGCGTTGTTTTAGTATCAAGGATGGCTTGCAGCACCCTTTCGAATTGTGTTGAGTGCGCTTGTAATGTCACTTCCATTTTCTGGAGGGTCTGGAGTGTGTCCACAGGAGTGGTTGTTAAAGGCGACTTAGTAGAATCCATGGTGTCTGGAGGTGCACGCGAAGTTTTTGGTTTTCCCATCGGGAGATTTCCGTGCAATATTTTTATTTATCTCTGGGTTCAGCGTTGTATTGCTTGATTTTATCTCAGTGGGTGAGCATTACATCGGCAATGACGCGTCGAATGCGGCAAATAGCAATCCGGCTGTAACACGATGCTTGAGGATCCAGACAGTGCTCCCCCTCGCTCCCTACACACTCGTCTATAAGTGCTATCTTAGCCAATTGCTTCTGCGGCTCATTTACGTCTTCATGTTAATTAATTCTGCGTTGACATGTCCTATGTTTTTCATCCACCCCCAGATCGGGTACTACGTTTCTTTGCTGGGCCACTCTGTGAATATACAGCGCGCACACACTTGGCCTCGTCCCGTTATGGCTGACTTGCATTACTTTGTACTCTTTGGGAACTATTCTTTTTAGGAATTGTCAGCCTTTCAGGTTTTTTCTGTTCAGGGACCTATGCGTACTTCAGTGCTTCGCATGGGGTTCTTTGAAAGGTCTATTGAGCCCACTTGAGACTTCCGGGCCTACCCTTTTTCAGTGCCCGCAGGGGCGGCTTACCACTTACGGCACATGAAATGCATCACCCTCTACTGTAGTCACGACTCCAGACACCCCCTTTTTTCCATGGCGGCCGCAATCGGGTGTCCCCCAACTTAATCGCGCTTCTGTAAGGGATGCCGCTACCATCCCGTGCGTCAAGCGCCCCCCAGGTGTCCCGGGCAGTTCCTACGGCCCGCTACTCGCCGTTATTTCCTATTTGTTTATATCCTGCTTAGTAGGAGAGGGTGCCTGCACGCGTCTCTCCCGCCGATCTCGGTTCCAGATGTCTCGTTTTTCTTTTTTCACCGGAGGCCGCTTTTGGAACAGTCCCAGCGTGATCATACCATTAGGAAGGGCGCCTCAATCGACACGCGAGCCAAACGCGCGCCGGCCGTCCCGAGCAGCTCCCACGCTCCGCCGCTCGTCTTCCCTTCCGCCCCACCTGCGCCTTGATCGGAAGGTGAGGATTCCTATCTCCGTCGCCCTTTGAAATCTCGCCTCCTATTATCCTGACATTTTCCTGGTTGCCGCGTCCAGGTAACTACCTGCGCGATCTTGTTGCGGGAGAAAGCGTCTCCGGTGCCCCGTGATGCGAGTGCGCTCCGAGCCTCCCTGATAGTTCTCCCGGCCCGGCACTCTTAAACTTCCCCCGATCAATCAGCGTCCTTGTTGGGAGGACAGGGATCTCACCTCCGCCGCTCCTTATGATCGCGGCTCCCGGCGCCTCGATCTTCCGCTGGTGGCCCCCTTCCGGCGTCTCCCAACGCAGGAGCGCTGCGTGAAATGGTGCCCCAGTCGTCTCGTGATTCGGGCGCTCGTCAAGCGCCACAAGCAACTCCCTCGGTCGGTCGCTCGACGTCGCCTCCGTCCCGTTTGTGTTCCAGACAAATGGAGAGGTTTCAAACCTCCACAGCAGGGCTAAGCGTCTTTAATTTCAGGATTCTTATAATAGGCCGGGTCGGAGCTACGCCTTATGCGTCCGACCCGGTCGCCATCTTGGACACGCCCCTCCTCCAACACCTTCTTGTTACTGTCATATGCCATGTATCTCCAGAAATGTTAGAGATGCTCGTCAGATGTCAATGGTGACCACTCAATGCTAATGATGGTAATTAGATGCCATTGGCCAGTAATGAGTGCTGAATGCCAGTTGCAAACCATGAAGTGTTGGGGGTCACCTCATCCTGGAGCTACTCAGAATGTCAGTAGTGGTTTATGGATGCTGGTGGTGCTCATCAGAAGCCATGATAAATTAAAAGTCAAATGTCATGGGGGGGACCCATACTCACCCTAAAACCTAAAAATCCCCTTACCACCCATAACTCCATACTCACCCTAAGACCTAAAAACCCCTTACCACCTTAAATTCCATACCCACCATAAAACCTAAAAATGCACTTGCCACCAAAATCCCATGCCCACCCTAAAACCTAAAAATGCTCTTGGCACCCAAAACCCCATACCCACCCTAAAATATAAAAATTTTACCCTTACCACCCAAAACCTCATGCCCACCCAAATACCTAAAAACACCCACACCTATACTAAAAGTAAAAAAGTCCCTTACCACCCAAAATTCCATACCTGCTTTAAAACCTAAAAAACCCTCACTACTTAAAAACCCATACACACTCTGAAGCCTAAAAATGTCCCTCCCACCTAAAAACCTATACCCACCCTGAATCCAAAAACACCCTTACCACCAAAAAACTCTTACCCACCCTAAACACTAAAACCCATTTCCACCCAAAAACCCATATCCAACCTAAGATCTAAAAATGCCATTACCACCCAAAAACCCATACCCACCCTGAAACCTAAAAATGCCCCTTCCACCCAAAAACATATACACACCCTAAACCCTAAAATTACCCTTAACATGTAAAAAACAATAACTACCCTAAACTCTAAAGCGCTATATTATACCTGCTTTAAAACCTAAAAAACCCTTAGCACCCAAAAATGCATACACACCTTAAAACCTAAAAATGCCCCTACCACCCAAAAACATATACCCACCCTAAACCCTAAAATCACCCTTACCATGTAAAAAACAATAACTACCCTAAACTCTAAAATGCTATATTATATATAAAAACTCTTAGGGGGTCATTACGTCCCTGGTGGCTGGCGGAACACTGGCGGTACACCGCCAACAGGCTGGCAGTGTTCGGACACTGTATTATGACCATACCGCCGGCCCCTCCACTATACCGCCAGGCTTCCGCCAGGCGGTCATAATAGAGCTGCACTGGGGATTATGAGTCCCCAACCGCAAGCCAGTCCATGGTGGTAAATACCGCCATGGACAGGCTGGCGGTAAGGGGGACTCGGGGTGCCCCTGGGGGCCCCTGGACTGCCCATGCACTTGGCATGGGCAGTCCAGGGGCCCCCATGCATAGCCACATCGCGCAGTTCACTGCCTGAATTTCAGCCAGTGAAATGTGTGATGGGTGCTGCTGCACCCGCTGCACATCAACATTGCCGCCGGCTCTATTATGAGCCGGCTTCAATGTTGATGTAACTTTTCCGCTGGGCCAGCAGACAGAAATGCTGTTTCCGTCTGCTGGCCCAGCGGAAATGTCAAAATAGGGTGCCACCAATACCGCCAGCAGTGGCAGTATTGTGGCACCCCCGGCTTCGGCGGTCTTTTTGCATGACCGCTGAAGTCAAAACGAGGGCCTTAATACTTACCTGTACTTACCTAAAAAACCTTTACCATGTATGAACCTTTACCATTCAAACCTTTACAAAATTATAAAATAAAAATTACCTTTAAAACCCTTACCAAGCACATGCCTTTACCATTCATGCCTTTACAACGAAATTCTTTGTAAAGGCATGCAAGTTAAAAGGATATTTGTGGTAAAGGCATGCGTGGTAAAGGCACATGGGTGGTAATGGCTCTGTGGCAACAGTCATGCATGGTAATGATTGCATTGTAAGGCCTGTTACATGAAAGGTAAGACAGCATTGTACACCAGGCACTATATTTGTTCACTTTATGCACTGATGCCCATCAGGTGTCAGAGTCAGCAAAGTGAGGTTATTGATCCCACCTCATGCCAAGAACACTCTCCTTATTTTAATAGTAGCCATGTTATTACAGGTGCAACCCTCAGAAGCCACTGAAGGCACCATATACTAAGGATTCAGGGAAATATTTATTACCAAGTGGCACAGTGCTGTGACAAAATTAGCAACGCTGGGCTGCGTCAATTTAGAAATGCAGGGATGTGCCATATTTACAAAAATACGGCACACCCCTGTATTCCCTTAGCGCTGGCACTAAATTTAGCTGCCAAGAGCCACAGCAGGGATCCGAGCACCATAGTCTGCGTGGATGGGAATGATTGTTTATGTGTAGGAAGGTGTTCCTTCCTGCACATAAACAGTCTACAATAGCAATTTGGCACTTCTATGTGTGCTGCAAAATGCAGCACACATATAAGGAGCAAATCATCATTATTGAATGATTGTTTATGTGCAGGAAGGAGCACCTTCCTGCACATAAACAATCTTTCATGGCGTTTTGGTCATTCTATGTTTGCTGTAGAATGCAGCACATATAGAGAAGGTCAAAACAAGGAGAAATAAAAGTATTTCTCCTCAGTGTGCCATGCTAACTGCACCCCTGGGGTGGCGTTAGTTTTTTGGCACTGCCTCAGATTTACAATTCCTTGAAAATCTGGGTCAGTGTCAAAAGCAATGGGTGTTGCAGTGGAACACCCACAGAAACATCTATTGCACGCCTCTCTGCCTAGAAAACTGTGTCAGAGGGGACCATATTTACAAGGCGACGTTATGCCACAGAAAGTGGCTTAGCACCACATTATAAATATGGCACAGCACATAGCGCCACCGAAGGCTCACAAAAAGTGATACTAGTGGCGCTAGGGGCTTGTAATTATGCCCCTAGGTGTTTATTCATTTGTTAGAAAACCACAATGTTATCAAAAGCGCTTCCTTATATTGAAGAGGAGGATAAAAAGCCCAATAAAATAGGTATATTGAGTATTCATAAAGGTAAAACAAACAGAATAAAATGGTTTTGAGAGTCTTGTGGGAGCCAAGATGACCCATCATTTTTGGGCTGTTGTTTTACCCTCTGATGGCCAGATTTATTTGTCTTCCATTGCCCTTCTGCCATGCATTGTGACACAAGGGCAATCCAAGCCCTTAAGTGAGATTTACTATGCGATGCAGAGCCACCTTTCATGTCTCTGCAGGACACAGTAAATCTTAAGTAAAGGAATTTGCACAATTCGCTGCCTTGCATTACTCTGCCCTGGGAAGGCATTCAGTGGGTGGAGCATGAATGTTCCCCACATTCACCTATGGTTTTTGGCACATTCCAGATTTACTAAGGGCTATATTTATAATTTTTTGTTGCAACCCAATGCAGAAGACAAATTGATGTGCTACACCAAAAGGAGAACCCAAAAATTTGCCATATTTACTAACTTATGCACATCCCTGCTCTCTCTCTGCACTGCCACACTACTGGTTGCCTAGTGCCAATGTTGCAGGCAGGATTGTTTTTGTGCAGGAATGGACACCGGCCCACACAAAACAAATGAAGGCAAATAAATTGGGAAGGTGTACAATTTTGATACATTCCCAGATTCACTTATCTAGGTAACTCTGGGAATGTACCACAACACATGGTTGGGTGCATGGGAACACTCCCTTAACCCATGTAACATCTTCCGAACGCAAAGTAGAGCAAGGCAGCGGCTTGTGGTACCTTGCCTTACTCCAGATTTACCAAGGTGGCCTTGCATGGCTTACTGCACCTATTTTAGGAACTGAATTGCCCGTGTGTCAACCTTCGTGACAAGGCAATGCAAGGTGCTTAGTCCATAAAGAAAATACAGCTTCAGGAAGGTACTTGAGCGTGATGAGTGTCAAGCTCTAGCCCCTGGCTCTCCCACTCGTTGAGCCTTTGCTACTCTCAGCCAGTGGAGTTTAGACATGGGTACCAGTGTGAACGTGGGTTTTTACCTCACAATTTGATGAGCCTCTAGTAGGCTAATGTTGACATTTGCCACAAGAGTGAGTGAGAACATTTCAGGTCCCAGTTAGTCCTAAATTTTCTATTTTTCTCTCTTATTTGAACATACTGTTTTCAAATCATGGCTGTTGCTGACAGCTAGTGGTTCAAGAATAAACCATCTTAAGTAAAAAAAATTGACAATCATTTCAACTTCTTCATCTAGTGCTGTGATTGGGCTTATTTCTTTCTCTCGAGTATTTGGTCCGAGACTTCATCATTCTGGTGGTCGAATCTTTTTTTTCAGCTTGATAGGTGGTGCTACGTCATTACTCTTAAATTCTTTCTATTCCAGGTGTGCGTTGTTATTTCTGTCTTGTGCACTGGCTTCTATCCCAGAAAAACCATTATATCTCTCTCAATCTCAAGCTACTCTGTAGATTACAATAAGTTCACAAAGCAGCAGTAAGCCTCTTCATAAAGGCTAGACGAATGCAATTGTTTTTATACTCTATCCATCTTTTGCACAGGATTGATGTGACCAAGAGAATTCATCTTATTTAGGAATTACTGTAGAGACCAATAAGACTATTACCTTGTGGGTTCTGCCTTTTCCCCTCCAAGGTCCTCCAATATAATGAGGCATTCCTAGCTTCTTGCAGAGGAAATCTAAGATTTTATTGAAGACAATGAAGCCAGTATAATATGCAAATTCTTTTATTACTGGTTGCATCACAAGCAATAGAAAATGGTGCGAACATTATGATGTCACAGCTTATGGCTATAAGAAGCATCCTCATCCATCAACCTACTACCTTAGTGCGGGTGACACTATTACTCGAGAAAGATGAATTTAAATCTGTCCGTTTGAAGTAGGAAAGAAGATGATGGTGGAGGATGTCCTTCTTGGGGAGTAACCAGCTGATGAGTCCATCAATTAAGTTTAACGCATAGGTTAAAACCTATGGTGACCATGTACAACCAGGTAGATGATGAAGAAAACAACTTGGAGGAGCCCGAGGTCACAGGGTGAAAATATGTAACTTACACAGAACCTGCAAAAGAAAAAGCACATATTGGGAAAAGGTAAAATCACTTAAGGCAAAGCAATATTAATTAATATTAATAATGTGCAAAGGATCATCCCTCCAATAATTCAAACCACCCAAACAAGGGAATTATGGGAGCGATATTATTCTCCCCACATTCACCCTCATTATGAGATGGTCGGAATATAGTTATGAGCCACTGAGGATAGGAGCCTCTGTTTGTGGTTTGTACATTTCCATAAAAATCCAGCAGCTCCAAGTTATACCCCACGGATGGGGAATAACTACACTGACTGTGGAATACACAGTTCTTAACAGTCCAGTTTTCCGTGGCCAAATGTGCCGCCATTTCCCACCTGCTTCATGCAGCCAGAAAATGTCAGCTCATAAACCCACTAGGACACAACTAGGGTTCGGGTTTGGAGGGGTCAGGTCAAGGTAAAGACCACAGTGGAGCATTGTCTGCTCCACTGTGTTTCTCAGAGCAGAGTGAGAGAAGAAGGCATGAAGCCTGGGGCACAGCCATTGGTTCTGTGAGCAGAACTAGACATTGACTATTCAATTGTATACAATGTAGAAACAAGCTTTACCTATCGTTCCTTCAAGTTATGGAGAGGTGCATATCTATTTCTAGGAAGAAATACTCTAAAAAATGGAACTGCATTTTGTCGATACATATTAAATCCGAAGTACAGACTGTGCAATTGTTGGGGTGTAGTTTTTTTATTCAAATCTACGTGAACTGCTTGCAAAATGATGTGTAATGAAGCTGCATAGAAAACGTGACAGACTAATATTAGCATATGCGTTTGGAATGTGCCCACAGGGAGTGGCCACCAATGTATACGATGATTAATTAAATTGATTAATAATGAATTATTAATGTACTAATGTATGATTCTGTTGTAGCATTAAGAGTTATATGTTAAGGTTTTAAAATTAATCATTAGGCCTTGTTAACATGGGTCTGGGCCTAGCTGCCTGGTCCCATATTAAATGTGTTTTTCTAACGTGCAATGTGCTGTCTTGCTGAAGGACATCAAACTGTACTTTTCCAGAAGCTAGAGATGTGTGTGTAACCGTAGTAAATTCTTTCTCATGAGACCCGACTTGCTCTAGGAGACATTTTTGCTGAATGCAACAGTGTAATTCGCAACAGGTACAAGGTCGCCCAAACTGGTAAAGACAATGGAGCTACTGACTGAAACGAGGAGTGTAACTTTTCCTACCGTTGAAGACGTAAATCACAGGAGCCAATAAATTGCATGAGAACTGTTTTAAGTGAAAAATTCTAGTAAGGTGATCAACGGACTATTGGATAGAGATAATGATACACCAAATACTGACCAATTGGAAATGAGAGACTTGTCTGGCAAATTCAATTTAACGACGTGTCATAAGGAGAAATCAGCCATTGCGTGCCTTTATCCTGCCAATCTTCCTCAGCCATTTTCGTGTCTCTTACTGAGACATTAGAGGGACACTCTTAGGGCCAGATGTAGCAAAGACTTTGCGACTCGCAAACGACGAAAATCGCCGTTTGCGACTCGCAAATGCGTCTTTGCTATGTTGGAATGCATTTTGCGAGTCGGAACCGACTCGCAAAATGCATTTCTGAGTCGCAAATAGGAAGGGGTGTTCCCTTCCTATTTGCGAGTCGCAATGGTATGCATTTTCATTTGCGACCGCGATTGCGGTCGCAAATGAAAGCGCAGTTACCATCCACTTGAAGTGGATGGTAACCAGGCGCAAACGGGAAGGGGTCCCCATGGGACCCCTTCCCCTTTGTGTCTGGCACAAAATATAATTTTTCAGGGCAGGCAGTGGTCCAATGGACCACTACCTGCCCTGAAAAATACCGAAACTAAAGGTTTCGGGTTTTTTTTCAAAGTGCAGCTCGTTTTCCTTAAAGGAAAACGGGTTGCACTTTGAAAAAAAAAACTGCTTTATTTAAAAGCAGTCACGGACATGGTGGTCTGCTGTTCCCAGCAGGTCACCATCCCCGTGAGTGCCTTGAATCGCTATGGGGTCACAAATTGCGACCCACCTCATTAATATTAATGAGGTGGGTCTTTGCGACCCCATTGCGACTCGCAGAAGGTGTCTGAGACACCTTTCTGCATTCCAAATTGCGAGTTGCAATTTGCGAGTCGCTGGGACTCGCAAATTGCAAGTCGCAATTTGGAAGATTGCTACATCTGGCCCTTAGTGTTGCTCTGATATTCTGACTTATGTCCTTGCTATTGATACTTTAAACCATCCTCACTTTGTCTTGCCCGATATTTACTTCTCCTCCTTATGAGGGAAGTATTCCTACTTTCCCTATTCTGTCGAGACTTTGCTGTTCTATCCTGGCTGATGGGGAATCGACTGTTGTCCTGAGGACGAAGACTAATTCTGTATGCTGATCCATTACGGAGGGTAACTATATGATGATGAAATTGTAATTTTCTGTTTGCCTTTTCTTTCTAGGTACCAACTGCTCTTTTGATAGAGACCATAGTTAGATGTTTTCTAAATTTGTGTTACAAAATTGTTTTGCATGAAGCCCAACATGCCGATGCTAATCAGAGGTTAGATAAGAAGTCCACTAAAACAAATGCAGATAGACAAATGACTGAATCTTTGCTTTGTTGAATCACGTGCTAACGATACTCTGCTAAAGTTGATTCATGTTGACGTCGTGCTTTGTTCTAATGTTCATGATCTTTGCTTTGCTTAAGTCATTCAAGTTGCCACATTGTGACACTGTTAATGTGTTTTCTGGTATTGAGACTAATAAACCTGCTAGTAGAGTGTAACCAATAGGGAATAAATATCATAAATGTTACTAAACTAGTGTGGTTATTCATGGCTGAAAGGTCATGTGTTTCAATTCCTTTTGACGCAATTAACAAATTTGATTGATTTGTTATTGTGAATATTGATGAGGTTATTGCTCTAGTGATTGAAATGCGGAATAGATATCTCGTCTTAAGGTGTCTTCAATCAGGGTCAAAAGGTTCATTGGCCTAAAACGAGTCCCCGTGTAAGTAAAGTACCTAGGTCGGGACGCGTTATCACAATCTGCTGCTATTTTCAGCTCTGTAGGAATACGGACAATATTTACGTACAGTGGAACATACATGCAGAACTGCTCAGAGAAGGTTACTGAGTTTAGTTTTCATTTCAGTTTGGTCAATTCACACCGCGACTTCTGATTCCTAATCCATGGACCTTCAAAGCATTAACCCAATTGTGGGTCCATTGTGAGTAGGGCTGAGTGGAATCCTCATGGGGGAGGAGGGATACCACCTTTTACAAGTTTTACCAACTGCGGTAATGCACCAGGTAAAACCAACTGCAGTTTACGCACACAAAATATGCACAGGCAGCAAGCAAGGAATATAAAGTTTTGTGGCGAGCATAAAATGTGTGCTGAAAAGGTTGTGTGCTCATGGTAAACCTGTGGAATACAACAAAGTAAAATACGAGCCTGGAATCATTTTCCAAATTTTGGCAACTTGTGATGTCCGGTAACCAGGGAAAGTCACCAGCCGGAATGGTTTTCTCCTGGCTCGGAATGACAGGTTGTGTCATAAGAGGGTCCTTTGTCTCAATGTGGTCTCAATGCCTCCTTCACATGCTTAAGACTTTGGGAGCCGGAGCCTCTGCCGTGTTCTCACCTGGTTCAGGCGGGACGCACTGCCTTTCGCACTGGTGATCACAGCACTTCATTTTCCCATCGCAGTCAGCGTCGCTCTTGCACTTGTGCGGCTCCCTAATCGCGCACCTCAGTGGGTTGAATGGGCAGGAACCAGGTTTCTCTGCAAGAAAGGAGTCCCATTGAAGAATGCTGGCGAGTGGGGGAGTTTAGCTTTGTTTCAATATAACATTTTTTACCAGTAAATATGCAGGTTAACTAAAACTAATAGTACGGGGTTAGAATTCAATCTTATTAAAGGTTCCACTGAGAATCTCATGTAGGGTTGTTGAGATCAGTAGAGTAAGAAAGAATCAGTTTGTGAACTACTGAGGAAAGCAGCACTCACTGCACATGCAGCGTTACATATGGAAAAGCGGGTGAAAACTGAGCTTACTCACATTTGTCTGCCTGACAATAAGCAGAGGTGACACCATCTTTTGTCACAGCTTTCTGATGCTTTATTATGGCATTGCCACATTACAGATTCACTATTAATACTCTATTAAATTAGCAGTGCCATTTTAGATATATCTGGGCTCGGGCATGACGTATTTTTGGCCCCTTGTTGAGAACATACTTGAATTTCGTTACACAGTTTATGATAACTCATCTCACATAATGGCAAATATAACTGAATTATTCATTAAACTTAAATAAACTGTGTCACACAATGATGAAGAAAACAACTTGGAGGAGCCCGAGGTCACAGGGTGAAAATATGTAACTTACACAGAACCTGCAAAAGAAAAAGCACATATTGGGAAAAGGTAAAATCACTTAAGGCAAAGCAATATTAATTAATATTAATAATGTGCAAAGGATCATCCCTCCAATAATTCAAACCACCCAAAAAAGGGAATTATGGGAGCGATATTATTCTCCCCACATTCACCCTCATTATGAGATGGTCGGAATATAGTTATGAGCCACTGTGGATAGGAGCCTCTGTTTGTGGTTTGTACATTTCCATAAAAATCCAGCAGCTCCAAGTTATACCCCACGGATGGGGAATAACTACACTGACTGTGGAATACACAGTTCTTAACAGTCCAGTTTTCCGTGGCCAAATGTGCCGCCATTTCCCACCTGCTTCATGCAGCCAGAAAATGTCAGCTCATAAACCCACTAGGACACAACTAGGGTTCGGGTTTGGAGGGGTCAGGTCAAGGTAAAGACCACAGTGGAGCATTGTCTGCTCCACTGTGTTTCTCAGAGCAGAGTAAGAGAAGGAGGCATGAAGCATGGGGCACAGCCATTGGTTCTGTGAGCAGAACTAGACATTGACTATTCAATTGCATACAATGTAGAAACAAGCTTTACCTATCGTTCTTTCAAGTTATGGAGAGGTGCATATCTATTACTACGAAGAAATACTCTAAAAAATGGAACTGCATTTTGTCGATACATATTAAATTCGAATACAGGGTTGGTTCCTTCAAACTGAGAACAGTTGGACCCCAGAATGCACAAGATATAAGAATCAGTATGTCGTTTTAGGAGCAAAAAAAGGAGCATTCAATTGCTTCACATACTTGGTGTTTTTATACACATAAATTATATATTGCCTCATTACTTTATTATCAATGACGTGTAATTAAGAAGAAAAAAAATAATTAAATGCATTGTGTTTTGTCACTGATGACGCCTTCCATCTCAGTAAAACTATTTAAATAGTAATTGAATTGTGTTTACTTACTTGTAGTATTACAAATCTGTTTGATTTCCAAAGAATGTTGTCCTTCTCATAACATAAGTCATTCATAATGTCAGTCAGTCAGTCAGTCAAAATAACTTTATTCGGCGATAAGCCACAAAAGTAAACATGCATACATAAGAATCATCATAAAATGCAGTACTTATAACGTTCATTAAAATGAATCTATTAAATCTAGGTTTGCCACCCAAGCTTGCTAAAACAGTAAAAAATAAGTGCTTATAAAAACATATATAACAATATAACAATATAGTAAAAAGGACAGTGCCTAATTTCTCTTAATAAATGATCACGTTACCAATTCATATCGATTTCTAATAGTAATAGCGGATTTGATAAAACTGAGAATAGAAATACAAATTTGTTTGGTTAAGAGGCTTTGGATGCCAATCAGTCCTTCTTTGTAGGAAGAAGTGTGCAAATTATGCAAAATGGGTAATAAAAAGGATTTCCTAGGAGCCGAGTAAAGTTTACAAAATAAAATAAAATGGCAAGTACTTTGTTTTGAAAAGTTATCACAAGGGCATGGAGGTAGTGTTTTTTCCCACACACATTTTATCGGAAACGCCACTCTAAAATGGATCAGATTAAATCTAAAAGATACAAGTAAAGAATATAAAGAAGGGGTCGGGAACCAAACAAAATAAGGTTCTAACGAGTCTGATGATAAAATTTGTGTATATGAATTAAAAGAGCTTAATTTCTCTGCCGTTTGGTATCTAAGATTCATGACATACTCTTTATGTCGAAGTTTAACAATTTCTTTCGCATTAACTGGCATAAGCTCTGGTTTAAAATACATGAACTCCAAATCCAAATTTCGGAAGCCTTTGTGAACAAAGTTTAGCCATGGAATTTTGTTACAGTTTGATAATGAGAGACAATCTTTTACACAATCATGTGTTAAGGTAGCCACCGGATTTGACCATACTTTTATCCATAGCAAGAGTGGGGCAATATCTATCAAATCTGTAATATAGTGAATTCCTAATTCCTCATGGCATAAAATGTTCGCTATGTTCTTAGGTACCATAAGTAGCCGATGAAGGAATTTATTCTCTGCAAGCTGCAAAACATTTGGACTAGTATATCCCCAAAGGCCACCCCCATACATCGCCGCAGAGACACATTTAAAATTGTAAAGCGTGAGGATCTGGTGAGCCGGTCTATGCCCTAATCTACGGGCAAAGCGAAAAATTGCCTCAACATTTCTTATCAATTGTTGAAGCTTAAAATTCAGATGGAATTTCCAAGACAGAGTGGAACTTAAATACAGACCTAGATAACAAAAGTCTTTTACCTTTGTCAGGGTATTCCCCCCCATTCTAAAACATCTGGTACGAGTATTTTTAGGGCCGCAAATCATGACATGTGATTTTTTAAAATTAACTTCCAAATCCAGCTCTCGTGTGTGTGTTAAAAAAAGATCCAAGAGAGTCTGTAGACCATTGGCTGTGCGGGCGATTAAAACAGCATCATCTGCATATAATAAAATTGGCAATTGTCTAGAACTCATCCTTGGAAAATCCTTACCATTTTTAACCAAACAATTGTGCAAGCCATTTATGTACAATAAAAACAGGAAGGTGCCAGTGTACATCCCTGTCTAACACCTCGAGTAGAAGCAAGAGGATGCGACCTTTCACCATGTTGACCAAACTGGATTAAAATATGAAGGTCGGAATATAAGCGTTTGATCAAAATTAGCAAATCTTGCTCAATCCCCATTTTATCCATTATAACCCACAATTTTGCTCTGTTTACCATATCAAATGCACTAGACAGGTCTATGAATGCTAAATGGATAGATTCCCTTTTGGCAATTACATATTTACTGAGGATGAGATGTAAATTTAGGGCCTGGTCCACTGTACCTAGTCCAGGCCTAAACCCATATTGAGTTGGCGATAAAATGTTTGACCTTGCAACCCAATCCTCAAGCCGGGTCAGGATGACACTCCCCAGAATCTTTGCAGTAGAGTCTATTAAGGAAATGGGTCTATAACAAAAGGGGTCAAGCCTGTTACCCTTTTTGAAAATTGGAACAATAATTGCCGTTAACCATGAAGAGGGAATAACACTATGAATAGCACTGTTCAGAACATTTGTAATTAGTGGAACCCACAGATCAGGTAAAGATTTAAATAGATCAACCGGTATCCCATCAGGGCCAGGGGCTTTCCTTAGTTTCATTTTAGTTATTGCTGCACTAATCTCGTGTGCCTCAAGTAAGATGGCGCTCTTAACTGGATTTGAAGTAGCCAAACGTGGGAGGCCACATCCCTCCTCTCCATCATTGGGATTATCTGCAGATTGAAATACGGATGAAAAGTGGTCTACCCAAACCCCCTCTGGTATCAAACAGTCATCTTCCCTGTTTTCCTTTCCTAAAAAATATGGGTGATTAACCACCTTCCAAAATTGAGAAGGATCCCGTAGTTCTGTCGCTGCCATAAGATCTTCCCAAGCACTAGTGCGTACTTCATTCTTTCTTTCTTCTAGGGCTAATTTATATCGGCCCCTGGCCTGCTTAATTAAATCCTGATTACGTGGAATGGTTTTAATCGCTAACTTTAGATCTCTATGGGCAGCCGTACAAGCAGAATTAAACCACCGTTGAGGTTTTGCGCCTTTAGGATGTTGGACACACAACAATGCCTGGGAAATAGCACAACTTAAAGATTCAAAGGCATTCATAAGGTGGAGTGGGGTGGGTTGCAGGGACAAGCAAGTGTTTATATCAGCCTTATTTTGAGTGATAAGATTCGTATGAAAAGTGTTAGAGTTTACTCTCTCCCACCTTATACGAGGGCCGGAATTTCTTTTAAACACCTCTTTCCCTTTATGTGCAATCCTAGGTAATGTTACCCTAGTTTTAAAGGATAGTTTTATGCTCAAGGGGTTATGATCACTAGCACAATGAGAATCAATTTTAAAATCCACTATTGAACATGAAAGTGAAGAGTTAATCAGGATAAAATCAATAACGCTACCGTTAATACTTCCAGTATAAGTGGGTATTTCTCTTGTCTGACTGTTTGCAATATCCCTTGCAAAGACAAGATCAAATTTATAAATAAGAGTGTTCAAGGCATTTCCTAAATTAGAATGAGTAAAATGAGTGAGTGACTCTCTGCCTTCTGTTGCGGTGCCACATAAATGAGGTAATTCATACTTACATAACTGAACATTAAAATCACCAACCCAAATCGTGTCAAATTCCCTATCCTGGAGTTTCCCGGCTGAGTCTAATTGGTCTATAAGCTCTTCAAGAATTCCTGACAAAGCCGCACTTGGAATGTTATTATAAAAGTTTAAAAGTACAATATCTTTCCGTCCGGATATTGATAATAAAACTACCAGAAAAAAAGCAGAAGACCAAATCAATGAACCCTCAATATTTGGGAGTAATAATGACACAAGTATCAAAAGTCCACCACTTGCTCTGCCTGCTCTAGATGGAGTAGCTGGCTGAGATACAGAATAGTATCCGTCTAAAAAGAAGGGTGTCGTAAGCCAAGTTTCTTGAAGACAAATAATGTCAAATGTGGATATAAATTCCAGCCATTCCAAATTGTCAACTTTAGAACGCAACCCAGCGATGTTCCAACTAATTAAAGATAACAGTGCGTTACTCTGCTGGGGCTTTTTCCTATACTCCTCGATTATGGCCGTATCTGTTGTAAGATGTGGAAAGCTAACTAACTCATCAGGCCCTATGGATGATTGCAAAAGTGTACACACTCCCATCAGCTCTGGTTCCTGTAGATATTCATTTGAGAGCCCCAATCTCTCCGATTGTCAATCTATTGCATCGAGGGAAGAGTGATTTTGAGTAGCCCCAAAGTCAGAAATGGAGTTCTGTACAGGTACTTTTGTTAAAATATTTTTACCATAAGAAACCCTCATAGGAGGAAGTGATAACGTGGGCGGCTTGTACAAAAAGCTTAATGGATAGACTTTAATTCCACCTTCCCCTTTTGGACTCGATGGTAGAGACGCCAACAGACGATTAACACAATGAGAATTTGCAAAATTAATCACTATGCAATCACCTTCATATGCTTTTTTGGATAGGCCTAACCACTTCACCCTTCTAGCCATAATTATTCTATTATTTAAACCATCTTGATGTCTAAGCTTTTGGCTCATCCAATGTTCACATTTCCTTATTAGCGCATGAGTATCTTCCTTCTGAACGCAATCAAGAGGTGGAACATTTGCTAAAACTAAAACATATGGCAAGCTATCCGGAGGGAGCTGTAGAACCTCCTTTGTGCTAGTAAAAGATCTAGATTTAAAAACAGCTTCAGGTCTCAGTAAGTCAATCGCTCCACCACCCAGAGAAGACCGGGAATCAGTTAATAAGTCATCATGGGGATTGCAGATCGGTATGCGATGAGACGGGAGTTGGTTGCAGTTCATTAGACGGTTAGCCTGCTGAGAAGCAGTAAAATCAGACACCAAATTCGGAGTAAGAGGAATGGAGTTTAAACTAGATATTGGAGTAAGCTGCCGAGGCAGATGTTTAAAAATAGTTTCTTGTAACTGCTCGAATTTGGAATCAATGAGTAGTATTAGCTTCTCCTCTAAAGCCGAAAAAAAGGTTTGAGGATTAAGTCTATGTTGGTCGAATGAATGTCTCTTGGCATCCTACAATCTGAGCCTGGATCGCCCAGTGTTGAAGTTTCCTTTGGAAGAGAGTCGGCCGGGATATCCGTTGGTGTGAAAGTGCGTTCCTTGACCTTCGTTGGATATTTGAGTAACTTACTACACTTACGGGATCCTCCAGCTTTCCTTTTTTTTGGAGGAGGGGGAGTATCAGCTAAGTAATCGTTGTTCGCTATGTTAGACGGCTGTAAAGAATGCGAAGCATTAACGTCATCTTCAGGCAGGGGCAAAATAAACTCACGGGAAACAATTGGAGAGACAGCAGACTGTGCATAAGTTGTAGGTTCTAAAGAAGATCTTTGAGTCAAATTGTTTGCCACCCCAATTCTTTCTTCCACTTGGACAATTTCAGTCTCAATGGCCCCTATAACTGAAGATAAGTAACTAGTTATTGATGATTGAACGGGCATAGCGTGTACTCCATCGGCCCCAGGTGTGGTGGTCTTTCTTTTACCCATCGTCTTACAAGTAATAAAACACCAATCTGAGCCAATAAAATAAAATGCAGGGAAATGCAGGAAAGTAGTGACAGTATGAAATAGCAATTAGATAAATGGACTGCTTCCTTAGCGGATTTTACTTAAATATCAATTTACTTAGGGCCTCCGAGCCGTGAAAAACCAACTACGAGGAGACAATCACAGAGAAGAAAAAAAGAGCGATACCTCTTGAAGCTGAAAAAGCCTGATCCAGAAGTCCCAAGTAAATTCTCAGGGGGGTGGCCCAGCCCAGCCTCTTCCGGGCGCTGACGGGCAAAGGACGGGCCCGCCCTTGGCCCGGGCTTCGCCCGGGCGCCACCCGCGCGCGTCCCGCAACAGCGGGGGCGCGATTCAGAGTTAAAGGGCTCCTGCCCTGATGATCGACTCTGCCCCGCCTCCTCCTCCTCGAACAACGCGCTTCCCGCGACAGCGGGAGCGCGATTCAGAGTTAAAGGGCTCCTGCCCTGATGATCGCCTCTGCCCCGCCTCCTCCTCCTCGAACAACGCGCTTCCCATAATGAAATTATGAACTAATTGATGAATTATGTGTGTAAGAACATTTGGTGAAAATATTTATTGTGTAGCAACTGAAGGATGACATTTGTTACAAAAAACTATGTTATAATAAACTGGGAAGGCCCTGTGAGTGAGTCATTTGCTGGTATCAAGACACCCCTATAGTAAATAATAGTCTGGGCAAATAGGTATAAGTAGGTATTTGTTTAAGACAAGTGTTACGCCCTTCGCTCATTTGACACCTGAACTTATCTACATGCTCTTTCACTCAGAAACAGGCACGCTAGCAACAGTCCATAAAGGTCTGGATGAAAATGTTCCCTTGGATTGAAGGTTTTTGCTGGTCTTTGTCTCCTGAGGCCCCAGACAAATGTGTGGAGATGCTCGCACAAAAGTCGGGCTATGTGCTGGCATTAAGTACAGACTGTGCAATTGTTGGGGTGTAGTTTTCTTTATTCAAATCTACGTGAACTGCTTGCAAAATGATGTGTAATGAAGCTGCATAGAAAACGTGACAGACTAATATTAGCATATGCGTTTGGAATGTACCCACAGGGAGTGGCCACCAATGTATACGATGATTAATTAAATTGATTAATAATGAATTATTAAAGTACTAATGTATGATTCTGTTTTAGCATTAAGAGTTATATGTTAAGGTTTTAAAATTAATCATTAGGCCTTGTTAACATGGGTCTGGGCCTAGCTGCCTGGTCCCATATTAAATGTGTTTTTCTAACGTGCAATGTGCTGTCTTGCTGAAGGACATCAAACTGTACTTTTCCAGAAGCTAGAGATGTGTGTGTAACCGTAGTAAATTCTTTCTCATGAGACCCGACTTGCTCTAGGAGACATTTTTGCTGAATGCAACAGTGTAATTCGCAACAGGTACAAGGTCGCCCAAACTGGTAAAGACAATGGAGCTACTGACTGAAACGAGGAGTGTAACTTTTCCTACCTGACATTCTACCCGTTGAAGATGTAAATCACGGGAGCCAATAAACTGCATGAGAACTGTTTTAAGTGAAAAATTCTAGTAAGGTGATCAACGGACTATTGGATAGAGATAATGATGCACCAAATACTGACCAATTGGAAATTAGAGACTTGTCTGGCAAATTCAATTTAACGACGTGTCATAAGGAGAAATCAGCCATTGCGTGCCTTTATCCTGCCAATCTTACTCAGCCATTTTCGTGTCTCTTACTGAGACATTAGAGGGACACTCTTAGGGCCAGATGTAGCAAAGACTTTACGACACACAAACGGCGAAAATCGCCGTTTGCGAGTCGCAAATGCGTCTTTGCTATGTTGGAATGCATTTTGCGAGTCGGAACCGACTCGCAAAATGCATTTCTGAGTCGCAAATAGGAAGGGGTGTTCCCTTCCTATTTGCGAGTCGAAATGGTATGCATTTTCATTTGCGACCGCGATTGCGGTCGCAAATGAAAGCGCAGTTACCATCCACTTGAAGTGGATGGTAACCCAGGCGCAAACGGGTCTGGCACAACATATAATTTTTCAGGGCAGGCAGTGGTCCAATGGACCACTGCCTGCCCTGAAAAATACCGAAACTAAAGGTTTTTTTTTTTTTTCAAAGTGCAGCTTGTTTTCCTTTAAGGAAAACAGGTTGCACTTTGAAAAAAAAAACTGCTTTATTTAAAAGCAGTCACGGACATGGTGGTCTGCTGTTCCCAGCAGGTCACCATCCCCGTGAGTGCCCTGAATCGCTATGGGGTCACAAATTGCGACCCACCTCATTAATATTAATGAGGTGGGTCTTTGCGACCCCATTGCGACTCGCAGAAGGTGTCTGAGACACCTATCTGCATTCCAAATTGCGAGTTGCAATTTGCGAGTCGCTGGGACTCGCAAATTGCAAGTCGCAATTTGGAAGATTGCTACATCTGGCCCTTAGTGTTGCTCTGATATTCTGACTTAGTCCTTGCTATGATACTTTAAACCATCCTCACTTTGTCTTGCCCGATATTTACTTCTCCTCCTTATGAGGGAAGTATTCCTACTTTCCCTATTCTGTCGAGACTTTGCTGTTCTATCCTGGCTGATGGGGAGTCGACTGCTGTCCTGAGGACGAAGACTAATTCTGTATGCTGATCCATTACGGAGGGTAACTATATGATGATGAAATTGTAATTGTCTGTTTGCCTTTTCTTTCTAGGTACCAACTGCTCTTTTGATAGAGACCATAGTTAGATGTTTTCTAAATTTGTGTTACAAAATTGTTTTGCATGAAGCCCAACATGCCGATGCTAATCAGAGGTTAGATAAGAAGTCCACTAAAACGAATGCAGATAGACAAATGACTGAATCTTTGCTTTGTTGAATCACGTGCTAATGATACTCTGCTAAAGTTGATTCATGTTGACGTCGTGCTTTGTTCTAATGTTCATGATCTTTGCTTTGCTTAAGCCATATTCAAGTTGCCACATTGTGACACTGTTAATGTGTTTTCTGGTATTGAGACTAATAAACCTGCTAGTAGAGTGTAACCAATAGGGAATAAATATTACTAAACTAGTGTGGTTATTCATGGCTGAAAGGTCATGTGTTTCAATTCCTTTTGATGCAATTAACTAATTTGGTTGATTTGTTATTGTGATTATTGATGAGGTTATTGCTCTAGTGATTGAAATGCGGAATAGATATCTCATCTTAAGGTGTCTCCAATCAGGGTCAAAAGGTTCATTGGCCTAAAACGAGTCCCTGTGTAAGTAAAGTACCTAGTTCGGGACACGTTATCTGTCCTGGTAGCAGAGGACGGTTTCGGCCCTTTGGGGCTCTAAGACGAGAGACTACTGTTTTAGAATTGTTTTCTAATGCACATTGGAAGGATGATGTGCCCCTAAGTCCCAAATGACTTTCCCGGGACCCCGGAGCTTCCCAAAGTGAGTTGGATAGGTTCTCGGCATTCTAGTGATGGTGTGAGTGAAGTAGGATTTGCGCTTGCACAGCTTATGCATACCGCAGTTGAATTGTGAGGTTTGTGAACATTTTAGGGCAGGTGATGTTTTAGTAGGAGTGTGCGTACTCCGCAGTATGAGAGTAGGGAAGTCTGCGAACTTCATGTGAGTGTGGCGCTTTGTGCTAAAAAACAATTGTCCACGTGGTTGTTGGTGATGTACAGACCCTGCATGGTCTAAGACTCTGGAGTATATTGATAAGTGTATGAGACACTTGGTGTATGTTATCATTTGCGCGGTTTAATAGGTCAATCAGGTGTGGTTGACGAGTCGAGTTTGAGTCAAGTGAGTGAATGAAACTTCGATGGAGATTTGGTAAGTTCTAAAGTGCACTAGGACGAACCATTGACAAGTCGAGAGTAGAATTTGCGGGTCGAATTCTGCTTTCGAGTGCGGGATCTGAGAAGGAGAGAGTAGCGGCCGAGTCTTAAAGTGAAATCTCTGTAAAGTTCTGAAGCGATTGCGTTACCCTTCCTGTAGTTAACCGGCAAATTTGAGTTTTGTTAGTTCTCGCAATATATTGCATTAGTCTGTGTGAATCGAGAGTGAGGGAGACAAGCTGCAAGACTTTGTCAGCTGCAGTGTGTGTGGGTGTGATGTCATTGAAGCCGTGCTGGGATAGGTCGGTTAGTGAGAAGGGTCGAGCACGGATTGGCAGCCGTCCATGAGAGGCAAGTGGTTGAGAAGGTAGGCGAAGGGTGTTCTGGGAATTAAAGTCACTTCCTGATTCAGTCATAAACGAAATAAAAGACGCAAAAATGAAGTTCTTCAAGGCTTTAAAGAGCGCTTTGAGGGGAGATGTGTACATTACCACGAGTGTGGGGGAGCCTACACCGCCAGAGGATACTCCGGCTTATGCCGTAATGGAGGAGAAGGGGGTCGCGCCATGTCTTTGGCTAAAGCAATGGTGCAAATTAACAGAAAAGGATGGGTGTTTGGCGTTTCCAGAGAATGGGTCGTTCAACATAGGAATTCTAGAGAATTTGCGGAAGGCATTAAATGAGCAAAAGCCGCCTCTGAGGCCAGCACAGTTTGAGGCGTTGGCAATTTGGGAATTGATAGCCATACAACAACGGCAACAGAAGTTTGGGAGGAGGATGAGAAAGGCATAAAAGACACTAGCGGAGGCTAGATTGGATAGCGAACACAGAGTGTGGAGAAGAGAAATAATAGACGGTGTTAGGATGTTTCCGGACAGACAAGGGCTCTAGTAAAGGAAAAGAGAATAACAAGTCTTGGGCAGATACAGATGACTCAGATGATGATGAGTTTCTTAACCAGTTGTTACTTGATCGGCCACTGCCATATTCCATGGATGACAATAGACCAAGTACTAGTGCGGGTCCTGTAAACTCAACACAGAACTAGGGAACAGCGAGTACAGCACAGGTAAATGCAGTTGCAACACCAGCCCCAGTACAGAATAGTGTTAGTGTGTCCACTGCTCCAGAGATGCAGACGCAGTTGCAGCCACCACCGGTTCAGAGGCCCTACCCTGATGTACCAACATTAGAAGCCACTACGAGCTTGATGGTGCCGCCTGACCAGTCTTATGGAGATCACAATTAGTGCAGATTGAGCCAACTCCACTTCTGCTGCCCGAGCCGCAGCAACCGATGGTTCAGAGTTACACTTCGGTCACAGGACCGCAGATAGCTACGGCACGGATAATGAATCAGAATATGGGGGCCAGTGTTCCACAGGTTGTGGGGAACAAGTCAACACCAGCCACCATATCCTTACCTAATACGGTTGGTCCACCAGTACCACTGTACGCGCAGGATAAGCCTAGCGTGTGTGATCAGGGGGTAATGACCCAGGACATGACAAGCGGAGGGTCCGTAGGGAACTCTCAAGGGATGAGCCCAGTGGGACAGATGGTAGAAAGATCGAGGTCCCTGTTAGACTTCAGTCCAATAGGGGTTCCTCCACATGCCGTTGGACACTCAGGGTTGGGATTACTGACTCCGCAGTTCCCAGGTGCGAATGCGTCACAAACACCAACGATACAGGCTGGAAATATCTTGCTGCAAGGTTTAACTGCGCAACAATTGAATGAGTGGTTAGACAAGCTGACTTCACCACAGACTACCCCTGCTACAGCAGAGCGGTCGGAAAGGGAAGAGTACCTACATGTTGTGAGATTGGGCATGGAAGCAGCCGAGTTAGTTGAAGGGAGCATGGGAGTGAACAGGCTAGAAGCAGAATTGAGATATTTGTGCCTGAAAATAACTAAAGAAGTGAGTAAGGTGCACCAAAGGTTGGCAAACCTAGCAGATAAATATTGCATAGACTTAGACAATACCAAGCACCTGAAAAGGAGTCATAGATTAGACTTTGAGCCTAAAGATTTTGATCATATGAGGTCTACTGGAATGAAGGCACACCTTAAGGAGATACTACAGAGTGCGCAGGTTTGGGGAGCTTTAGAGAAGTGGGAAGGCAGATGGGCAAAGAAGAGAGATAAAAGGAAAAGTGATTACTTGGAGCAGCAGCAGGCGAAACCGGCACGGGATACTGGTACAATAAAAATGCTACCCATGAGAGAGACGGCCGGAGGGGTTCTTGTCCATGTACCGTGGTCTAGAGGTGACATTTTGTCCTTCACAAATGACTTCCCCAGGCTTAGGGAAAAGCCAATAGAGTGGTACCAGCAGACAGACAGATTTGTGAAGCTAGCGAAGTGTCTTCGGGAAGACTTGAATACATTGTTTGAGATCATAGTTCCGGCTGATTTGTGGCTCGAGTGCAAGAGAAGTGTGGATTGGCCGATGGATGAACCGGCACGGGACAGAGTAACAGGAGCTCCGTCTCCTGAGGTGATGAGATACTACTTTAAGGTGCTTGAGTTTTTGAAGCAGAAAGTGTCGCCGCAAAATATTGATTGGCAAAAGATTGATTGAACGGCACAGGAAGGCAAAGAGTCGATACATGCTTACTATGAGAGGTTGTTGAAGGCATTCAAGCACTACAGAGGTACAGAGGTCATAGAGGCGAAAGATATGAATCACCTTGTGTTCAGGTTCATTGAAGGGCTAAGATCAGAGATTATCCAGATGATTAAGAATCATTTGATCTGTTGGACGAGATTGAGTTGCAGCAGAGAAAGCTAAAAGAGAAGGTGATGGTGATGCAAATTAAGGCAGCGCAAGAAGGGATGCAGGGAAACGGAGTACAACAGATGGTGCAATAGCCGCAGAGAAACAGAATGTTTCAGACGCAAACGAGAGACAGAGGTCGAGGAGGTTTTGTACACCGTGGTCCAGATTTAAATACAGTAGTGGTTCAGAATGATGTGCAAGGGATGAAGAAGGTGTTGCCATGCATGTGGGGGCGTGGGACACTGGAAGCGGGAATGTCCGATGATGGTGTAGGAGGGTGTTGTTCAGCAAAGCAATGATGTCAATACATTCCAAAATGCTAAAGGACCAAAAATGAAGGGTCCTAATCCAAATTTACAGAATAACATGGTTCAGATGCAGGGTCTCCAACCCATGCAACAAGTGCAGATGCCACGTATGCAACCAGTGCAGATGCAGCAAGTGCAACAGCAGATTCCAGTGGTACCTAGACAGCAAATGCAGTTGCCCTTAGCGCCCATGGGACAGCAACAGATGATGCTTCCTCAACAGGTCACAAGTCAAGGAATGAGTCAAAATAACACAGTACAACAGTTCCCATTGCGTGATGAGAATGGAATAAATGATGAATGGTCGGATGATAGTTCAGATAGTGAGGAGTGCAGGCTTGCAGCGTCCCTAGAAGTAGATCACAGGGGACCCTATGTGCAAGGAAAGGTGATGGGTCACAAGGTATCATTTTTGGTTGACACAGGAGCTACACGCTCTACAGTCAGAAGTGCAGAGGTTCCGAAGTTGCCCCTTTCAGGATGTACAATAAAGGTAGTGGGAGTGGCAAACCAGCTCCTGACCAACCCGATCACAGATCCGGTTGAAGTCAAGATTGGTACCTTTCAGGGATTGCACAGATTTGTGGTATGTGATTCAAGTCCTGTGTCCCTACTGGGAAGAGACTTACTGTGTAAGACCAGGAGTTCTATCACCTGTTCGAATGAGGGAATTGAGGTGCAGACAAACAGTGATGATGAGGGGGATGATGGTCAGATCTCAGAGCCAGAAGCAGAGACCACAGATGAAGAGTACCCCTTGATAAGCTTCTTCCGGATGTTCACAATGACTGATTTGCCCACAGACCTGCAGGGGACAGTCACAGAGAAGGTGTGGGACTTGACAGGAAAGGAAGTGGGATTGATAAAAGGGGTAGAACCAGTCAAAGTCGATGTAAAGCCAAATGCCGTGTTTCCCCAGGTACCGAAGTACCACATGGCACAGCATGTTCTCATACAGGTGACGCAGATAATTGCAGACTTTGTGAAGCAGGGGGTCCTGAAAGAAGTGATGAGAAGCCGATGTAACTCACCTATAATGGTCTGAGAAAGCCCTGTGGGAAAGTTCGAATTGTTCAAGTCTTACGAAAGATTAACAACATAGTGGTGAAGTGTTGCCCAATAGTGCCAAATCCAGCTGTGATTATGTTTCAAGTTCCATGCAACGAAGAATGGTTCTCAGTTGTCGATTTGTCCCAAGCGTTCTTTTCCGTGCCTCTTCATGAGGACAGCCAATTTCTTTTCAGTTTTAAATTCCTGGACAAGGTTTACAGTTGGTGTTGAATCCCTCAGGGGTTTTCGGAGTCACCATCTATCTTCAATCAAATTTTGAAGAAGGATTTGGAGTCATTGGAACTGCCTTTCCAATCGACTCTAGTGTAGTATATTGACGATGTGTTGATTGCTTCCAAAACAAGAGATGACTGCAAGTATGATACTATTGCCCTATTGAACCACTTGGGAAAGAATGGGCATAAGGTGTCCCCATGGAAGCTGCAGTACTGTCAGAAAGAGGTGAAATATCTAGGCCATTTCATTGAGAAGGGCTCGAAGAAAATATCCAAGGAAAGAGTGACTGCTATATTGCAGATGAATCCCCCAACATCTCGGAGAGATGTTAGGATGTTTCTGGGAATTGTGGGCTACACTCGTCAGTGGATCCCAAATTTCTCAGTTATCTCCAAGCCCTTTGTGAGGCTAACGGTTAAGGAGGTTAAGGGTGGCCCAGATACTCTAACTATGTCCGAGAAAGTGATGAGGGCGTTAATTGAGCTGAAGGGGTGCATGTGCAGGGCTCCAGCTTTAGGTATGCCTGATTACACAAAGCCTTTTGCCCTGTTTTGTCATCAACGTGATGGCTGTTCTTTGTCTGTCCTCACACAGGTCCATGGAGGTGCAAACCGACCAGTAGCATATCTTTCAGCTACTTTAGACCCAGTTGCAGCAACCTTGCCAGGTTGTTTGCATGCAGTTGCAGCAGTTGGTCAAAGCCTCACACAGTGTGAAGGCATAGTGATGGGACACTCTGGAGGAATTAAAGTTGTTACAGGGTCGTGCCAGCAGGGAGGAAAAACACTCTTGGCTCAAGATGCAATGTGTACAAAGGCCAGACGATCTATGGGTTTCAGATGAGGGCAAAATGGTTTTGCCGAACAGTCTTTTGTCACAATTTGCAAGGTTTTACCATGGGCAAGCACATATTGGGAGTGACGCTATGATCAGGTTGTTCAAAATTGATTGATTCAATCCAAAATTCAGACAAGCCGCAGAAGTGATTTGTCACCGGTGCATCATCTGTCAGCAGATGAATGCGGGGAAAGGGACAGTGGTAAATTTGAGCCACATTGGGAGAGCAGGAGGTCCATTTAGCAGAATGCAGTTGGATTTTATTGAAATGCCTGTGTGTGGAGGTCTGAGATACGTGTTGGTGATTGTGTGTATCTTTAGTCACTGGATTGAAGCTTACCCCACACGTAGGAATGACAGCCTCACAGTAGCGAAGTTGCTGCTTAGGGAATTTATACCACGTTTCGGGTTTCTGATCTCTTTAGAATCAGATAGAGGAAGTCAATTCAACAATGAGGTGGTTAAGCTCTTGTGTGGCGCCCTGAACATTGAACAGAAGTTGCATTGCAGTTACCGCCCTGAAGCATCAGAACTAGTTGAGCAAATGAATGGTACTCTGAAGTCGAGGATGGAAAAAATGTGCGCAGCTACAAATTTGAAATGGCCTGATGCATTGCCCTTAGTGCTAATGTCAATGAGAAATACACCCAACAAGAAAACAGGACTGTCTCCTCATGAAATTCTCGTGGGCCAAGCTATGAGATTGCCCGCAGTACCTGCAAATGCTCTTGTGAATATCATGGATGATATGGTGTTGGACTACTGCAAGGGTCTGGCTGACGTGGTCCGCTCTTTCTCTCACCAGGTGGAAGCAACCACATTGCCACCGATAAATGATCCAGGTCACAACCTGAAAGATGGTGACTGGGTTGTTGTCAAGAAACATTTGAGGAAGTCGTGTTTGGAACCACGTTGGAAGGGGCCATATCAAGTGATACTGACAACTACTACTGCTGTGAAATGTGCAGGAATTCCAAATTGGATCCATGACAGTCACTCAAAGAAGGTGACGTGTCCAACTGATGAGGAAATTGAGTTGTCGAAAATACCAGCTACAGAAAACGATGCCTCAGGGCCGGAGAGTAATCAAAGGGTAACTGATACAGGAGAAAAGCCCGTTGAGGATGGCTTGGCCACTCAAACAGTAACCGAGATCCAGAGGGGTAACAGTGAGCCTATCTCAACTGAGGCACCAGGAGGACCAACCCAGAGAGAGGTTCTCCCAGAAGCAGGCCGATACAGGTTTGAAGTTGAACCCCTGACAGACCCAGAAGGCGAAGGAGTTGAGGCGGAAGGATGTCAGAGTGTCCAGACTCCAGGTCCAGCAAGAGAGAACGCCATAGCACAAGAGGAGGGAGTTGAACAGCAACCAGAAAAGCCAAACAATAAAGGGACACTGAAAGGAGACAAGTGACCAGAATCGCAAGTGATAAAAGGAAAGTTGGTTGTTGATGAAACAATAGAGGAAGAGGTTGATACCACAAGGAAAGAAGACCTGAGCAAAGGGGAATTGCAAGGTGACCGCAAGTTGAAAATAAAGAGAATAGTAAACAAAAGATACGCAGCTCCTGAATGGGCTTATGCAACGTCAGCTGAGTGGCAACAGGAGTTCTTGCCATTCTGTTTTGATTGAGAAGTCCCAGGTCAATACTATGGTACCTGAGTTTGGCCACGAGGAAAAGAGACTGTGTTAAGCTGAAATTGAGTTGAGAAACCTGAGAAAAGGGACTGATAAATTACCGGATGTGACACTGTCAACCTGAATTGACTTTCGAAAACTAATTGTGACAAGCTGCTAACTGAATTGACAAGGATCCTGGGAGTGAATGAGAGAGAGCTGTAAATACTTGCTGAAGAAAGACTTTGCTTAAGCCTTGCTGAGAGAAAAAAAAAAAAAAGAGAAAGCTTTAGCCATCCTCAGTTGGTTGTATACGTTTGTAGCACTTTACTTTCTGATTCTTTACAGATCATGCCTAGTACGTGAGATGACAGTGAGGGGAGTAGGCGTTGTAAATATTTGGGTGTTGCTCTGGGTGTTTTGTTTGTGATATACATTATAGCTTTGTTTGTGGAGATGCGATTGGTGGATGAGAATGAAGCTAACAATGCTACAGTTTCTGAGACGGCTACACTAACACCTTGGGAGAGGTTTGAGCAAGATACGAAGTATCTGCATGAGGAAACTAACACGAAAGGGGAACTGTCTACTAATGTTTTCTATCGCTTGCTGAGTGAGTATGTTGACACTATGGATGCGAAAGCTTGTTATTTGTGTACACAAATTCCTGTTTCAGTTCAAGAGGGAGTTACACATCATAGTTTGCCACTAACTTATTGGATAAGTTGTAGTTTGCTACTAACACGTTTTTATAACCAAGAAGAAGTGTAATATTTTTACTCCAACCATTACTTGGTGTTCTCTTATGTGCCTATCATAGAAGA
Source organism: Pleurodeles waltl (assembly GCF_031143425.1). Classification (NCBI taxonomy): domain Eukaryota; kingdom Metazoa; phylum Chordata; class Amphibia; order Caudata; family Salamandridae; genus Pleurodeles; species Pleurodeles waltl. The sequence goes on from NC_090446.1 coordinate 176,220,936, forward strand.
TTTGAATGGTGTAGCTAAATATTATGCCATAAAGCTGGTTAAAGTGTTCTTTGAACCTAGAGTAGCAATTAGTACATCTTATGCACACCGCAATAATTTGACATGCTTGCTTACGCCGGTAGAGAAAAGCTTTTTAGATCACACTGAAGATAGAAGAAGGGTTTTAAAGGGGAAATTAGAAAAAGGCTTGCAGCAACAATCCGTTATTAATAGTGGTAGTTATAATGTAATTAGAGAAAAACTGAAACTAGCTATAGATGCACGCCATGTAGGTAAGCTTTGCATAACATGGCCAAAGTCATTTTATGATAATGTGTTTGTGGGAACGAGTGAATGTAAGCATGTGTTTTTGTTTCAGAGTGAATGGACATTCATGTTAAATGGAATCGATCAAGCGATCCCATGGGTCTATTATATTTTTGGACTTAGTGCTTATTACCGTCTTCCAAAGGGATGGTATGGGACATGTTATTTGGGAATAGTTTTCCCAAAGATTTACCAGCTAGAAGATTTAAAGAAATTCCCGAAAGTGACTGAATTACTTCGTGCTAGACAAAAGAGAGAAACTGCTGCTGGTGTAGTAGAGGACATATTTGGAGCAATAATTCCTTCAGTAGGGGTTGTCTTAAACTCCATAAAGATTTGAGTGTTGTCTACTATTGTGGATAACATGCTGACAAATTTCACAGGAGCTGTACTCCTGATGGATACTGAACTTGCCTCGGAGAGGGCTATGACTCTTCAAAACAGGCTTGCTCTAGACATTCTTTTAGCGAAAAGTGGCGGAGTCTGTAAGATGCTTAATGAGCGTCACTGCTGTGCCTACTTACCTGGCAATAGTAATGAGATTAGAAGCATGCTTACTAACCTAACAAGAGATAGTGCTGATTTGAAGGAGTTGAAGGAGCCAGGAGTTTGGGAAAAGGTTGGAAAGGGACTTGCTCATGTGGGAAGCTGGGTTAGTAGTATTTGGCATGGGATATTGGGAAAATTAATACAGGGAATAGTGATTATTCTGGCCTGTTTATTTGGGCTATGGTTATCATGCAAAATTAGCAAAAGGAATAAAGCAAAATTGGCAAAACATAATGCGAGGAGGGAAGTAAAGAAAAGGGAGAAAATGTTCAGAGCAAAATATGAAATTGAGATGAAAGAGATTAAGAAATGACAAGGTTGTTAAAGAAGGGATTTGTGTGATGACAAGAGTCATCAGAGGAGTGATTGTTGGAGCGCATTTTAAAAAAATCAAAATCTACGTGAACTGCTTGCAAAATGATGTGTAATGAAGCTGCATAGAAAACGTGACAGACTAATATTAGCATATGCGTTTGAAATCTGCCCACGGGGAGTGGCCACCAAAGTATACAATGATTAATGAAATTGATTAATAATGAATTATTAATGTACTAATGTATGATTCTGTTTTAGCATTAAGAGTTATATGTTAAGGTGTTAAAATTAATCATTAGGCCTTAGTTAACATAGGTCTGGGCCTAGCTGCCTGGTCCCATATTAAATGTGTTTTTCTAACGTGTAATGTGCTGTCTTGCTGAAGGACATCAAACTGTACTTTTCCAGAAGCTAGAGATGTGTGTGTGTAACCTTAGTAAATTCTTTCTCATGAGACCCGACTTGCTCAAGGAGACATTCTTGCTGAATGCAACAGTGTAATTCGCAACAGGTACAAGGTCGCCCAAACTGGTAAAGACAATGGAGCTACTGACTGAAACGAGGAGTGTAACTTTTCCTACCTGACATTCTACCCATTGAAGACGTAAATCACAGGAGCCAATAAACTGCATGAGAACTGTTTTAAGTGAAAAAATCTAGTAAGATGATCAACGGACTATTAGATAGAGATAATGATGCACCAAATACTGACCAATTGGAAATTAGAGACTTTTCTGGCAAAGCCAATTTAACGACGTGTCATAAGGAGAAATCAGCCATTGCGTGCCTTTATCCTGCCAATCTTACTCAGCCATTTTCGTGTCTCTTACTGAGGCATTAGAGGGACACTCTTAGTGTTGCTCTGATATTCTGACTTTGTCCTTGCTATTGAAACTTTAAACCATCCTCAATTTGTCTTGCCCGATATTTACTTCTCCTCCTTATGAGGGAAGTATTCCTACTTTCCCTATTCTGTCGAGACTTTGCTGTTCTATCCTGGCTGATGGGGAATCGACTACTGTCCTGAGGACGAAGACTAATTCTGTATGCTGATCCATTACGGAGGGTAACTATATGATGATGAAATTGTAATTGTCTGTTTGCCTTTTCTTTCTAGGTACCAACTGCTCTTTTGATAGAGACCATAGTTAGATGTTTTCTAAATTTGTGTTACAAAATTGTTTTGCATGAAGCCCAACATGCCGATGCTAATCAGAGGTTAGATAAGAAGTCCACTAAAACGAATGCAGATAGACAAATGACTGAATCTTTGCTTTGTTGAATAACGTGCTAATGATACTCTGCTAAAGTTGATTCATGTTGACGTCGTGCTTTGTTCTAATGTTCATGATCTTTGCTTTGCTTAGGTCATATTCAAGTTGCCACATTGTGACACTGTTAATGTGTTTTCTGGTATTGAGACTAATAAACCTGCTAGTAGAGTGTAACCAATAGTGAATAAATATCATAAATTTTACTAAACTAGTGTGCTTATTCATGGCTGAAAGGTCATGTGTTTCAATTCCTTTTGACGCAATTAACAAATTTGATTGATTTGTTATTGTGAATATTGATGAGGTTATTGCTCTAGAGATTGAAATGCGGAATAGATATCTCGTCTTAAGATGTCTCCAATCAGGGTCAAAAGGTTCATTGGCCTAAAACGAGTCCCCGTGTAAGTAAAGTACCTAGGTCGGGACGCGTTATCACAATCTGCTGCTATTATCAGCTCTGTAGGAATACGGACAATATTTACCTACAGTGGAACATACCTGCAGAACTGCTCAGAGAAGGTTACTGAGTTTGGTTTTCATTTCAGTTTGGTCAATTCACACCGCGACTTCTGATTCCTAATCCATGGACCTTCAAAGCATTAACCCAATTGTGGGTCCATTGTGAGTAGGGCTGAGTGGAATCCTCGTGGGGGAGGAGGGGTATCACCTCACCGTTTTACAAGTTTTACCAGCTGCAGTAATGCACCAGGTAAAACCAACTGCAGTTTACGCACACAAAATATGCACAGGCAGCAAACAAGGAATATAAAGTTTTGTGGCGAGCATAAAATGTGTGCTGAAAAGGTTGTGTGGTCATGGTAAACCTGTGGAATACAACAAAGTAAAATACGAGCCTGGAATCATTTTCCAAATTTTAGCAACTTGTGATATCCGGTAACCGGAGAAAGTCACCAGCAGGAATGGTTTTCCTGGCTCGGAATGACAGGTTGTGTCATAAGAGGGTCCTTTGTCTCAGTGTTGTCTCAATGCCTCCTTCACATGCTGGAGTCTTTGGGAGCCGGAGCCTCTGCGGTGTTCTCACCTGGTTCAGGCGGGACGCACTGCCTTTCGCACTGGTGATCACAGCACTTCATTTTCCCATCGCAGTCAGCGTCGCTCTTGCACTTGTGCGGCTCCCTAATCGCGCACCTCAGTGGGTTGAATGGGCAGGAACCAGGTTTCTCTGCAAGAAAGGAGTCCCATTGAAGAATGCTGGCGAGTGGGGGGATTTAGCTTTGTTTCAATAGAAAAAAACAGTTTACCAGTAAATATGCAGGTTAACTAAAACTAATAATACATGGTTAAAATTCAATCTTATGAAAGGTTCCACTGAGAATCTCATAAAGGGTTGTTGAGATCAGTAGAGTAAGAAAGAATCAGTTTGTGAACTACTGAGTGAAGCTGCACATGCAGCGTTATATATGGAAAAGCGGGTGAAAACTGAGCTTACTCACATTTGTCTGCATGAAAATGAGCAGAGGTGACACCATCTTTTGTCACAGCTTTCCGATGCTTAATTGTGGTATTGCCACATTACAAATTCAGTATTAACACTCTATTAAATTAACAGTGCCATTTTAGATATATCTGGGCTCCGGCATCACGTATTTTTGGCCCTTGTTGAGAACAAACTTGAATTTCGTTACACAGTTTATGATAACTCATCTCACATAATGGCAAATATAACTGAATTATTCATTAAACTTAAATAAACGGTGTCACACAAAAATGGGTGAAGTCTGTCTTGCCCAGGGCTTCAAACAATCCATAAGATGACAGTGGGTGGACGCAGAGTGAGAAGCAGAGGTAGGCAGAGAGAAAGAGAGACAGATTAAAGTAGATGAATAGATCGAGGAGTGAGAGGGAAAGGTTACGGTCCTGGGGGGCTCCTTGGAAGGTGGGCTCCCTGCACAGTTGCCCACTTTGCCGTTATCGGCTCTGCAAAAAATCAGTAAATGTCAGATCTTCCTTTTATTGCTATTTTTCGTTACTTTTGTCTGAGTATCACAGGTGATATCTTCAATCTCAATTGAACAGTTTTCTTTTACACATCATACATCGAGTTGATTTATACAACGACTAAGTTGACCTTAAACAGTTCTTTCATAACTCGCTGGTCCTGTGTTACACATTAGGGAAGGTTTGTCCAGCTTGGGTCCAGGAGACCTAGATCTATGGCTTAATTTCGGGAGATATACAAACGCCATATACACATAAAACGAATGGAAGTGATTTATATTATTAGTGGAGTATCCTAAGAATCAGGTTCATATACTAACTGAGCCATCCACGGAAAGATCAAGAGTTCAGGGCTGCTCCTCTGAGGTGAGATTTGGAAATGGTTGTGTAAACGTGTGCACCCCTTTATCCCCCTGTCAGTTAAACCAGGCAGGTGGATGTAGTTCCCACTGTAAGCAGGAGCACATTAGGAGGATGCAGCTGGGCAAGTTAACAGGAAGTGCCCCAACTGTGCTCAACTTCTGCATACTCACCAACATTCTGTGTCCAAAAAGCGGTGGGTAGAAATTATAGAGCTGCAAAACTGCAAATTGGCGTATTGATGAAATTACTTCAAATGACTGCGGCCTGATGATGACATCATGGTAAATCTTAGAATGTGCCAGGGACCCAGATCTGTTAAATTTGTGTGGCAACTGACCACATGACATCATCAGTAATAAATGACATATATGTGTATTCTTTCTGCTCTATGGCCAGTTTTAACTTCCCTTAAACATGGTTGCATCAGCAAGAGATGAATCAGAGGTCTCTGTAGTGTTAGTCAGTAACTGCATCAGCAGCTGTGAAGAATGCATTTTAGAACAATAACCGTATTACTCATACTTCAGCAATATGGCCTAAATGTACTGACACACAGAGCACATGACATATTGGTGTTCATGAATGAAAAATAAATCACTAACAGTACAATTCAAGTTGCCATCATTAAAGGGTAAAATAACCAAATTTCTCATACTTCAGCCATATTGCCTAAATGTACTTAAAATAAAGGGAAAGTCAATGATTATAGATGTTTTCAGAATAGGACTTTTCAAGCCATTTTTGAGCACAAAATTAAGGATAGGATGAAAAGGCTGAAAGCTGAATTACATAAAGTGAGCATGAGGAGTGCTAATTTAAGACACTGTAGCTCAAATAGTTGTAGTGCACTTTCTTGGGAAATATCCAGTTAAATCTACTAATTTTACACACCATCTAAAAACAGGTGCTCATCTCTGCACTGAGGCAACAGAGCACTTCCTGGTAAGACCCATTATCTGTCAGTGTTGAGCTGACTGGTGTCTTAAATGGTTGAAGCACTGGATCAGCACTGTTTTACAACCTTAGTAAACGGTTCCTTGTCACAGGAACTTTCAAGGCATGTGCTGCTTTTGGATGGAAAAGTAGACACATTTGTTGAGATATCTAAAGTAAGCAACAGAGCATAGCAAAATATCATATAGAAAGCAACACAACAGCTGGGCACCACACAATAAAACAATCAAAATAGAGCACCACACAAAACATATAACACAACACAACAAATTCATATTGTAATAATGCAGCACAGAAAAAAAACACATCACCACCAAAATTCAACACACCAGGGGTTATAAAATTTCTTGACACACATTATCTGCTCCTGTCTTCGTAAAACAGTAGTAAAAGGTGTTTGGAGGAAGTACTGCCTGTACTCACCACCAAATATATGAAATAACCTCAACCAAAAATGTTTTGTGATCCAGTCCCCAGTCTCTCTCGTTACTTCAAGTGGAGTTGGTAACATCCTAAATTATTTTCCCTGAGTTTTGCCTTCATACAAGGCTCTTACCCGTAGGCTGTCTTTTGAATTCCAAAAGACACACCCATATTATTGCTTTCATATTTTTCTATGCTCTTTATCTATTTTATGTGATATGGGCATGCATAAACCCACCATTATGATAATTATAACTCATGGATGCTATAAAGAAGTTTTTCGCAGAGTAGGTTCTGAGTGACATTAAACAGAGAACAATAACGAAGCTAGAGTTGTCTGTGATGTTACTCAGATGCCTGTGGTAAGATCGTTCTCTAGAGTGCCAAGAATCAGCACCTTGAGGCCGATCTGTGTGGCCCTACCTTGACAGGAGATGGCAGCCACCCCCAAGAAGAGAACCAGCAGAACAGGGAGGAGGATGGTGGTGGTATGAGGCTTCATGGTGACCTCGGCTTCTGTATGGATCTCAGCAGAGTCCCAAGTTAGGTTGTAAATAGCCCTATATATTGTGGTGAAGCAGGATTTGGCAGGCTGATTTAGCAACCATGTGATGTAATCCTGTCAAACCTGAATGGCACACCTTTGGGAACTCCTCTGGTTAGCCAAGAAAAGGAAATGTTCAGATCCAGAAAATTGTGAAATATGTTACTGAAATTCCACTGCATTTTTGCAATTAATTATTTTGCTTGTTCATCTTCCCAAAATGTGTTTACCAATCCAAATGTCAATTGCGCTTGATAATTTCCCAGTTGTATGACTTTAATTCCATGTTGCTGCTACACAAAGGAAAGATGAGATTGGTGTACTATGTGCAGACAGCCCTTCCCAAATACTCTCCATCTATTTATACAGTCATGAGACATCTTTTACTGCACCCCTAGTCTTCCCAGCCCTATTGTGCTGGAAAGGTACATTTTGGGATACTCTGGGTTTCAGAAGTGCTCAATGATAAACCTAACTATCAGGTTTCAAGGCAGCACATGTTGTTCCCATTCACCATGATTGCATTACTTTCACAACAACTGGAGTCAGATGTTTCTTTATGTCAAACATATATAATCGATTTGCGCCAGTCCGATCTGTTGCATGAAACAGTGCGGTGGAGGGCTGAACTAGTAGATAATGGGGTCCTGGGGGGGAGGAGGAGGAATGAGGAGTTCCCCCACCGGGGTTTTTGGGAGAGGTGGCGTGACCCGAGACGCGGTTGGGCGTCCGGGGTGCCAATTTTGGGTTGGTGGGATAATTATAAATGCAGACATTTTGTGGCCACAGGCACCATTTTGTAGAAGGTGATCTGGTGCCCAAGGGCTTTGTCCGTTCGGTCCGTTGCTTTTTTCACATGGTGTGGTGAATGTCTGATTTTTCCAGTAATTGTATTTATTAGCGTTTTTCAGAGTTAGCACAAACAGGTTGAGAAGGTGTTAAAACGTATCTGTTGGCGAGAAGGAGATTAGGCGGGTTTGCACCTCGTACCTGTCGTGTAGCCGGGAAGTTTCCGCGCCGATCATGTCGGAGGTGATGAAAGTAAAAGCGGCCTTGGCCCTGCTGAAGCAGGCTGGCCGCATGGATCTGGTGCACGAAGAGGCCCTTGCGTCTGGATGCCCGGCGCGCAGGGCCTCGGCCGGTGTGGCAGCGGCGGTTGCGGCGTGTTTCGCCTCCGCACTAGTGCCGGCTTGCAGGTAAGGGGATTTGGCCGGGGGCGGGCGGGTCAGCGGTTAAGGGCGTGGTCGGGGCGGGGAGGAGGAGGGCCGGGAGGCGGGCCTAAGAGTTCCGAGGGATTCCCTCGGGGTGGGGCGCCCTTCAGGAGACAAAAAGGCGAGAATGAGTGGTGTGGCCCTGGGGGCTGGCACAGGTAAAAGTAAGGGCAAGATGGCAGTACCGTGCCTAGCCAGGATGGGGGACCAGAGAGAGCATACAAGGGGGAGGGTTGGGAGGGGGGGCCCAGGGGCAGCAGAGACAGCGGTTCCCCATCACCTAAAAGGGGGGCAAGGGTTAGCAGTGAGGCCATAGGGGCAGGAGTTCAGGGGGAAGCACTCAGGATGGGGGGCCCAAGGGACCCGAGGGTCCCCATTTCATCTAAATGGCCTACCATGCTGCAATGGAGCAGCAGTGAAGATGAAGGGGGCCTGGGAGAAGAAGAGGGTGGGTGGTCAGAGAGTGAGGAGCCCTTTGCTTTATAGGGCCCAAAGGGCCCCCAGGCGGATCTACGGGGCCGTAAGAAAAGGGAGTAGGCCAGAGGATGGTGGGGCAGGTGTGCTTGACGAATATCACCCAGGGGAGGGTGGGTGTGTCGCGCAGGGGACGGCAGAGGTAGTTTTAACCCCTGGCACACCAGACCTTATTTGGCAGGATCCCTTGGACTTCGAGGAAGAGGACCCAGGCGAGCACGATGCGGCTCGGTCACCCTGGGAAGAAGAAAAGGCAGGCCCGGGGCGGCCGGCCGGATGATATCGAAAGGAAGGCGCGGAAGACGGCGGGAGGCCGCAGACGCTCCTTCTGGGCGGTGTGGGTTTTGCACCCCCAACGCCGCTGCTTGGGAGGAGCAACGTCTGGGCCCGTCAGGTATACGAGAAAAGAGTAGAGTGGTGGCTGCAGGCTGCGCGTATTGTGGCGGTTGCGGCGCGGGTGGCGCCCCTGGGGAGGCGGCGCAGAGAGAGGTTGAGTTAGATGAGAGCTTGGAGGAAGGAGAGTTGGGGAATAGCGAGAGTGAGACAGAATGGTGGGAGCGCGGTAAGGGGCGGGGGGACGCTAACCCTGGCGTAAGTCGTTCCAGGTGGAGAAGCATGTAATGTGGCGGCCAAGGGGTCATCGGACGGAGCGCGCTGGAGTAGAGGTGCGGACGGTTCAGAAGCGGCCCGCTGCTCTCTCCAAGTAAGGAGTCTTCCTACTCTATGGTATCGGTGGCTTCGGAAGCGAGGGAGGACTCAGTGTGCTTGGTCAAAGGGGTGTATGTGCAGGACACGGGGGTGGCTACTGAAGGCGGGGCAAGCGTCGCAATGGGTCGGTGGGTACCGACGAGCAGGGAGGGCCAGCAGCAAAGGGTGTGAAAGAGGAGAAGGAAGGGGAGCCGGCCTCAAAACGGGTTAAGTTGCCCTATATGGGCACAGCAAAACCTTTAGGGGCTCATTTAATGCAAGCCACGAAAGACAAAATTTGGAAAGGGGAATACGTGGATATTCTTAAATTGTTGCACCGGGAGGTAAGGTCAAAAGAAGGCTCCAAGGAAGAGGAATGGGAGCTGTCCAAGAGGCCGAAAGTGACGGTGAATATCGAAAATTGGACGGCAGCCTTCCTGATTTTTGCGAGTGTTTATTGTGAGCGGTTTCCGGAGAGGGCGTAGCCTTGTTCAAGTATATGGACATTATACGGAAGGCTCACCTTAATTACGGGGGCTATGCGTGGCGACAGTACGATGAGGAGTTCAGGGCATGCATGGCTGTGGACCCCAAGGTGCAGTGGGGTTAAATTGATTCGGATCTGTGGCAGCTCACTATGGGGCCGGCCAAATTCGGAAAAACGGTCTTCACGGCCAGCGGTTTGCCTATAACCTATCGGCCCTTTCGGGAGCGCCCCACCCAAGGGGTGAGGTCCGGGGGCACTAGTCCGGGTAGCTCCACTACTACAGGGTCCGGTCGCTCCGGGGCCTGTTGGGACTACAATAAAGGTTTGTGTACCAGAAAATATTGTAAGTTTCCCCATGAATGTTTGAAGTGCGCCGGGTGTCATCCAGTCACGGCTTGCATTGGACAGCAGAGTACCTCTACCTCGGGGGGATCTCAGAGTGGGGGACCGGCCAACAGCTACGGGGGGAGAGATGAGCAGCGGCAACGGCAGGGCTTTGCGGGAAAGGGCTCTTATGCCGGTTAAAGTGGATCACCTTGAGTTCTATTTAGCGGACTATGATAGGCCTGGGGACGCAGACTTACTGGTTCGGGGCTTTCACAACGGTTTTTGGTTGGGTTATCAGGGCCCGCGGGTACGGCAGTGGGCGGAGAATTTGCGGTCCATTTGCGGTAAAGAAGAATTGGTGCAGCAGAAACTAGCGAAGAAAGTGTGTGAGGGTCGCATGGCTGGTCCTTTTCGGTTTGGCCTCTGCGGAACCACATTGTGTCGCCTATTGGCGTTGTGCCCAAAAAGGAGAGGGGGCAGTTCCGGTTAATTCATCACTTGTCTTGGGCGGAGGGATTGTCAGTAAACGATTTCATCCCGGAGGACATAACCAGGGTGTCCTACGCGTCGGTGGATGTGGCGGTCAATATGGTGGAGCAGTTGGGCCCAGGGGCCCTGATGGCAAAAACTGACATTAAGTCTGCCTTTCGGCTACTTCCAGTTCATCCTGAAGATTTTGAGCTCCTGGGCATCCAGTTTCAGGGGCTCTGGTACGTTGACAAGGCATTGCCCATGGGGTGCTCCAGCTCGTGTGCGCTGTTTGAGCGTTTCAGTACGGCGTTACAGTGGATCTTTGTGAGAATTACGGGTCACCAATGGGTAACGCACTATTTGGATGACTTTTTCTTTGCGGCGCCGGCGGCCAGCCCGCTTTGCGCGGTGGTGCTGGGCCGGTTTGTTGAAATCATGGGAGAGCTGGGTGTGCCCTTGGCTCCCGATAAGACAGAGGGGCCGGGTACAGCGCTGTCATTTTTGGGGATCGAGCTGGACACGGTGGCAGGTGTGGCCAGGTTGCCAGCAGACTAAAAAGCGGACATGGGTTGCAGGATCTCCGGAATGTTGGACAGGCGTAAGGTCACAGTGCGGGATATTCAGGTGCTATTGGGACATTTGAACTTTGCCTGCAGGGTTGTGCGAGCTGGACGTACTTTCTGCAGACGACTCGCTCTTGCGTTATCGGGTCAGGCGCTCCCACACCCTCATGTGCGGCTGAAGGTGGGGGTTCGTGAGGATTTGAGAATGTGGCCTACATTTTTGGAATCCTTCAACGGAATCCCTTTGAAGGTGTGGCGCGATTGTGATTGGGATGTGCAGCTTTTTCCGGCGCAGCGGGATCAACGGGGTTTGGTTTGTATTTGGACGGTCGCTGGTGCGCCGAAGAATGGCCGAACGACTGGAAGAATGTGGGCCATAGAATTGCGTTTTTGGAGCTTTTTCCGCTGATAGTGGCGGTGTGCTTGTGGGGTGCGGAGCTTCGGCACTCACGGGTGCTTTTTCGGATTGACAATATGGCGGTGGTGCAGCTGGTGAATCGCCAGTCTGCGCGTGAAGCCGGGGTTCTACAGCTGATGCTAATTTTTGTGCTGCTTTGCTTGCGGAATGATATACATTTCAGGGCAAGACATGTGCCAGGTGTTAATAATGACATTGCTGAGGCTTTGTTTCGTTCTCAGTGGGAGCGGTTCCATGGATTAGCCACGGGTGTGGCTTTGACGAGATTTCGCATGCCGGGTACGCTGTGGAGAGTAGGCGATTCCGGATGCTACGACTGGTTCTGAACTCTTTGGCACCGTCTACACGGCGGGCATATGCGAGAGCATGGGAAGAGTTCCTGGGATCCGGGGCACGGCGACGGGAGAGGCAGGAGGAGGTTGTGGAGGATGTGGTACAGTTTATTATGGAATTGATCAAAAAAGGGGCAATCCAGAGTCACGATCTCGGGTAAGTGAGCTGCGTTGGGATTTATGGGGAAACTTTTTGGGGGCTACCCTCCCTCGGCGGGGGAATTGGGATTTAGGATTCTGCAAGGTTGGGAGAAGGCAGTGGGTGTTACAGGGTGTGCGAGACATCCGATATCCTTGTCTTTGTTAAAACAGTTGCTACCGGCTTTGAGAGATATTTGCCATGATGCGCAGGAGAACCTACTTTTCCGGACCCTGATGTCTTGGTTATTTTTTGGAGCATTTCGTGTGTTGGAATTACTGGGCTTGTTGGGGCGCTCGGGTATTCAGTGGCGCGAAGTGCTACCAGCGGCGGATGGGTGGCGCTGGTCGTTCGGTGATCAAAGACGGACCAGAAAGGTGTGGGGGTTATGGTTTTCCTAAGGCGTTATCCGGTCAGCTTCATTTGTCCTGTTTTCTGGGAGGGCCAGTTGCGTGCAGGTTCTACGTACACGGGCGGTCAAGTTTTTCAGCACGCAGACGGCAAGCGGGTGTCGGCGGCACAGCTACTAGCGGTTTTGCTAAAGGGGTTGGCTCATCTGGGGTTTGGTACGCATTCTTTCCGGATTGGGGTGGCTATGGAGGCGGGGAATAAGAGCTGGGGTAGTGAGGAGCTGATGGATTTGGGGAGGTGGAGATCCGATTGCTTTAGGCGCTATGTGCGAGGGTCTGAATTTTAGGGAGTAGGGGTGTGGAGTGTTGGTTGTGTTTTCATGTATTTTTTCTTTTTCAGATGTGGTCCAGGGGCCGGAGGCGGAATACCTTGCCATTTGGGTGATTGGCCACTCGTTTGTCAAATGGGCTCAGCGTCAGGCTCGGAGGACTACTTTAGGGGGTAATCTGGGTTTTCACCCAACGCGTTATCGTGTCACATGGTTCCGGAAAGGGGGGATGAAATGGAACGAGCTTTTGCCTCGCTTACAAACCACAATGGGGAGGGGCCATTGTCCGGACTTACTTTGCATTCATTTGGCAGTGAATTATCTAGTGGTCACCACAGGGCTGAACCTCTTGAAGGTGATGAAGAGGGATCTACAGATCCTGGTGGACCAGTGGAAGGGCTGTCATGTTATATTCACGGCCTTTGTTCTGCGTCGGGTATGGAGAGGGGCCAGGAAGCCGGGGGCTATAGAAAGGGCTTGGCACAAATTAAACAAAGAAATGAAAGGTTTTTGCATGGGGCATGGTGTGACTTTTTTGGAGCACGTGGATTTAAGGTTTGAGGATGCAGAGTTCTTCAGGGACGACGGGGTACATCTATCATTCGTAGGGATGGATCTGTACCTGCTGCAGTTGAGGGAGCAAATGAAAGCGTTATTAAGGGAGCCCTGGGGGGGAGAAAAAGTCAGGGCCTTTTTCTGGTGGTGGGGACAGCTGCAGGGCAGCTATTAAAAGCTCGGGTGGAGGACGGAGTTGGCAGGGCAATTCAGGTATTAGGACGGGAAGGAGCATTAATTAGACATGGACAGGCAGAAGACTGCTCATTAGCGGACAGGTTCACAGAAGCGGGTAGGAATGGAGAAATTAAGGAGACGAGAGGAGAAAGAAAGACAGGACAAGAGAAGGGGGGAGGGTGGGGTAGGGGAGGGGGAGGGTCAGGGGATAGGTGAATCGATGTCTAGTGAGGTTTTAGTTTTGTAAGGCAAAGGCCAGGTGGAGTAGGCTTAGGGGCACCTGTTCCAATAAAGCGGCCTTTTACACACAATGAACGAGTCTTGGTTTGGTCACTCTCTCCCAAAAGCAATCCTGGCAAAACGTCTTAGTCCCAGACTCAAAGTACAGGGCATTAGCAAAGCAAGACGCCCAACTTTCCCCTGAGAGGTATGTGGGCTTCTTCTCCTGCGAAAACTGAGGCAAATAATGCATTTCTCAAAATACGTTTTCAAATACAATATCTAAAAGTTCAAAAGAGAAAATAATGAAATAATCCAGTGCATCAGTGCCTGCAAAGGCTAATCCTTATTAGCAGGTCATGCATGTGCTATGCAAAAATTGAGCTCTCAATTCATAGCAGTGGGTGCACAGCAATTAAACACGGTTGCACTACAGTAAAAGATACCTTTTTAGGGTCGAGCCTGCGTCGCATGTGCTTTCACATGCGTTTTGCTTGCGAGACGCTTCAGTAGATAGAAAAGGGCTCGGAGCTCCGTCCATGTTATGTCAGTGTCCTTCATTGGTTTGTGGGCTTGCCTTTCAAAATCTGCTTGCTTTCATTATTGGAAGGCACGCATATGTCATGCCTTTTCCGGTGGTTAGTCCTCCTCGAGCGCAGCGACCAAGTACTGAAAACATGCGTGGCTCGCTGTTTTCTGTCCAGTTTGTAGACTACTGTCTCTCTTTTTTCGTAGCGCCATCTCACTTGTTCTCTTTTGTCTGTACCCTTCACCCTCACGGTGGCCATGGTGCTCACAGCACCAGCTCAGGCTGCAGTATCAATGTGCTGTTTTTTGTGGTTTTTGTTTCGGTATGTAACATTTAATATCTTATCAAAAATAAGTCAACATTAAACACAGTGGCAACTAAATATACTCTCGTAACACACACTGTGACATTAATTCCAAGTATTTTGTGAGATTGTTTTCGTTCCTATCTTTTTACTGTATTTGTATCATTATTCTCAGGGCGTTTTCCCTGCCACAAACGTGTTACTGAGGAAGGTCATCTGCTTTTAGTGGCCACTCGCCCACTCGCCTGTGTAAACCACATCCAACCCAAAAGGCTAGTGTACACCTTAAAATAGCCCCCTCTCCCTAAACCTCTCTTCTAGCCTACAGGCACTTTTATTTATGCATGTTTAGCATTCCGTCATGAAGGTCAGAGCAGCAGCTCCTTGTGTCGGTGGTGTTGGCGTTCTGCCATTTCTTACATCTTTGTATTTCCTTCTCTTTGAAGTCTCTCTCTGCGTTTCAAAAGCCGGATTGTAAAGCAATCCGGCTTTTGAAACGCCCACTAGACACCAGGGATTTATTTTTTTAATGAAATTGGCATGAGGGGAGCGACCCCTTGGGCAAGGGTTGCTCCCAGGGGGGGCATTAGTTTTTAGGGCCTTAACCTCTAGGCACCAGGGATAATTTTTGTTTTCTTGTTTTCTTTTTGTTTTCTTTTTGATTTTAGAGGTGGGGAGTGACCTCTTAGGTAAGGGTCGCTCCCATAGGGGGCAAATTATATACAGGCCATTTCTGTCCCCCTTGGGGGCAGATTGGTTTATTTTTATGAGGCTAATCTGCCCCCAAGGTGGACAGAAACCACTAGACACCAGGGAGGTTTTTTTTTTTTCGTGAATTTCACGTAAGGGGAGCGACCCCTTTGCCCTGGGGGGCAAATTTATTTTAGGCCTTTTCTGCTCCCTTGGGGGGCAGATCAACCTATTTTAATTAGACCGATCTGGCAGAAACCACTAGGCACCGGGGATTTTTGTTGTTGTTGTTGTTTTACAGATGGGGAGCGACCCCTTAGGCAAGGGTCGCTCCCCTGGAGGGGCAAATTGTATTTAGGCCATTTCTGCCCACTATGGGGGCAGATCGGCCGATTTTAGGTCAATCTGCCTCCAAGGGGGGCAGAAACCACTAGGCACCAGGGATCTTTTTTTTTTGCGCCGTCACGCAAGGGGAGCAACCCCGTAGGCAAGGGTCGCTCCCCAGAGGGGTATATTTATTTTAGGCCATAGGCCTATTGTTATTAGGCCGATCTGCTCCTGGGGGGGCAGAAACCTCTAAGCACCAGGGCACATTTTTTTTTTTTTTTTTTTTAGAAAAGGGTCGCTCCCCTGGGGGGCAAATTGTATTTAGACCATTTCTGCCCCCCTCGGGGCAGATCGGCCTATTTCAGGTCAATCTGCCCCCAAGGGGGGCAGAAACCCGGATCTTTTTTTTGCGCCAATGTCATGCAGGGGGAGCAACCCCGTAGGCAAGGGTCACTCCCCAGGGGGTTGGGGGGCAAATTTATTTTAGGCCATTTCTGCCCCCCCCCCTGGGGCCGGCTGAGCTAGAGGCCAAAATCCACAGGTAGGCACTTTGCAAAAAACACCTCTGTTTTCTGTGAAAAAATGTGATGTGTCCACGTTGTGTTTTGAGCCATTTCCTTTCGTGGGTGCTAGGCCTACCCACACAAGTGAGGTACCATTTTTATTGGGAAACTTGGGGGAACACAGAATAGCAAACCAAGTGTTATTGCCCCTTGTCTTTCTCTAAATTTTTTCCTTCCAAATGTAAGGCAGTGTGTAAAAAAGACGTCTATTTGAGAAATGCCCTGTAATTCACATGCTAGGATGGGCACCCCGGATTTCAGAGATGTGCAAATAACCACTGTTTCTCAACACCCTATCTTGTGGCCATTTTGGAAATACAAAGGTTTTCTTGATACCTATTTTTCACTTTTTATATTTCAGCAAATGAATTGCTGTATACCCGGTATAGAATAAAAACCCATTGAAAGGTGCAGCTCATTTATTGGCTCTGGGTACCTAGAATTCTTGATGAACCTACAAGCCCTATATATCCCCGCAACCAGAAGAGTCCAGCTGACGTAACGGTATATTGCTTTCAAAAATCTGACATCGCAGGAAAAAGTTACAGAGTAAAATGTGGAGAATAATGGCGTTTTTTTTCACCTCAATTTCAATATTATTTTATTTCAGCTGTTATTTTCTGTAGGAAACACTTGTAGGATCTACACAAATGACCCCTTGCAGAATTCAGTATTTTGTCTACTTTTCAGAAATGTTTAGCTTTCTGGGATCCAGCATTGGTTTCTCACCCATTTTGGTCACGAACTGGAAGGAGGCTGAAAGCACATAAAATAGTAAAAATGGGGTATGTCCCAGTAAAATGTCAAAATTGTATTGAAAAATTGGGTTTTTCAATTCAAGTCTGCCTGTTCCTGAAAGCTGGGAAGATGGTGATCTTGCCACCGCAAACCCTTTGTTGGTGCCATTTTCAGGGAAAAAAGCACGAGCTGCCTTCTGCAGCCCTTTTTCCTATTTTTAAATAAAAAAATAAAAAATTCTTGGTCTTCTTCAGGGGAACCCACAAAGTCTGGGTACCTCTAGAATCCCTAGGATTTGGAAAAAAAGGACGCAAATTTGGCGTGGGTACCTCATGTGAACAAAAAGTTATGAGGGCCTAAGCGCGACTGCCCCAAATAGCCAAAAAAAGGCTCGGCACAGGAGGGGGAAAAGGCCGGGCAGTGAAGGGGTTAATAGACATGATATTAGATTGTAACTAATAGGGAAATAAATATCCTAACACTTAATTAAACTGGCGTGGTTATTCATGACTGAAAGGTCATGGTGTGTTCAATTATTGATTCTTATTGATTGTTTATTGATCAGTAATTGTCATTATTGTTTATTTAATTGATATGTTGATTGATGATGTCAAGGAAATAGTTCGTACTAGGAAGTCCCCAAATGCGGTCCAAAGGTTTGTCGATCTAGATGCGTCTCCTTGTAAGATTACTTATTAAGGCTCTGACGCCCTAACAGTTTTTGTTAGCAGAGGTGATGGTTTGGCCCTTTGGGGCCCCAGTACGGAGGATCACGGGGTGCGATAATTAACAGTTTTTGTAGCAGTGCGGATAGCTTGGCAGAGATTGATGGGGTTGGTCCTTTAAGGTCCTGATACGGAGGGTACAAAGTGAAGCGGTTTGGTGTTAGGCAAGGTGTACCGAATAAATTGGGTTTTGTGTTTTTTCAATGGTGCAAATTGGAGGGATGATGTGTCCCTAAGTCCCAAATGACTTTCCCGGAATCTCAGAGCTTGCTGAAGGAAGTTTGAGTATGTTCTCGGCGTTCTAGTGATAGTGTGAATGAAGTAGGTTTTGCGCTTGCACAGCCTATGCATATCGCAGGTGATTTTGATGTTTGTGAGGATTTTAGGCCAGATGATGATGTTCTAGTAGGAGTGGGCGTACTCTGCAGTATGAGAGTAGGGAAGTCGGAGAACTTCACGTGAGTGTGGCGCTTTGTGCTCAAAATTGTCCATGTGGTTGTTGATGATGTACGGACCCTGCGTGGTCTAAGACTCCGGAGTATATTGATAAGTGTATGAGATACTTGGTTTATGTTGTAATTTGTGCGGTTTAATAGGTCGATAGTGAAGTCGACAAATCGAGTTTGAGTCAAAGTGAGTGAATAGAAACTTCGATGGAGATTTGGTGAGTTCTAAAGTGCACTAGAACAATAATCCATTGACAAGTCGAGAGTAGAATTTGCGGGTCAAATTTTGCTTGCGAGTGCGGGATCTGAGAAGGAGAGAGTAGTGGCCTAGGCTAAGCAAAATCTCTGTAAAGTTCTGAAGTGATTGTGTTACTCTTCCTGTAGTAAACCAGCAAATTTGAGTTTATTTTGGTTGGTGCTTGCAATATATTGCATTAGTTTTGTGTGAATCGAGAGTGGGAAGACAAGCCGCAAGACTTTGTCAGCCGCAGTGCGTGTGAGTGTGATGTCAGTAGACCCGCGCTGGGATAGTTTGGTTAGTGAGAAGGGTCACGCACGGATTGCCAGCCGTCCATGAGAGGCAACTGGTTGAGAAGGTAGGCAAAGAGAATTCTGGGAATTAAAGTCACTTCCTGATCTGATTGTGAATTTTTTCAAGGCTTTAAAGAGCGCTTTGAGGGGAGACGTATATATTACCGCGAGTGTAGGGGAGGTTACACCGCCAGAGGGTACATCGGCTTATATTGTAATGGAGGAAAAGGGTGTTGCACCATGTCTTTGGCTAAAGCAATGGTGCAAAGCGACGGAGAAAAGTGGGAGCCTATTGTTTACTGTAAAAGGGACGTTCAATTTGAGGATTTTGGGAAATTTGCAGATGATGCTATATGATCTGAAGCCGCCTCCGAGACCAGCACAGTTTGAGCGTTAGCAATCTAGGAGCTAATAGCAAGACAGCAACAGCAACAGAAGTTTCAGAGGAGGATGAGGAGAGCAGAAAGGACACTAGTGGAGGCTAGATGGGATTGTGTACAGAAAGTTTGGAGAAGAGAGACATTAGACGGGGTTAAGTTGTTTCCAGCGATAGCCCAAGAGTGTGAAGGCAAAGGGAGAAAAGCTACTCGTAAGACTGACAAAAGTCCTTCCAGAGACAAAGAAGCTAAAAAGTCCTCGATAGGGACATAGGAATCAGACGATGATGAATTCCTTAATCAGTAACTAAATGATCGCCCACCACCATATGTGGCAGACGAATATGGCCAGAGTACCAGTACATGTTCTGCAAGTTCGATACAAGAGAAGGCGACAATGAATCCGACACAGGTTAGTCCTGTCTCAACACAAGTCCTCTATGCAGAGTAGTTTTGGCGTGCCCACCACCGAGGTGATGCAACCTCAGTTGCAACCGCCACAGGTTCAGAGACTTTACCCTGATGTACCCATTTTAGAGACTACCACTAATCTGATGGTGCCGACAGAGTCAGTATGCGCAAGACCAAAGTTGATTCAGACTGAACCAACTCCCCTTTTACTGCTGCAGGTGCAGCCACAAATGATCCTGAGATATACTTCGGTCACAGGACCTCAGTCAGACATGACACCAGTGATGAGCCAGAATATGGGAGTTAGTCTTCCACAGGTTTTGGGAAACAGACAGACACCAGATGCCATATCTTTGCCTATCACGGTTGGTCTACCAGTACCATTGTATGCGCAGGCGAAGCCTAGATTATGCGATCAAGGGTTAATGACCCAAGATACGACAAGAGGAGGGTTCTAGGAAGCTCCCAAGGGGCGATTCCAGTGGAGCCGACATTTGAAGGACCTAGATCCTTGTTAGATTTCAGTCCGATTGGGGCTCCTCCAGATGCCATGAGACAGTCAGGTTTGAGACTGCTGACACCGCAGATCTCAAGTGCGAATGTACCACAGACACCTTTAGTGAAAGCTGGGAATATCTCATTGCTAGGTTTAACAGCACAACAGCTGACCGGCTGGTTAGACAGGCTTAATACCCCAAAGATTGCTCCTGCAGCAGCAGGGAGAGCGGAAGGAACCATGTGAGGTTGGGTATGGAAGCCAATGAACTCGTTGAAGGGAGCATGAGTGTGAACAGGCTAGAGTCATACACGGAAGCAGAATTGAGGTACTTGTGCCCAAAGATAACTAGAGAAGTGAGCAAGGTGCACCAGAGTTGGCAAATTTGGCAGACAAGTATGGCATAGATTTAGAGAATACCAAGCATTTGAAGAGAAGTTACAGATTAGATTTTGAGCCACAGGATTTTGAACACATGAGGTCTACTGGAATGAAAGCGCACCTCAAGGAGACACTGTAAAGTGCACAAGTTTAGGGAGCCTTAGAGAAGTGGGAAGGCAGATGGGTGAAGAAAAGAGACAAGAGGAAGAGTGATTGCATGGAACAGTCAGCTACAACATTACCAGATACAAGCAGGGTAAAGATGTTACAAATGAGAGAGACTGCCAGAGGGGTTCTTGTCCATGTACCGTGGACTAGAGGTGATATTCTGTCATTTACGAATGATTTCCCAGGCTGAGGGAGAAACCAATGGAGTGGTATCAGCATACAGACAGGTTTGTGAAGCTTGCAAAGTGTCTTTGGGAAGTCCTGAATACTCTCTTTGAGATCATAGTTCCAGCTGATTTGTGGATTGAGTGCAAAAGGAACGTAGACTGTCTGACTGAGGAACCAGACAGGGACAGAAGCACAGGTGCGCTGTCTCCTGATGTGATGAAGTATTATTATAAGGTGATTGAGTTTCTGAAAATGAGAGTTTCGCCTAAGAATATTGATTGGCAAAGGATTGATCGAATGGCTCAAGAAGTCAAGGAGTCCATACATGCCTATTATGAGAGGTTGTTGAAGGCGTTTAAACATTGCAGTGGCACAGAGCTTATTGAGGCAAAGGACATGAACCACTTTGTGTTCAGATTCGTGGAAGGTTTGAGACCTGAGATTGGCCAGATGATTAAGAATCATTTGATTTGCTGGCATGCAAAGCGATTGATGAGGTGTTGCAGTATGCAAAGTACTGCAGCGATGAGATTGAGTTGAAGCAGAGAAAGTTGAAGGAGAAAGCGATGGTGATGCAAATTAAGGCAGCACAGACAGGAATGCAGGGAGGTTTTCTACAGTAGATGGTACAGAAGCCGCAGGGAAACAGGATGTTTTTTAGGCACAGGTGAGAGGTAGAGGTCAAGGAGGTATTGTGAACCGCAGTCCAGACTTGAGCACTGTAGTAGTTCAAAACGATGCACAGGGAATGAAGAAGCTGTTACCTTGTCATGCTTGCGGGGTCGTTGGACACTGGAAGCAGGAGTGCCCAATCATGGTACAGGATGGTGTTATTCAACAAAGCAATGATGTCAGTTAATTCCAAAATGTGAGAGGACCAAGGTTGAGAGGTCCAAATCCAAATTTTCATAATAATGTGGATCAAATGCAAGGTTTTCAATCCATGCAGCAGGTGCAGATGCCACGTATACAGCCAATGCAGTTACAACAAATGCGACAGCAGGTCCCCATGGTACCTAGACAGCAAGTGCAAGTGCCTTTAGCCCCAATGGAACAGCAACAGGTGATGCTTCCTCAACAGGTCACGGGTCAAAGAATGAGTCAGAATCACGCAGTGCAATAATACCCATTGGTTGGTGAGAATGGAATAAACGATGAATGGTCGGATGAGAGTTCAGACGGAGAAGAGTACAGGCTTGCAGCATCCTTAGAGGTAGATCAGAGAGGGCCCTGTGTTCAGGGGAAGGTTATGGGTCACAAGGTTTCATTCTTGGTTGACACAGGAGCTACACGCTCCACAGTCAGAAGTGCACAGGTTCCGAAACTGCCCCTTTCGGGGCGGAAAGTTAAGGTAGTAGGAGTTGCAAACAAACTCCTGACTAACCCGATCACTGATCCGGTTCAGGTTGAGCTTGGCACTTTCCATGGATTACACAGATTTGTGGTTTGCAATTTGAGTCCCGTATCACTACTGGGAAGAGATATTTGGGCCAGATGTAGGAAAGGGTTTGCGCCTCGCAAACGGCGTTTTTCGCAAAATCCTCTCCACTATGCAGAAATGCATTTTGCGAGTCGGATCCGACTTGCAAAATGCATTTCCGACTCGTAAATAGGAAGGGGTGTTCCCTTCCTATTTGCGACTCGCAATGCTATGCAATTTCATTTGCGACTGCGAAAGCGGTCGCAAATGAAATCGCAGTTACCATCCACTTGAAGTGGATGGTAACCAGCCGCAAACGGGAAGGGGTCCCTATGGGATCTCTTCCCCTTTGTGAATGGAAACAAAAATAAATTTTCAGAGCAGGTAGTGGTCCTATGGACCACTGCCTGCTCTGAAAAATACCGAAACAAAAGGTTTCGTTTTTTTTTCTAAGTGCAGCTCATTTTCCTTTAAGGAAAATGGGCTGCAGATAGAAAAAAAAAAAAACTGCTTTATTAAAAAGCAGTCACGGACATGGTGGTCTGCTGTCTCCAGCAGGCCTCCATCCCTGTGAGTGCCCATACTGGCAATGGGGTTGCAAACTGCGACCCACCTCATTAATATTAATGAGGTGGGTCTTTGCAACCCCATTGCGAGTTGCAGAAGGTGTCTGAGACAGCTTTCTGCATAGCAAATTGCGACTTGCAATTTGCGAGTCACATTTTGCTTTTTTGCTACATCTGGCCCTTATTGTGAAAGACGAGGTGTTCAATCACCTGTTCCAATGAGGGAACTGAGGTCCAGACAAATAGTGATGATGAAGGGGAGGAACAGGTTTCAGAGCCTGAAATTGAGACCTCAGAGGATTAACTTCTTTCCAATGTTCACAGTGGCTGATCTCCCAGCAGACTTACAGGGAACAGTTCAAGAAAAGGTGTGGGATTTGACAGGGAAATAAGTAGTGCTGATAAAAGGAGTAGAGCCAGTCAAAGTCAGTGTGAAGCCAAACGCTGTGTTCCCCCAGATACCGCAGTATCATATGGCGCAAGATGTCCTTACAAAGGTTGCGCAAATTATTGCAGAATTTGTGAAACAGGGAGTCTTAAAAGAGGTGTTGAGCAGTCCATGTAACTCACCAATAATGGGACTGAGAAAGCCTTATGGGAAGGTTCGGATTGTTCAAGATTTGAGGAGGATCAGTGACATAGTGGTGAAATGTTGCCCAGTGGTGCCAAATCCGACTGTGATTATGTTTCAGATTCCATGTGATGCGGAATGGTTCACAGTAATTGATCTGTCCCAAGCGTTCTTTTCCGTGCCTCTTCATGAGGACACTCAATTTCTCTTCTGTTTTAAATTCTTGGACAAGGTCTACAGTTGGTGTCGAATTCCTCAAGGGTTTTCAGAATCACCTTCTATATTCAATCAGATACTGAAGAAGAATTTGGAGTAATTGGAGCTGCCTTTCCAATCGACTCTAGTACAGTACATTGATGATTTGTTGATTGCATCCAAAACAAGGGACGAGTGCAAGTATGATTCCATTGCCTTACTGAATCCCTTGGGAAAGAATGGACACAAGGTGTCCCCAAAGAAATTGCAATACTGTCAGAAAGAGGCTAAGTATTTGGGTCATCAAATTGAGAAAGGGTCAAAGAAGTTATCCAGAGAAAGAATAACTGCAGTGTTGCAGATGAATCCCCAGACGACACGGAGAGATGTTAGGATGTTTCTAGCAACTGTTGCCAGTGGATCCCGAATTTCTCAATATTTCCAAGCCATTGCAGAGGCTAACGGTCAAAGAGGGGTGGGATGCTATAGTTTTGGGAGAGAAGGAAATGAGAGCGTTTACTGAGTTAAGGGAGAGCATGTGTAGGGCTCCAGCTTTAGGTATGCCTGATTACACTAAGGCCCTCATTCTGACCTTGGCGGGCGGCGGAGGCCGCCCGCCAAAGTCCCGCCGTCAGGTTACCGTTCCGCGGTCGAAAGACCGCGGCGGTAATTCTGACTTTCCCGCTGGGCTGGCGGGCGGTCGCCTTCAGACCGCCAGCCAGCCCAGCGGGAAAGAGGCTTCCACGATGAAGCCGGCTCGGAATCGAGCCGGCGGAGTGGAAGCTGTGCGACGGGTGCAGTTGCACCCGTCGCGTATTTCACTGTCTGCGCAGCAGACAGTGAAATACATGTAGGGGCCCTCTTACGGGGGCCCCTGCAATGCCCATGCCAGTGGCATGGGCACTGCAGGGGCCCCGCGACCCCCCCTACCGCCATCCGGATCTCGGCGGTCCGACCGCCGGGATCTGGATGGCGGTAGGGGGGGTCGGAATCCCCGCGGCGGTGCAGCAAGCTGCGCCGCCGCGGAGGATTCAATGGGGCCGCGGTACACTGGCGGGACCCCGCCAGTGGTGCCGGTCCGACCGCGGCTTTACCGCCGCAGTCGGAATCCCCATTGGAGCACCGCCGGCCTGTCGGCGGTGCTCCCGCGGTCCTCCGCCCTGGCGGTCAAAGACCGCCAGGGTCAGAATGACCACCTAAGTCTTTTGTTCTGTTTTGTCATGAACGCAATGCATGTTCTTTGTATGTCTTGACACAGGTCCATGGAGGTGTAAACCGACCAGTAGCATATTTTTCAGCTACTTTGGACCCAGTAGCAGCAGCCTTACCGGGTTGTCTGCATGCAGTAGCAGCAGTTGGACAAAGCTTCACACAGTGTGAAGGCATAGTGATGGGACATCCTTTAACTGTCATGGTCCCTCACTCAGTTGAGATCCTTTTAACACGAACTAAAACGCAGCACATGACAAATGCAAGATTCACCAAATATGAAACGATTATATTGGGGTCACCAAATGTAACGTTAAAAAGATGTACAGTGTTGAACCCAGCAACTTTGCTTCCAAGTGAAAATACAGAGGTTGAAAATCTGAAAGATGTAGAACATGATTGTCTGGAGGTAACAGAAATGTGCACCAAACCAAGACCTGATCTTAATGATACCCAATTGGAAGAAAATGACCAAATAATCTTTGTTGATGGCTCATGTTTGAGAGACTCAGTAGGAGTGCTGAGAGCCGGATATGCTGTATGCACGATTTCTGGTATCCTGTAAGCGTCCTGACTTCAAGGATTGTATTTTGCTCAAGTAGCTGAATTGGTAGCTCTTACCAGGGCTTGCCATGTCTCTGCTCAGCCGATACGGATTTGGAATTGTTCATGATTTTGACCAACTATGGTCACAGAGGGGTTATTTGATCTCTTCTGGTTCGTCAGTGAAAAAGGGTGAAAGAATTAAGGAGTTGTTGCATGCGATTCAGTTACCTCATGAAATTGCCGTGGTGAAATGCAGTGCACATCTGAAGTCACAAGTCTTTGTTTCAATGGGAAATGGATATGTGGATCAAGTCGCAAGGTTTTGCGCATTGAACTGTATATCGTTCAAGGATCAATGGGAATTGCTACCTGAAAAGGAAAATGAAACATGCACGGGTTATGCATTGAGGGTGATTGACACGTTAGAAGAGTTAAAATTGTTGAAGGACCGTGCCAGCAAAGATGAGAAGCGTTCTTGAGTTAGGATGCAATGCATACAAAGATCAGATGATTTGTGGGTTTCAGAAGAGGGGAAAATGGTCTTGCCGAACTGTCTTTTGTCACAGTTTGCAAGGTTTTATCATGGCCAAGCACACATTGGGAGGGATGCCATGTTCAGGTTGTTCAAGATTGACTGATTTAACCCAAAGTTTAGACAAGCTGCAGAGGTGATTTGCCATTGTTGCGTCATCTGCCAACAGATGAACGCGGGGGAAGGGACAGTGGTGAACTTGAGCCACATTGGAAGAGCTAGAGGTCCATTAAGCAGAATGCAATTGGATTTCATTGAGGTGCCTGTGTGTGGAGGTTTGAGGTATGTGTTGGTGATTGTGTGTATCTTTTGCCATTGGATTGAAGCGTACCCTACATGCAGGAATGACAGCCTCACAGTAGCAAAATTGTTGCTTAGGGAACTGATACCGTGTTTCGTTTTCCCGATCTCTTTAGAATCAGATAGAGGAAGTCACTTCAACAATGAGGTTGTTAAGTTACTGTGTGCAGCATTGAACATTGAGCAGAAGTTGCATTGTAGCTACCGCCCTGAAGCATCAGAACTAGTGGAACAGATGAATGGTACCCTGAAGTCGAGAATGGCGAAAATGTGTGCAGCCACGAATTTGAAATGGCCCGACGCATTACCTTTAGTGTTGATGTCAATGAGAAATACACCTAACAAGAAGACGGGACTGTCTACACATGAGATTCTCATGGGTCGAGCTATGAGACTGCCCGCAGTGCCTTGCGAATGCTCTTGTGAATATCATGGATGATATGGTGTTGGACTACTGCAAGGGTCTGGCTGATGTGGTCTGCTCTTTCTCTCACCCGGTGGAAGCTACCACCCTGCCACCGATTCATGATCCAGGACATAACCTGAAAGCTGGTGATTGGGTTGTCATCAAGAAACACATAAGGAAGACTTGCTTGGAGCCATGTTGGAAGGGACCCTACCAAGTGCTACTTACGACTACCACTGCTATGAAGTGTGCAGGAGTTCCAAACTGGATCCATGCCAGTCACACGAAAAAGGTGACGTGTCCAACTGATGAGGAAGTTGAGTTGTTGAAAGTACCAACAACAGACAAGGAAGTCTCAGGGCCGGAGAGTGATCGAAGGGGAACTGAGACAGAAGAAGAGCCCATTGAGGACAGCCTGGTCACTCCAGTAAAAGACGAGAGAGAAGAGTTCCAGAGGGGTGATAGTGAGCCTATCTCAACGGAGGCAGCAGGGGAGCCTAGTCAGAGGAAGGTTCTCCCAGAAGTAGAAGATTATGAGAATGAGCCAAAGCACTTGACAGACTCAGAAGGTGAAGGAGTTGAGGCGGAGGCGAGTCTGAGTGTCCAGTCTCCTCCTGAGCAGATTGCAGGTCCATCAAGCGAAAACACCATAGAGCAAAGAGAGAAAGAAGGGTTGCCACAGGAAAGACCAAAGACTAAAGAGACACTGAAAAGAGACAAGTGGCCAGAGCTACAAGTAAAGAGGAGAGAAGTGGTTGTCGAAGATGCAATAGAGGAAGAGGTAGACACAACAAGGGGAGAAGATCTAAGTGAAGGAGAGTTGCAAGGTGATCGCAAGTTGAAGAGGAAGAGAGTAGCAAATAGAAGGTACGCAGGTCCTGAATGGGCATATGCAACTACAGCTGAATAGCAACAGGAGTTCTTGGCATTTTGTTTTGATTGAGAAGTCCCAGGTCAATACTTTGGCACCTGAGTCTGGCCGAAGAGACTGAAATTGGTATACATATTTGAGCTAAGATTGAAATTGAGAAAAGAGACTGAGAATGTACCAGATGAGATCTTGAGAACTTCAATTGACTTTTGAAAATCGATTTTGACAAGCTGCTAACCTGAATTGACAAGGGATCCTGGGAGTGAGCTTGGAAGCTGTAAATAATTGTTGAAAGAAGAATTTGCCTGTTTTGACTTTGCTGCGGGAGAGAATTATTAACCGTCTCCTGTTGTTGTTGTTCTAAATAACCATCCTTCACTTTCTGATTATTTACAGATCATGGCTAATACTAGGCAGGAGAGTAGAGGGAGTAGGCATTGTAAATACTGGGGTGTTGGTTTAGGTATTGTGTGTGTGATTTTCATTGTGGTTGTGATTGTGGGTATGACATTAATGGATAGGAGTTGGACTAACAATGCTTCAGTTCCTGAAACTACTACTGCACTAACAGCTTCGGAGACGTTTGAGCTGGATGAGAGATACTTACAAGAGGGAACTAATGCAAAAGGGGAACTTTCTACTAACGTTTTCTTTCGCCTGCTGAGTGAATATGTTGAGACAATGTATGCAAAGGATTGCTTTCTGTGTACATAGATTCCTATTTCGGTACAAGAAGGGGTTACCTATCATAGCTTGCCACTAACCTATGGGATAAATTGTAGTCTGTTACTAACAAGATTTTATAACCAGGAGGAGATCCAGTACTTCTATTCTAATCATGACTTTGTGTATTCTTATGTGCCTATAATAGAGGATTTGAGCGATGTAGCTAGATACTATAGTATAAAGTTAGTTAAAGGATTCTTTGAGCCGACATTGGAAATGAGTACATCTTATGCTCACCGCAATAACTTGACATGCTTGCTTACACCTGTAGAGAAAAGCTTTTTAGATCACACGGATGATAGAAGGATAGCACTAAAGGGTAAATTGGAAAAAGGGTTACAGCAGCAAGCTTTTGCTAGTAATGAAGGTTATGGTGCAATCAGAGAACAAGGGAAGTTAGCTTTAGATGCATTACACATAGGAAGCTTTGTATATCTAGGCCGAAATCATATTATGACAATGTGTTTGTGGGAATGAGTGAATGTAAACATGTGTTTTTGTTTCAGAGTAAGTGGACGTTCATGTTAAATGGACAGGATCCAGCGATCCCAGGGATCTATTATATATGTGGGCTTAATGCTTAATTCCATCTTCCAAAGGGATGGTATGGGACATGTTATTTGGGGATAGTTTTCCCAAAGATATACCAACTTGATGACTTAAAGAAGTTTCCGAGATTATCTGAGTCACATAGTACTAGACAGAAGAGAGAGACCGCTGCTGGTGTAGTGGGAGACATATTTGGGGTGATAATTCCTTCAGTGGGAGTTATTTTGAAATCAATAAAGATTCGAAAGTTGTCTACTATTGTGGATAACATGCTGACAAATTTTTCAGGAGCTATACTCCTAATGGATACTGAACTTGCTGCTGAGAGGGCTATGACTCTTCAAAACAGGCTTGCTTTAGACATTCTTTTAGGAAAAATGGCGGAGTTTGTAGGATGGTTAATGAGAATCATTGTTGCGCATATATACCAGATAATAGTAATGAGATTAGAAGTATGCTTACTAACTTGACTAAGGATAGTACAGACTTGAAGGAATTGAAAGAACCTGGTGTTTGGAAAAGGTTGGAAGGGGTTTTGCTTCAGTGGGGAATTTGCTTAGCAACATTTGGCATGGGAAATTGTCTAAAATAATACAGGGGATATTGATTGTTATAGCTTGTCTATTTGGATTGTGAGTGGCAGGTAAAATTAGCAAAAGAATAAAATTGAATAAGGCGAAAAATAATAAGAGGAGGAAAGAAAAAGAAAGGGAAAAATTGTTTAGGGAAAAAACAAAGGGGAAGCCAATAAGTGAAGAGATTGAAAATTCAGAATTTTAACTAATGTAAAATTTGTGGGGAAAGGTTTGTGTGATGACAAGAGTCATCAGAGGAGGGATTGTTGGAGTGTGTCTTTTAAAAGCAATATTAATACGGAAAACTGATGAAGCTGCATAGAAAATGTGTTAACATAGAAAATAATGCACACGTTTGAAATGTGCCCACGGGGAGTGGCTACCAATGTATATGAAGACTAATAAAAAGGCTTATTAATTCTGAACTATTATGCAATAATGTTTGAATTTGTATTAGTATATCATAATTAGGGTTATGTGTTAAGAGTTTGCTTCATTAAACAAAAGGGCTTTAACTTAGCGAGGGCTTGGGCCTAGCTGCCTGGCCTCATATTGAATTGCATTTTCTAACATGTAATGTGCTGTTTTTCTGAAGGACACGAAGTTGTACTTTTCCAGGAGCTATATGTGTGTAGCCGTAGTAAATTCTTTCTCATGAAAACTGGCTTGCTCAAAGCGATGTTCTTGCTAGATGCAACAGGGTAATTCGTAACAGATGCAAGGTTAACTCTCCTAGGAGAAGACAATGAAGACACTGACTGGAGCGCAAAGTGTAGCATTTTCTACCTGACATTCCAACCGTTGAAGACGTCAATAACATGGACCAATCCGTGACATGGGAACTGTGAACTGTGGAAAATTCTCGCAAAGTGCTTACCAAATTATTGGACAGAGATAATGATGCACAAAATTTTATCCAATGAGGAATTAGGGAATAGTTAGACAGTTTTGATTTAACGGTGTGACCCAAGGAGAAATCAGGATATTTTCCCATTTTCTTCCATTATATCATTTTCCGGTACCACCCAAGCCACTTTTCCGGACACTTTACTGAGTTTATTCTGAGTACTTTAAAACCATCCTCTACCCCATTCTTGCCTGATGCTAACTTCTCTTCTACCTGAGGGAAGTGATCATTCCCTAGCTATACTATCTTATGCGTCTTGAAAGAGACTTTGCTTTGCCTTAATGCTAAAGACTTTAACCCGTCCTATCTCTGCTGATGGTGCATCGACTGGTGTCCTGAGGATGAAAACTGACGCTGAAAGCTGATCTGTTGAATTGGTAACTATCCGATGCAAATTGTGATTGTCTGTTTGCCTTTTTCTTTCTAAGTACCAACTGCTATTTTGAGAGAGGCCTTAGTACAGATGTTTTCTAAATTTGTGTTCACTAAAATGTTTTGCATTAAGCCCAACATGCTGATGCTAATTCGAGGTTAGGTAAGGCGTTCACTAACATCCGAAGCACATAGACGAATGATTGAGATCTTGCTTTGTTGATTCATGTACTAATGAGACTCTGCTAAGTTGATTCATATTAATGATGTGCTTAACTATTAAATGAGTATAATTCATGCATTGATTAAGTTGTGCTCTGATTGCTAATTAGGAGTGTTTCTGATGTGGGTTATTGCTATTGAGATTAATAGACATGATATTAGATTGTAACTAATAGGGAAATAAATATCATAACACTTAATTAAACTGGTGTGGTTATTCATGACTGAAAGGTAATGCTGTGTTCAATTATTGATTCGTATTGATTGTTTATTGATTAGTGATTGTCATTATTGTTTATTTAATTGATATGTTGATTGATATAGTTCGTACTGGGAAGTCCCCAAATGCTGTCCAAAGGTTTGTCGACCTAGACGCGTCTCCTTGTAAGTTTACTTATTTAGGCTCTGACGTGCCAACAGAGGCATCCTGTAGGTTTAGGAAGCAGGCAGCCGCGAAGGAGCTGATAGATTTTATTTATCTATTTATATTAGCTTGAAACCATTCTTCCAACTGCCCCTGTGTTTGTCATTTGTTTGAAATTGTATCTTTTAATGGAAATTCTGGATTTTTCAGCGTCTTCATTTTCAGCAGTTTCCTTATGTTCTCAAGATTAATGGAACAATGCGCGCCTGATTAAAACAGTGAGGAACGACCTTTTAGGTCACACAAGCATACACATACTTTTTGAAGATTCGATCTCCGCTGATTGGTGTATAATGCCTTTTCAACACATTTCAGATTACCGAGGGAAAGCAATGTGCACATGTGTACAAATTCAAAATTCATAAAAGTTTAATTTGCATCCATAAATCTAAGTTACTCGCACAGAATATTAAGGCAGCGTTGTGTAAAGCTGCTTCCAAGGGTGGAAAGTGACGTTCCAGTGCAGAAAATGTATTTGTGGCGGATGTAAGGAAAAATGTTCACCCACAGGGGTTAATATTTTACATGTGGGAAAAAGTTAGAATGTGCGAAATCAGTGTTACTATGGGCCAGATGTAGGAAGGCGTTTGCATGGTGCAAACAGCGAAAATCGCAGTTTGCTCCATGCAAACAGCCTTCTGCGATGCACATTCACAATTTGCGAGTCGGTACCAACTTGCAAATTGTGAATGTGACTCGCAAATAGGAAGGGGTGTTCCCTTCCTATTTGCGACTCGCATCGCAATGCAGAATTGCTTTGTGACCACGAATGCAGTCGCAAAGCAATTCGCAGTTACCACCAGTGTCACACTGGTGATAACTCATTCGCAAAAGGGAAGGGGTCCCCATGGGACCCCTCCCCCTTTGTGAATGTTGCCAAAAAGGTTTTGTCAGAGCAGGCAGTGGTCCAGTGGACCACTGCCTACACTGAAAAAACGAAACCAAATGGTTTTGTTATTTTTTTTATTTTGCAACTCGTTTTCCTTTAAGGAAAACGGGCTGCAAAATAAATTTTAAAAAACTGCTTTATTGAAAAAGCAGTAACAGACATGGAGGTCTGCTGACTTCAGCAGGCCACCATCTCTGTGAGTGCAGGTACTCGCTATGGGGTCGCAAAATGCGACCCACCTCATTAATATTTATGAGGTGGGTCTTTGCGGCCCCATAGCAAGTCACAGACGGTGTTTGAGACACCGTTCTGCATCAGGATTTGCGATTCTGAAATTGCGAGTTGCACTGACTCGCAATTTCAGAATCGCAAATTCTGACCTTGCTACATCTGGCCCTTAATGTTTACGTCATCTCATGCAATGTACATTTACACATGTTCTAATTCTTATGTGTTTGAACACTCTTGATATGTTTGGGTGACCCTTTAATTTTATTTCTCCTCTGTGGCTGTCTTGTTTTGGATATTGTGTTAGCCAGCCAGCAACTCTGATGGTGGGGTGGTGAAAGTAGTATTCTATTGGAATTAAGGTAGCAGATTTAAATGCGGATGCTAAATGGCAACATTTTCATATTTGGCTGCAGATAGACGAAGAAGGTAAATAGAAGTGCTTTAATTTTATGCAGGGCCACTAGAATTATATGGCAGGAAAAGACCAATTTATGTGACAAGAAAAGTCCAGTTATGAATTTACAACACCAATAGCTGTAACTCAAGCAAATGCGAGACTCGTTGCATTGCAAATGCTTGTCTTTTACTTACAATCATGCTGCATAGATGTCACACTGTTGTTCAACATAGCAAGAAAAAAATCAACAACACCATGTAGCTCGACTATTTGGCTTTCTCCATGTTTTTAACCCCCTCCTGCTTTGTTGCTTGTTGATACAGTTTTCACAACTGAAAAGAAAAAAAGTAAAATCCAGTGACAGGAGAATTAGCATGAAGCTGCTAATTACTCAGGAATGAAAAACATTTATAGATTACTTATTGCTCTTAGGTCATGTCAGGATTCGAGGGTTGTCTCTCAGAATGAAAAACATTTATAGATTACTTATTGCACTTAGGTTATTGTCTCACAGCCAGATTGTCCAGTGTGCACAATATCCATAGCAGTATCAAGAGTTTCCCCCCTATTACATTGGTTACACATATATTAGACCCTGAGAGAATTCCCTCAAGCTGCAAAGATCTGTAGGCTCGGGCTTTAGGGATGTTACTTAGGCTACATAGGCTGTACAGGCTCAGACTTCAATCAGCAGAGTTATCCAACATATTCGATGTGTCTCCGAGAACAAAACCATCATATTGGTTTGCACATGTCTTTCAGAACAATGACTTCTGACAGCAATGTTAAGCCTCAGATTATACGATTCTTACAGACTCAGCCCCAACACAGTCTAATTTTGTATGTTAAAGTGGTATAAATGCACAAGCAGCAAACACTAGAGGTATCCCTGGTTTTGGCGTGCTTGTATTTTAGATCAGGGAGGACGTGGCCTGGCAGTTTGAGCTGGCCTGTTCCTATTGAAGCAGGGTCAAGACTCATTTGTATATGGCTGTGTCCAAACAGAGGTGTCATGGTGGTTAAAAGAATGATGGGTTGGAATGTTAACATGAGCAATTGCCAGTGGTTAGACTTATTAAAAGTATTTTCCCATCACCTTTTATGTATTTGATGTACCACCCTAAGTGGCAAGGTATACCTAGACATGGGTCCCATGCTCACTGCTCCAGTGGAACTAAATTACACCTGACTGATGAGCCACAATTAGAGTGAACCCAGTCTTGTGTTGCTGGCGTTCTGATTCAGGGAGGACCTACCATAGCGGTTTGTGCTACACTATTCCTGCTAGAGCATTGTCCAGCCTCATTTGCATATGGCTGGAACCAAACTGAAGTGGCATGATGGGCTAAAGAACAATGGGGTGGAATGCTTTTCAGAGAAACTACTAGTGGTTACATTTATTGGAAGCGTTCCTTCTATCACCTTTTATGAGTTTGTTGTTCTGGCCTAAGTTGCATGGGTAGGCCCATACGTGACTCTCGAGCTCACTATGGTTCTGGAACCAAGCTAAATCAGACTGACATGTTGCAATCAAGGCAAAATCGGTCTCGGATATCATTTGTTCCATTTCAGGGACGATGTGGTGTGGCAATGTGGACTAGGCTTTTATTATTGAAGCTGGATTAGGACTGATTTGGATATGGCTACGTCCAAACTAAGGTGGGGTGGAATGCTATCCCAAGCGGTTGCCAGTGCCTGAACAAATTGCAAGCATTCCTCCCATCACCCTTTATGTGCTTAGTATTCATTAACTTGTTCATGTTTTTTTTTTATAATCCATTTCCTGATGGGTTTCTAACACCATCTCCGCATTCCAGTAAAAGCTCATATTTACCACTCTGTATGTGCTTATCTATCTCACATTCAGTTGAGAAGTGCCATGTCTTTTGTCTTCCTCTGATAGGTGTCTGGCATCCCTATCAAAATTCTCTACTTAGTCAGGGATGATAGGCCTGCACCATCCATTTCAGGGAGTAGCCCACTGTGTCAGAGCTTACATTTTGACATTATGATACTGAAAGAGTGTTTGCAGTCTGCTATATAGACAAGGTGCCCGTGACATAAGGTTTTGATCCATAGCTAATTAGTTCCCTGACATGAATGAAGAGGCACAAAGGATGCAGGATCATTTAAAGGTGTCACTTTTTAGCTGTTCATTCCAAAGAGTTATTAGATTTTTAGACAATGCAAACTCATACTTCATTTATTGAAAGAAGAAAAGATGTATTGATGAAAATTTTAGTCTGTGAGACATTACAACCCAGGAAGCATGGGTAAAGGCAAATAATATATTTTTCTGTAAACGGGTTAGTGAAGAGTGTGGATGTTGGGACAGAAATGTCCTCCTCTGCATAGTAATAGGCGTGCACAGTGCTCTGAGTGCGCAACTGTATTAATCTCTGGATCCCTAATGCTGACTTTTGTTGTCATAAGCAAACACAGATCATGCATGTGTACCATAATATAGGCCTGTCTCGTGGATTACCTTCTTATGGGACTTGGAAGAGGTGCCCAAAGCGCTACCCTCATAGTTGTGAAAGCCTTCAGCCTTCACCAGGAGTTGGTGGCAGAATACCGCATACTGATCAGTAGGAGTGAACAGGTCCTTTTTAACTTGTGTCACTGTAGAGAGGACTACATTCTCACTCAGTTTTTAAAGATCTGCTGCTGTGTGCTTAACTCACCCTTGGCCTTCATCAGGCTAGTGTGAAGTGCTGCATATCTCAGAAAGTGTATCTGCACTGGGCGTATGTGTGCCTGGGGAGGGTGCCATACGGGAACAATGCTGCACTGAGTAGTATGTGCATGGTGTATGCATGTGCCTAAGAGTGGTACAGTACCTGAAGGATGAAACATGCGACAGTGCATGCAGGAGAAAGTCATGTGATGTGTGTACGTGTACTTGTGAACAAACACATGAAGAATATAGTGCATGCAGAATAAAAGCATGTGCTTAGTGCATGAATACCTCTGAGTGGTACATTACATGAAGGATGCAATGTGTGCATGATAGATGCATGTGCTGGGTGTATGTATGCTTATGAGTGGTACAGTATATAATGGATACAGTGCTGGGCATTGCCCTCATGTTGAATACAAGTGCTGGATGTATGTGTGTCTCTGAATGGTGCAGTACATGAAGGATTCTGTACTATACATTGTGTGTACGCGGTATAAAAGTATTGGGTGTATGTGTGCCTGTGGATAATACAGTACATGGATGGCCCTGGGTCCCATTTTGGGAGACCCAGGTGTGCATGGGTAAACATGGAGTGGAGGGAGAGAGATTCCCCAACACAGATTTGTGAATTGCTGCATTCATTTAAGCTGGGTGGGACATACCTTGGGGAGGGTAGGACCAGGCCTCCCCTGAACATTTCAAAGGGGGTTCTTTGATTCAGTCAGTGGTCACAAAGAAGGAACCTGGTCACATCTCATAAAGAAGATAGAGCTGATAAGAGTATCATAAAGAGTAGGGCTGTGAGCACGGGGCTAACCTTTTGATTCACATATCACTGTGGTTGACATCAAGCTATGAACACTAGCCTTTGTTGTGAGACTATCAGCTTCAGAAACATAACTGCTGTGGCAAACTGCTTTTCAAGAGGAAGAGGGAGCAGAGGAGTATGTACTCCACAAGAAGTAGTACCCCAACATAAAACGTCAAAGACTCAGACCATAAGTCACATTTGGAGTCTGGAACCAGACTATAAGATGGGGACTTTGAGTCCCTAAAAATTGTCATCTGCCTAGCAGTCAGATGGGCTGTGTGAGGAGGGGAAGTGCTCCAAGACTTTTGCCTGTGAATATAACTGTTGGCCAAGGCCTGCTAGTCTTCCTGCTTAGTGATGGGACATCACCCATGGAACCTAAGACCACCTGCACTGGAGCCTAGAGCACTAGCGCCTGCCTACTTACCAAGACCAATGTGCCCTGTGAGGAAGAGGAGTGAATTGGAAGGACCGGGGTCCATTGAGGAGCCCTCTCATGTTGATGCCCTGTGTGAAGCGTGAGGAAAGGGCTACCGTGCTGATCGGGTCATTGGCTGTGTGCAGGACTGAGTCGATGACCTCCATATGCCAGGAGAGGGCTGCTGTCAACATATTTGTGGTCAAGCCTGTTGTGCAGTAAGGACTGAAGCCTTGCACAGTAGCAGTGCGGCGACCCCAATCGCCAGGAGGGCCCACCAAGGTAAAGACTGGCGTACAGTAAAGGCCAAAGCCTTCTGCAGCAGGGGTGTGGCAACCCCGTATACCAGGAGGGGTTGCCATTGATAACTTTGCAGTGTTGACCTGGCAAGAGCCCATGGACAGTGAGCAGTGGTGACCTGTAGGTCACCGGAAGCAACAAGGACTGCAATTGGTTTGACTTTGTTGGATAAGCCAGGATGGCATGGGAGAACCGTCACTCAAGTGTAGGATCAACCATAGGATTATAGTAGCCATCCTCCCATCAGAAGCATGTGAACACTTACCCCGGAGGAAGAGCCTGACTCTGGAACTTAATTAGATGCTGGAGAAGGGAACACTTCTTGAGGTTTCAATGAAGAACATGGGCTTTGTGAGCGCTCATATTAGAAATGCTCTGTAATTCAATGGGAGTTAACTCTAAGGACAGCTGTTACCTTTCTAAGATATCTTCTCTCCTCCTCAAGATAAAAGTCTGAGGGGAAGTTAGGCAACAAGGTTTTCCAGGTATCTCAGATTTTGCCAATAATGCTGTAAATATTGTGATTTTTTTCTAATAAATTCTGGTTGATACTGGGAGTTATTGGTTCACCATGATGCCACCCAGCAACTCTTCAGACCAAATTCTTTACACACACATTTATTTATTTTGCCTCCTGAAGTTCAGCCAACATATTGTCCTGCCAGTTGCTCTCATGGAGCAGATCTCTGTGTCCAGTGAAGCATTTGACAGCTATGTTGAGATCAGTCGAACTTTGACAGCCCAGTTCAACACTCAGACAGTCTTTGATTCTGGAGAAGTCCTCATGCCCTGCCTTCTGATAGGTTCTCTTAGTAACACCCAGTGCAGAAAGGGTCCTCTGTTTTGCCTTGGCTGAATACTGGTTAAGAAAACGATGTCCCCTGTTGTGGCTTTCTTGAAACCTATCCATTTTTTTGTCTTCCTAGTAGGCCTCATGAATAATGCTTTTTTAATGCATATATGATTAGTAAAATTCCTAAAAACATTACCGGATTTAGATCGACTTCTCAATGGAAAGTGGCATTTTACAGCACGTTTAATGAACATATATTTAGGATTTAAAGATCTGTTTATACCAGTCCAAACTTGTCAACTTCAGTTCAGTTCCACATGCCCCTAGAGATGGAGACTGTAACTCGCACCTGCCACAGTAAACGCTATTGCATGCCTAAGCACACCCACAGTATGAGGCATTATCAGGTTAGACTTGTTCCAAGTATTGCCAGCATTGGCATGTCTCCAGTAGCAGGAAACGCCTGCTTTCAATTGCCCAACTTATAAGTTAATGCCAGCTTTTACATACTAGTTTTTAACACATTTCCAGACGCCTCTTTTCTCCAGTAAGAGATGATGCAATTTCCCTTGTGACCTAATAATATGTGTGGCCAGCTCCCACCTGCTGCAGTAATAGGCACTGCCACCTGCACGCACATTGAGTAACAGTTATTGTCTGTCTCCCTTTGACTCCAGTAGTAGATATTGCCAGCACCCACATGCCAATTTTAATAAGTGATGCAGATCTCAGATGCACAAGCAGGAGAAATAGAAATTATTAGCTCACGTATGACCCATTTACTTCTTTTCCCACTTCCTTGTTAAGCCATTACATCTGAGGCGTGTCTTAATACAAGGCTTACTCTCAAAGACCTCAAAGAAAATCAGCACAAATTATAAATGACCCTCCCTCCAACGTCTCTTCCTGTTTTTATTGTCTTCCTTTCTAGACGGCATCCGGAAGCTGAAGGGTTTGTCACGTACAACCGGGTGTGTGTCCTTCTGGAGTGTCTCTTTGGAATTGAGTAACTTTTGAAGCAATGCAGGGCACCAACCAAAGTTACTGAGCTGCTGTTTGCATAAATGTTTGAGAGTAAGGCAGTACTGTATCTACTGAGACAGTGGTTACCAACCTTTTGACTTCTGTGGACCCCCACTTTATCATTACTGGATCCCAGGGACCCCCATTGAATCATTATTGGAATCCGGGGACCCCCCCACTATGTCAGTACTAAAAGATGGGGACCTAACCTGTTAATATTATTTAATTTTCTAAGCAGTCGTGGACCCCCTGAGGAGGCTTGGCGGACCCCCAAGGGTCCCTGGACCATAGGTTGGGAACCACTGTACTAAGATGTGCGTGCAGTTTTTCTCACTCTTGCACTATCAACATTCCTTGGTGATGGTGAGGCTTAGTAGTGTCGGTCGGACTTTCCATATATTACTAATTCAATAAGCTACTTTTTGTATAGAGGTACGGTTGTGGCAGGAATGCACTCTAAAGTTGGTCTAGGTAGGCAGGTAGTATAATTTTATTGGGGTATTTTTTTCACAACATCATAAAAGTGCACACAAAAGAGAAACAATCATAAAACAGAGTCTGACTCCTTATATAAAAAGCAAAGTGCATCCACAAGAAATAGAGAGTTTACAAGACCCATCCGAAAGGCTTACAATTTCACAGAAGCTGAACAACAGAATATATAGCCAGCCCAGAACGCCCCCACCCCCGCCCGATTCACAGGAATCCTCAAAGAGAACAAAGTTTAAAGCGCAGGTACATAAGCATTTTATGGGACAAATGTGAAACTCTTAATACAATTAAAGGATTATAAACACAGTCAATGAAGAGGTTAAAAATCCAAATAAACATGCTCAGTGCATATACAATATCCCAGATGAAAAGCGTGACAGAATGAAGCACACCTTGGGTGTTGGTAAAAATTGTAGCAACAAAAATGCAGGTCTCACCTGTCTAAAGTTCATGGGTAACAGCAAGGGTGAATATATTTATGGTGTGAAGTGCTAAATCTGAGGCAGATCATCACGATATGCAGGGTGTCGGGGATGGCAATATTGACACAAGAACTCGTTTGCCGTTTCGATTTGGTGTATCCAATCCTCTCTAGAAAACATCTAAGGATGGAACAAGTTTAACCTTAAATAGGCCAGTAGCCTGTGATGGTAACTGGACATGCCCATATTCAAAAAGGTCCATCCACCTTACAGATTTTACCAAATAAATTGGCGAATCGAGCTCTTGGTCAAAGCAGAGGCCTTTCACTCAGCTGCACCCCCACCCACTGGAGTAAAAGGTCTGCTTTAACTAAGCATGCCTTCTTTCCCTATGCGGTTAGGATCAAGAAAAAGTCCTGGTCTGCCCAGCTCTGTGAGATTTCTCCTGATGTATAGCAGCAACGGAATTCGGGACATATTATCGTGACCCATGCAGTCTTGCACAATTAGGGGCATATTTAAGAAGAGTGGTACTGCAGACAGTGCAGCGCCACTTTTCGTGCACCCAGTAGTGCCCTCCCAATGCCACCATGTGTGCGCCATATTTAATATAGCGCACCATGGCGGTAATTAGGAGACTAGCATCAGAATTTTTTACGCTAGACCAGACCTTTGCAGGATTAGAGTAAAAAATTCTGGTGAAAATCCTGCAAAGGCTATTGAGGCCCATCATTGGTGTGTCTCCTTTTGACGCCTGTTCTAAGCAAGCGTTAAAGGTGCTAAAGAAAATGATGCATAGAAATCTCTCAGATTTCTTTGCACCATTTTTTTGCCCCACCCCCGCCCCCAACTGGGGAGCGCCACATTGCATACATTATGCCTGGCGCAGGCATAATGTAGCTCAAAAGATTACAAAATGGCACAATGCATGCATTGCGACACTTTGTAAAAATGGCTGGGCGATTTTGGTCTCTTTGGAGAAGATTAGCGTAAAAAACAATGGTGCTAATGTGGTGCAAGGAGGCACGAGGGCCTTTTAAATATGCCCCTTAATTTCTAAAGACTGAATTGTCCTACAGCT
Source organism: Pleurodeles waltl (assembly GCF_031143425.1). NCBI lineage: Eukaryota > Metazoa > Chordata > Amphibia > Caudata > Salamandridae > Pleurodeles > Pleurodeles waltl. The sequence continues at coordinate 176,261,144 of NC_090446.1, forward strand.
AGAGGGAAACTCATATTAGAAGGGGTGGAGGCGTATGAAATCTGAAATAGACCTCAAACCCAACTTTTCAGGAACAATCTTGGTTGGAATATCTTAGGGGACATTTAAAAGTCCTCTTATGAACTAATTTTCAACTACCATTATCAATGCAATAGACACATATCCCTAGATTTCGCATACAATGCTTGTTTTGGGGATACATTTGGCTTCATAAACATTGAGCATCACCTTAATATGTTTATGCCCAAGCCGTATTGAAAATTCACCCATACTATAGAAGTCCTTTTAAAAATCCAATATTTTTATTGAGCAGTGGATGCCCATTAAAACAAGAAGCAAGTAAATACCCAAATTTGTACAATTCTCAACCCAGCTAATGAGTTGACCGTTTACCAGAATTATTTTAGAGCTAGTGTTTTTGTGGCCACCCATCATATCAAGGGATTTTTTTATAAGTTGTTGTGAGGCCGAGAACGTTCATGAACCTAACAAAGAGGTCAAGGAGTCACTGCAAAACCCTAGCTGTGCATACTACTAGGACAGCATCATCTGCATATAAAAGGGCTGGCAACAAACACCACTCACGCTCGGCATTTCTATCCCTTGTTCTATTAAAGCTGATTCCAGACGATTGATATAAAGGATAAAAAGAAAGGGGCCAGGATGCAACCCTGGTGAACCTATCTCTTCAAACTGAAGTGCGGGGTGCATTCTCCATTTAGGCCAAAGCTCACTGAGGCAGTAAGGCCATTGTGTAAGTGATGCAGAAAGGCAACAAAAACGGGTTTAACGCACATAGACTCCATCAAAACACAGACCTTAACCCTATTTACCCTATCAAATGCCCAGCTGAGGTCCATGAAGGTCAAGTGAATTGCACCCCCCATGGATCTTGTATATTGAGAGATCATTCTGTGTAAATTCAATTTTTTTCAACAGTTCCCCGCTCTGACCTGAACCCATATTTAATCTCAGATAAGAAATTATGGCCCATGTTTATACTTCTTTAGCGCCGCATTTGTGTCATTTTATGACGCAAAAGAGGCACAAACTTACAAAATACAATTGTATTTTGTAAGTTTGCGCCACTTTTGCGTAACAAAGCGGCGCAAATGAGGCGCTAAAAAAGTATAAATATGGGCCGATGTTCTTTATTCCAAGTAGTGAAGCTGTCCAAAAATACCCAACCTATGATTTTAATCTCAGTATCCATCGCAGAGGTAGGTCAATAACAGTCTGTGTCCATTCAATTCCCCCCTTTAAATATGGGCACAATCACAGATTGATTCCAACTAATCTGTAGTGAGCTGCAAGCTGCTGCGTTAATATGTTGTGTCACTGTCGGTGCCCACAAATCAACTAAGGATTTACACAAATCCCATGGTACCCCATCGGGGGTGGAGCCTAAGCTACTGGATAGCTTTCCAGACTTCCTGCCACTTGAATATAATCTCCAAGGCCTCCTTACCATAGGAAGTGAGAAGCTTCAATTTTGCAAATGGCCACAAAGTGTTCTGTCCAGGCGTGAGAGGGGGAAAGTTAAGGCCTGCTCTGACGCCTGCTCTGAGCGAAACAAAAAATGATTCACTACCCTCCCAAAGGCTGCACTATCCTGGGAGGCTCAGTCCACCAGAAGGTTGTCCCACATATCCTTTTTAAGTTTCTGTTCTGTTCGCTATCTGCCGAACAATAAGTGGACCTGGCCTTCCTTCTCTTCCCAATTACGTGGTAGCTTTTGAAAAGACACCATTAGCTCTCTATGAGCCTGCAAGCACTTCTTGTCAAACAATTGATGGGGACATGCAGGTGCTGCAGCACTTGGCAGAGTAAGAGCAGTTTTAATGCACCCTCCAAGGCTAGAGAATGCTGTCAAGATGAAAGGTTGAATAGCTTCCTCATCAAGACAAATTTGGAATTCAGGTTGACAGGTGGATAGCAAATAGTGATTAAAATCAGCTGGAATAACCTTGTCCTATTTTAACCTTCACCCCTGATTTTTTGCCTCCATTTGGCACCACCTAAAATGGGCCAAGAGCGGTTGTGATCATTATATGTGTGCCAGACCACGCTAAAGTTAAGTAGGGAGGTAAATAGACATGGTGAGACAAAAATGCAGTCAATTATTGATCTCGATCTTAACCCTTAAATGTTAGGGGTTGGTAGAAAAAAACATTCAGCTCACAGAGTTGGCAGAATTTGGGAACTCCAAACTCAGCGTGTGTTAGAAATTGGGTCTTTAGTTGGCAGTCAGGGTACCCCCTGTCCAAGCAAGGACCCTCACTCTAGTCAGGGTAAAGGAGAAACACCCTTAGTAAACTCCTGCACACCCTCTTTGTAGCTTGTGACGATCAGGCAGGCTTAACTTCAGAAGCAATGTGTAAAGTATTTGTACCAACACACACAGTAATACATTGGAAACACTACAAAATGGACACCACACCGGTTTAGAAACATAGGTAATATTTAGCTAAATCAAACAAGACCAAAACTACAAAGTTCCAACATACACAAGTCAAGATATGAACTTTCAAAAGAATAAGAGTCAAACAGTGAAAATGCTGTTGTTACACAAAGTACCTAGTTTGCGTCAAAAATAAAGCTGCACTGGTGAGTGTGCATCAGAAAAGGGTCGCAATGCGTCAATTCCTTACTCGCAAGCGAGGCAGTGTGTCGTTTCCTTCTCCTGTCGGGTCGGCAATGCGTTGTTTCTCTCCCTTGCAAGAGAGCGATGTGTCGATCTCCGAAAGGGGCACCTTGGATCCTCGCAGAGTCGGGTTAACTTTGATGCCCAAGAAGGAGGTGTAGAAAATCCGGTAGCACAGTATCAGAAAACTACGCTGCATGGGGTTTGCGTCATGATCAGCCTCCGTAAGCGGGTGTTGTGTGTCGTTTCTCAAGCTGCGATGCATTGATCTCCCAGCCAGCCATGATGCATGGGGAGCATTGATTTCAGCCGTGAAGCCGGCGGTGCGTTGTTTATCAGCTGCGTTGCTGAAGGTGCGTCAAAAATTTCCCTGCGCTGCATTCTGTGTGTGGATTTTCGGTTCTTGTCTGCCAACTTCACCTTTCAAGGGCCCCGTTATTGGATAGGGCACCACATGGCAGGGAGTCCAGGTTCTGTCAGGGGAAGTCTTTGGTGGCCCTGAGACTTCAACAACAGGCGGCAAGCTCAGTTTAAGCCCTTGGAGATTCTTCTCAAGCAGAAATGCCCAACAAAGTCCAGTCTTTGTCCCCTTTCACAGGCAGAAGCAGCAACTGCAGGATAAACCAATAAAGCTTAATCACAAGCAGGGGCAGCACTTCTCCTCAGCTCTTTAGCAGAGGTTCCTCCTGAATCCAGAAGTGATCTTGAAGAAATCTAAAGTCTGGGGTTTGAGTCCACTACTTATACCCCTTTCTGCATTTGAAGTAGGCAAACTTCAAAGGAAAGTCTCTCTTGTTTGTAAGATCCTGCCTTGCCCAGGCCAGGCTCCAGGCACACACCAGGGGGTTGGATACTGCATTGTGTGAGGGCGGGCACAGCCCTTTCAGGTGTGAATTACCACTCCTCCTCTCCCTCTTAGCACAGATTGCTCATCAGAATATGCAGGCTACACCAGCTCCCTTTCTGTCACTGTCTAAAGGTGAGATGCAAACAGCCCAACTGTCAAACTGACCCAGACAGGGAATCCGCAACCAGCAGAGTCACAGAATGGTTTAAGCAAGAAAATGCCTACTTTCTAAAAGTGACATTTTCAAACCCACAATCTAAAAACAACCTTTACCCATAGATGTATAATTAAATTGTGAGTTCAGAAACTCTAAACTCCATATTTCTATTAGCTCCCATATTTCTATTAGCTCCCAAAGGGAATTTACACTTTAATAATATTTAAAAGCAGCTCCCATGTTAACCTATGAGAGAGATAGGCCTTGGACAGCGAAAACAGAATTTAGCAGTATTTCACTATTAGGACATATAAAACACATTACTACATGTCCTACCTTAAACATACACTGCACCCTGCCCATGGGGCTACGTAGGCCTACCTTAGGGGTGCCTTACATATAAGAAAAGGGATGGTTTAGGCCTGGCAAGTAGGTACACTTGCCAAGTCGAATTGGCAGTTTAAAACTGCACACACAGACACTACAGTGGCAGCTCTGAGCCATGTTTACAGGAATACTAATGTGGGTGGCACAACCAGTGCTGCAGGCCCACTAGTAGCATTTGATTTACAGGCCCTAGGAACCCCTAGTGCTCTTTACTAGGGACTTGCTAGTAAATCAAATATGCCAATCATGGAAAACCCAATCAACTATACAATTTACACAGAGTGAATATGCACGTTACCACTGGCTAGCAGTGGTAAAGTGCCAAAATTCCTAAAGCCAACAGAAACAGGTCAGAAAATATAGGAGGAAGGAGGCAAAATGATTGGGTATGTGCCTGCAAAAAGGGCCCGGTCCAACAGCATGTAACATGGAGTTTCAGATAAATTCCACCATCCACAGCAATTTTTTCTGTTGGCACGTGTGAGACTTGTTTTGGCAAGCGTTGGGGGCTTCACAATCCTTTTAGGCCGCTTGCAAGCATTCATGAGATCTTGTGCCCTCTAGTGCAGCTTCTGGCCACAATAATGCTATTTTCCAGAGCCTCTTTCGTGCTGCCAGCAAGCACCGGCGACCAAGGCTGCATCTCCAGCGGATTCTCTGCTCAAGAGGCAGCCAAATCTACTCAAAAAGACATTTTTGAGTGGATATTCTACTCCAACAGAACATTCAAGTTGTTTTATAGGGCAAGAAGTCTTTTTTGTACTTTTTCTTTCAACAGGATAGCAGTGACTCAGAGACTCCAATTTCCTGTTTCTATCCAGCATGCTCCTCCATTGCTCTGCCCATCACCTAGCCACTGTGCACTTGGAATTCAAGGTGGAAGGCTCACTCTCTTTGTGTGATGCATATATACCATTGGATTTAAAAAGGACTTTGTTTTTGTGATATCACAAGTAAGTTAAAAAGTATTGTATAGGGGTGTTGTATGTTTGATAGAGCATGCACCAGTATTTCTTTGTACTTTTATTTAATTTTTAAATTGATTTTTAAATTTCACTGTGGTGGGTGGCCTGGAGTTACAGTAGGGGGGTAGTTCCTTTTTTTTTGCATTTCTAAAGTTCTGTACATTTTCTCCATGTTTGTTACATTTGAAATATTCATTTATTTCACTATGTAGCCTAGTCTGCCTACAGGCCACCCAGTCAGTAGACCTGGTACTAGTAATCAGTGCAAGAAATAACTATTTCTGTGGTATATGTGGTTTTAATTTACAAAACATAATTTAAGGCAGAGGTGGCATTGGATTAAGTTAAAAATGCAGGTTACTGTTTGTAATATTTGATATAGCATAAAATATTACAAACAGTAACCTGCATTTTTAATTGTTGTAAAGTTTTTATAGGTAAGTTAATTTTTGTTTTTGGCATTGCTAAATTAAAGGTAGTGTTTTCTTCAGTGTTACCATGCCTCTTTTCTCTGGCCAATGTGTGTGTGTGTTTGCCCCACCATTTGTCTCTGTTCTCAATGCCATGTGGCCATGGGCCATTCTGTGTAGTCAATGTCCATAGCCCTGAATGTGTTCTTTGTTTTCCATGCCTCCTTGTTTGTTAGTTGACCATGTGGCTGATGGACATTTTCTGTAGCCTGTCAGTGAGGCTTGCATGTGTTCTTTGTTCTCCATGCCTCTTTGCTTGCCATTGTTTTTTTTTGCCATATGGCCAGTGGCCATTTTGTGTAGCCAGTCGGTGAGCTTTGCCACAGGCTTGCATATGTATCTTGTTCGCCATGCCTCCTTGCTTGCTGTTGTTGTTTGTTGATCCTGTGACTGGTGGCCATTTTGTGTAGCCAGCCAGTGTGTTTTAGCCATAGGCCTGCATGTGTTTTTTTTTTGGCCAGACCTCTTTGCTTGCTGTTGTTGTTCGTGAACCATGTAGCTGATGGCCATTTTGTGTAGTCAGATAGTGTGCTTTTGCCATAGTCTTGCATGTGTTCTTCACTTTGGCCATGCCTCTTTGCTTGCTATTACTGTTTATTGACTATGTGGCTGGTGGCCCTTTTGTGGTGCCAGGCAGTGTGCTTTTGTCTTAGGCCTGCATGTATTCTTTGAATTGGCCATGCTTCTTTGCTTGCTGTTGTTGTTTGTTGATCTTGTGGCAGGTGGCCATTTTGTGCAGCCAGTCAGTGTGCTTTTATTATAGTGTTGCATCTGTTCTTTGTTCTCCATGCCTCCTTGCTTGCTATTGTTGTTTGATCATGTGGCCGGAAGCCAATTTGTGTAGCCAGCCAGTGTGTTTTTCCACAGGCTTCCATGTGATCCTTGTTCTTCATGCCTCCTTAGTTGCTGTTGTTGGCTGACTATATCGCCGTTTTCCATTTTGTGCAGCCACCCCTTATTCCAGTGTTCAAACCCATTTTCCCAGGAGGGCTATGGCTTTTTGTTTTCGTAAATTCTTTTACTTTTGCCTAATATCAGTTTAATACTATGCTTGAGGATCATTGTAGTAAATAAATGTATATTCTGCATATGATTATGATAAACAGTGCTTTATATTACATGTGTTTATTTATTTTTGCATTTTTCACCTGCATGTCCTTGCCTCTCAATGGGTTTCTCATACTTTCGTAGTACATCAGAAATTATTTTTTATTTTTTCATTATTGTTTTATTTTATTTTTGAAAACTGTTTTATTTATTTATTTTATTATCATTTATCAGTTTAATACTATACTTCTGAATCATTGTAGTAAATGTATTTTATGAATATGATTATGATAAAGAGTGCTTTATATTACATGCATTTATTTGTTTTGCATTTTTCACCTGCATGTCCTTGCCTCCCAATGGGTTTTTCATACTTTCGTAGTACATCAGAAATAATTAAAAAAATATATTATTGTTTAATTTTTTGGGGGAAACTGATTTATTTTTGTTTTTTTAATTATTATTTTTTTAAGTTAAGTTTTTTAATTAAAAAACATATCTATTTTTTTCATTTTTGCCTTTCACCTCCATCCACCCAACCCCTGACTGCCACAGGCGCAGAGCCACACACTGGCATTCATTTTTTATGTATTATTTCATTTTCCCCAGGACCCCCTGCCTGCCATAGTAGGTGTACCCACACCAGCATCATATATTTTTCAAGGGTTATTCCATTTCCCCCTGGACCCCCTTGCCTGCCATATAGGCACCCCAGACTTCATTTTTTAAGGATTATTCCATGTCCACATGCACCTACCTGACAGCCACAGGTGACTCCCTTAGAATAGATGCACATAAAGCAAAGAGTTACAGCTGTATGTTGTTATCCTGATTGGAAATTACATGTTATGTTATGGTGGTGTGTTTTGATTTTAAAATAGTTGGATATATTATTATTAATTATTTAGGATAATAACTTAAGTAACTAACCACTCTAAATTATATTGTCTTTGTCTGTGCTAATTCAAAGTACAACAATGCCACATTTTACTAATTTCTTTCTTGTTTGCATTTATGAACATAAGAGAAGAGACATCACCCACAGTACTGCCAGAGGGTGGGCCTATGCAAATTCACCTGATCACACAAAATGTGCTGTGAGTACTCCAATCTCTTCCGCTTGTGCAGCTCAGTGTCACTGCCAACTGACAGCTTCAAGATAGCTGCCAAGAAAGCAGCCAGTGAGAAAAAGCAACTTTCCTCCACTGGTTTGCCGACAACAACCTTTTTCCAGAAACTTGTGCCTGTTGCACCGGCCTCGGGGAAGGAATCTGGGAACAGCACTGCCACATCAATGGCACCACCCCAACTGAGCTGAAGACTAAGTATGTCTACAAGGCAGCCTCTGCAATCATGGCTACGCTGATGAGCAGTGAAGTTGAATTGAATTTGTCAATTTTGCAAAGGAGTACATTGCAGGGAACTGAGTAAAGTGGACAGCAGCAACAGCCAGCAATAGTAGATCTTCATGAAATAGGGGCAGAATAGGAGAATGAGCTTTCTGCCAAGCAAGAACTGCCTCTTTCAGAATTTCTGGCTTCCAGATCTCCAGCAAGAAAAATGAAGGGTACCCCATCATCTTGTCCAAGCATCTCTTCTGATGATGTGGACATGGAATGGACCCCGGCAGAATTCGAGACATGCTAGGAGAGGCAAGGGAAAAGAGAAGTTCATGAAAACCTTAGAGTTATAGAAGGACAAGAGGAGGATGACGAGCCATTCATTGTCATGAAAGCTGGCCCAGAGGGAACTAACATTACCCCTACTATTAAACCTTCTCTGAGGGATGTGGCACAGGTACCACCACCAGCACCACCTCCCATATTTGTAAGCCCCCCGCTGAAACCTGCATCAACCCCTACCTCACTAAAAGTGTGCACTGTAGAGAGGCACTTGAGTACACACCCACCTACCTCAAGTTCTTCTCCAGGCATTGGCACTGGTGCACTAAGAAAGTTCTCTTCCTCAGTTTAGGAATTTTTCACATTTAGCAAGCAGAAGGATAACATTGCAATGTGCTCCGTTTGTCACTCGAGTATTCATTGAGGTTAACCTGGTTCACATTAGGGTACTGGAGGCCAAATACCCCATATGAAAAAACATCACTCAGTTAGGTGGGAGGAGTACCTTTAAAGATTTCTGCAGGTGGTGGTGGTGAAGGTGAGAAGAGCGGGAAATCAGCTCCAACCATGGTGGGAAGTGATGAGGAAGAAGAGTGACATCTTTATCCAAAGCAGCCCTGTTCCCAGAAGTGAACCAGTATCACCCGCTTAAGCAACCTCGAAATGGCACAAGAGTCAGATGGAGACACCATAGCATACAGTGACTGCCCCAAGAAGCACATTAAGTCTACCACATCCTATTTCTCAGAAGTCACCTATGTCAGTGGCCCCAGAAAAGGAAAGCATCAAGTCTATTATTTTGAGCATGTTTAGGCAGGAGTGGCCCTGCAACCGCAACCACCCAATGGCACATTTGTACAATGGGGAGGTGGCTAAAATGTTTGCACAGGACCTCCTCCTTTTTTGTTTTGTGGGAGGAGTGTGATTTTTAGAATTTGTGGTGGCCATCTGCCTGAAATTGAAGGTTCCCAGTAGGATCCATTTTGCCAGAGTTGCTGTTTCAGTGCTCCATCATGATGTGTTGTAATTGGTTGGAAGTGCTGTTCACATAATTCACCTGACAACAGAAGTCGACCAGTTGTCAAGCAACTGATTACATGTGTTTCACTGCACACTGGATTTCTTTTGCTGCAGCTAATCAACAGCTATCTACAGGTCTCAGAGCTCAAGATACTTTTGAGGGCATTCAGCAGCTCGCAACAGTTGCCATATTCGCCATTGAGAAATCTGTTATGGCTGCAAACATCTTGGAAGATTTTAACAGCAAGGTGTGTAAATGGCTGTGACCCAGATGTCTCACAATTGTATTTGCTGCTATGGACAATGGCAGTACTATAGTTAAGTCCGGGGCAGATCGTGGCTATTTCAGGGTCCTGTGTTTGGCGCATTGCATCAACCTGGTTTGGCTGGACTTTCTCAAAAAATAAGACATAGTGAGCATTATACTGGCCTCCTGCAGAAGAATCTGCGCTAACTTCAGCCTTTCTTTAAAGCCTGGAAGCAGTTCAAGATCCTTCAGCTTGCTAATAGAGAACCAGTTAAAGACCGCATGTAAGAGGTGCTATCATTGGAATTCGATCTATTCCATGTTGCAACATCTGTTTGAACAGTACAGACAGATGAATGACTATGTAATTCAAAGAGGAGGGGATGCAATTAGGAAAAGCATGACCATGGATACGCACAAATGGGGCATAGTCAAATGCCTGACACATATGTTACTTCCTTTTGAGGTTTTCACACAGAAAGACAGCAAAGAAGACAGTACAATGGTCCAAGCTATCCCATTGGTGCATGTGCTAGAGGACCAGTTAAAAAAGGCGTGTGAAAGGTTTGCAGGTGTGAACAAAAGGGCATAAACTCCTGCCTTGATTGAGAGCTCAATCCTTTGCTTGACTATTAATACAAGGCTGCAAAGAGACATCATATTATCCAAAGACTAAGGGGGTCATTCCGACCCTGGCGGTCATGGACCGCCAGGGACGGAGGAAGCACCGCCAACAGGCTGGCGGTGCTTCTGGGGCAATTCTGACCGCGGCGGTAAAGCTGCGGTCAGAAAAGAGGAACCGGCGGTTTCCCGCCGGTTTTCCCCTGCCCCAGGGAATCCTCCATGGCGGCGCTGCAAGCAGCGCCGCCATGGGGATTCCGACCCCCTTCCCGCCAGCCTGTTCCTGGTGGTGCTGGCGGGAACGGGTGTCGTGGGGCCCCTGGGGGCCCCTGCAGTGCCCATGTCACTGGCATGGGCACTGCAGGGGCCCCCTAAAAGGGCCCCATTAAGATTTTCACTGTCTGCAAAGCAGACACTGAAAATCGCGACGGGTGCCACTGCACCCGTCGCACCCCTCGAACTCCGCCGGCTCCATTCGGAACCGGCTTCATCGTTGAAAGGGGTTTCCCGCTGGGCCGGCGGGCGGCCTTCTGGCGGTTGCCCGCCGGCCCAGCGGGAAAGCCAGAATGACCGCCGCGGTCTTTTGACCGCGGTGCGGTCATTCGGCGGTTCCCTCCAGGCGGGCGGCTCCCGCCGCCCGCCGGGGTCAGAATGACCCCCTAAATCTGTGCCACACTACTTGATCCATGGAACAAACAAATTCTGGCCACTTTCATTCCTTTTTCTGAAGGGGATGTTTCAAAATACAAGACATGGGGCCTGATTCACAAAGGTAAACTTGAACCAAAAGTCTAAGTTTAGACCTAAAGTCTAACTGTATTTGTAGTAAAGTTAGATGTTTGGTCTAAGTTTATACTTTTGGTCTAAGTTTAGACCAAAAGTCTAAATTTAGACCAAACATCTAACTTTACTCGAAGTAAAGTTAGACTTTTGGTTTAAGTTTAGACTTTTGGTCTATGTTTAGACTTTTGGTGTAAACCTAGACCAGAATTCTAACTTTACTACCAGTAAAGTTAGACGTTAGATCTAAACTTAGACTTTTGGTCTAAACGTAGACCTTTGGTGTAAGTTTACCTTTGTGAATTGGGCCCTTAGATTATTGAGCTAGCCAGAGACCTGGAAGAAGAATGGCTGGAAATGAGTGTCTCACTCCTGGGCAAAAGTTCTATGATGCCGCCTCCAGCTTCCAGAGAGGGCAGTCTTCTCTGACAGCAGCCAACACCAGCAACAAGAACACCGGTAAGCAACCACAATAACAGTAACAGAAGAATTGGCCTCAACCTCTGCATTCCCTTGGTTTCAAGTGCAGGTCTTTAGTCTAATGCAGAGGCAAAAGAGGTTGAGCAAGGGGCAGCACCAATGACCATCGAGTGGATGTTCCAGGTGTATCTGGATGACCCAAAGAGGTCTATGTGGATCAAAACCCATTGGTGTATGGCTATGCGAAGATGCACCAATGGCCAATGCTGAGTAATCAAGTATCTGGCTTGTCTGGTAGCCAATGTGTCTGCTGAATGTGTGTTCTGTGCAGCTGGTGCGGTTGTGACAATGAGACATGGAGAGATTGACCATGATCAAAATGAACCAATACTACATGACACACAATTACATTGTTCCTGAAATACCACAAGAAGAGGAGGATGATTGCTCAGACACAAGTGTGTTAGCAGACCAACTTCTGGGCAAACCATCTGAGATGGAGGATAAACTCTACTTCCCTGACTAAGAAGGCTGCCCCAGTACTTTTTAATTAGTTATCTTCCAACGTATTTCTTTTCCCAAAAAAGAAGAAAAAAGGAAACAGCTAGTAAAACATTATGTTTGTGTTTGACTTATGGTGCCCCATAATTTTTAGGCACAGGTATGGCTGGATTTGAGTTGGACCAGTGTGCAGTAAAGAAGCCTTCCCATTTTCTTCAGGTCATTTTAGACAGTGTCTGCCTCCTTCCCCTGTCTATCCTTTTTTTCATCACCTAGCAGGGTTGTTCCAGAAGAGCATTTATTTACATGACTGCCAAATTCCAATGTGTTGCTTACATCCAAGAAGAGGTACGGTTGTGTACCCTCCACCGTGCTGGGATTGAAAGAGGTAACTATTGCACCCATGAGTGATGATTTATTATTGAGTGATTTGAGTGAAGATTGATGATTTATGTGGTGGCAGACGGTGAGAGAGGGTGTTCAACTCCTTTGTAAGCTTGAATTTGATGGGTTGCAATGTTTACAGTCTGACGGGTGATCATTTTTTCCTAAAGACGATTTGCCCATTCAAACTAAGTACAATTTACCTGTAGGGTACACTCCTCTTTTTCAGGTTCTTCAGAGACCAGAACAGTCACATTAGTTACAAATACAAATTTACACAAAATACTCCAATTCACTTTCTCTATTTGTTTGTCATCAGCAGTGCACTCCAGGTCTATTCCACTCAGGTCCGGAGTGGGATGGAGTTACTCAGAGTCAGGAGGAGGATGGAAGGACTCAGGGCCAGACTATATCAACAGCCAGAAGAAAGAAGTTATTGACTTCAAAGGGAAATCATGGTGATGTTGACTTCAAGGCCTAGTACTCAGCTCTGTGGAATGGAAAGAGATGCATTGATTTCGGAAATGGTGCTGAGTGTGTGTGCTGCACTGCTGGCTCAAACGTGAAACTCCTCTTATCATATGGTATGATGAATTTATAGAGTGCACTTAATGCCCCGGTAACAAACTGCTGAAGTGGAACAGACTGGTCAAAAGTAACTTTAAGAAAAAAGGCAAATGTTTAGGTATTTCATAAAAGACAAAATCAAGTCTGTTTTAGAAATGTGAGTGGGCTGGGTCTTCCACAACTCGACTGCAGCAACGGAAAAGGAGCGCCCTCCCCATCTATCCTTCCAGAATTGGGAATCATAACTTTTTTTTGTGGTTGTCATATGAGGATCTGAGAGACCTAATATGAGTGTATCAGTAAAATAATGCATTTATTTGGCTAGGGCCCTTCTTATACAAAGCCAAATAGACCGTACACAGAGCCTTGAAGGAAATGTGCATCTTAATCAGGAGCCAATAAAGACAGCAGATCCCATCTCTGGCCAAAAGCCTTGTAAGGATATGTAGTAAAAGGCAGGCAGGCGCCTTTTACACAACCTGAAGTTTAATCCGAGAAGAACCAATCATATCAAGGTTCAGTGCGTTACAGTAGTCCAACCGTTAGATGACTAGGGTACGGACGACTGATTGGCACAGTTCCGGCAAGATACAAGGAAAGATCTTTTCAAAATCCTTCTGATGTAAAAACAAGTGCTGGTAGTAAGACTGACCTGTGTGTCAAAATGTTCTTGCGCTGCCTCTGAGTCTTCTTGTTACACTCCTCATGAAGCTTAACCTTCTGAACCTCTCCTTGAATCTAGAATACCGTTTCTGCTTTACAATCCAGAGGCCCTCCTCTCTCCTGCATGAAAGGTGAAAGCTCAATACTCTTGCTCACCTCCCAGACCGGTTTAGCCAGACACCCAAGAGTGGCGGCCATTCTGAGAAGAAAGCAGATGCACCAACCAATTTGGTAATACAGTATTATTTTTCTTTTAACAATCATAATTTTTAGAACAGGGTGGGTTCACTCCACGCTTCCATAATTTGCATTTTTCAAAACTAGATGACAGAACATGTAGATATCTTATAATAACTTGGGTCTCTGTAGCTGAAGGACTGTTTTCAATGCATTTACCAGACCTTTGATACACTCATACCTTCATTTTCTTCCACAACAGATTGATGATGATGTGCTGCTCATTGCCTTGATGAATATTGTTGTAGTATTGTGTAGTGTTTGTCTTTGTCACGCCTTTCCTCAAATTCTCTTCACCATCCATTCATCAAACCCCTCACCTTTTTCCCCCGGACTGTGTGATTTATTGAGGTGTGACTTAATTTACACCATAAATGGATCACATACTTGGTGGGGCGGTTATGGTTAAATGTGACACCAACACACTGCAGTATCTCTCTAATACCTGAGGAATAGCCCATACCATTCACATTTACCCACCCACTCATAAAAGGGATCCATATTTTAGATGTTGAAGAACATCATTCGTCAAAATCAACATCATCTTTCAGGCCTTGTGTTGCGTAAACGCTTACCCTTGTCCACTCCAGACTTTGAGTACACTTTCCCTAACTCGAGGATTTTGTAACTATAGTTTTAAATAAATTCCATGCTCCCCATTGCTTAGAATAAGTTACTATTGCTAGTTTTTGTTTTAATATTCTGGTATTCTTTGCTGTGTCATAGTGGTAGTAGTCTGGTCTCAGTCTTTCTAAAATTATGATATAAGTATATAATCCACTATCACTGTTGTGCTTTCAATTTAGCTATCTATGATGGATAAGCCTTTTGATTAATCCTACAGTTGGAGCTCACCAAGGTGGCAGCGGGACATCTCTTGCAATACCTTCCCTGTTAGCACACTACCACCACTGTTAAGAAGGCACCTTGGAAAACCCTGCAATGAGAAAATGGGAGAGGTAGCAGCCTTTGCTTTACATACTCAGGAAAGAGAACTATGGATTGAAGTGAACTTGTTTAGATAGTAAGAAACTAAGTTCTACTGCAGATAAGTAAGTTCTTGTCTATCTCTGTTGTTGTAGGCAAAATAGGTAATGGCAGCACATCCCCCCAAAGGTCAATATAGTTACAAAGGGAAGTAAGAAAAGGGTATAACTATCTATACCTAACTGGTATACACTTTGATAATCAGATTAAAACAAGCGGCACAAAAAGGCAGCAGTGCAAAGTTGAAGTAAAACACCCAAAACGTATTCCAGGCATAAAGTATACAAATATTTTTCCATTTACTCAGTTAGTTCCGACAAGAAAACCCACACTCTACACCCACAACAGGCCCATCCCGCTCCCCAAACAAATCACCCTGTCTCCAACCAATGTCCAAAAAGAGTCCAAAGAGACAAGGAAAAATACCCTACAAAAAGTCCTGGTCCCTTCCAAATTTCCACCCTCTCTACCTACAACAAAAGTCTGTCCCACCAAAACAAAAATAAAAAAAGGCCCCAGAAGAGGGAATTTTCCATGAGTGTTCACAGGTCTTACTGCTGGCTCTGGTGGTGCAGCTCATGCAGCATGTGCCATTTGAACTGGTGGTCTGAGGTGGAAGGACAGTAATGGTGGTATGGGTGCCGGGGTGGCTGCCATTTGCTGGTGGCGCTGGTGTGGCCCAGAGGCTGGAGGCCTCAGGCGACTGGCTGGAGGACTTGGGGTCCGGGACAGGGACATGTGCCACAGCCTCCTCCAGCTGTTGGTATTCTGCACGGGTGGCCTTCAACCTCTGCACCACAGCCAGGTTGCTATCTCTTGCGTGTTGGTGGTGGTGAACCAGCAAGAGTAGCTATAACAAGAAACATAAAGAAATATGAAAGACAAATTTCAAACAATGCTCTGTGCATCAAAATTATATAGTGCCATAGTAGCAGTACATTGCTGGCCCCCTGGGGCCATTGGAATTTTTGATGTGATTAGGAGTGCCACAGGGACATGATTTTACCCACACATGCCTCACATAAAAGTATTGACTGGCTGAAAGGAATTAAGGCAGCATAACACCAGATTAAAAAAAGGAGTGATTTTTTTCTTGTAAAGGATTTCCTTAAAAAACAAACAGACATTTTGTATGGAAAAATAAAAATACATTAACTCTCATTAATGAGTAAGGCATCATCCACTATGGAGTACAAGTATCCTTGTTTTGCTGAATTAATGGAGGCATGCTAGCTAGCGCATCAGGCACTACTTAGCTAGTATCTGCAGTCTGAAGCTAGTGCAGCTGCAATGGACAATTATCTTACTTTAGTTCCAATGACCCTGCTCTTCTCCAGATGCCTTTCAATTCTAACCTGACTCTAAGGAGGAACATGAATAATACATCACACACAAAATGTATAACATGTGGATAATAGATGTACTGTCTGCTGTAAGAAAATGGTGTAAAAAAAATGCACTACACTACAGGGAAAGGAACAGCATATATAAATTTTATTGGACACTTTCATCCCATCAACAAAACATGAAATTGGGCACTTAATTCCACTTTACTCCCTGGCATACAAAATATTTACAACAAACATATTCGCTTGACATTAAAGAACGGAAATGTAACATTCTGCACTGCAGGGTACGGTAGAGGGATTAGGCCAGGTAGGTAAAGGTTTTGCTATAGAATAGTGGGGTGTCACTGAGCATCATCATGTGTCTAAGCTTTGGCTTAGTTAGTCAATGTAGTTGACGAATGTCAAAAGAGAAAATTTTTAACAGGTGTAAATCCATTATGGAAGCCATTAAATATATGAACCACTTGGCCAGAGAAATGTGGCACATGCCAAAAACAGATGATTTTTTTGGTAAGCTGGGGCAGAATGTAAGAAAGAATAAAGGAGAGAAGAACTAGAAGGTGACTGAGTGGGCACTGGGACGGAAGGGAAACACTTTGTTTTTATTTTGGTTTGCAGTGCATTGAAAACCTTGTAAATGCTGCAGTAACTGAAGCAGAGGCACATTGGACAGCCAACACTGCAGTACTGTGCTGAACTGAACCATGCTGCAGTTAGGTCATGGGTCGCAAAATGCCATGTGGAGGGAAGTGATGAATGATGATGTGTGGAATCAGCCTCAATTAACAAATTCAGTGTGTATACTAGTCATTGTCAATAACCAAGCAATATGACTTACCACTGCCTGTCTCTGTTGCCGCTGGGACTCCCCATCCAACCACCTCCGTGTCTGGGACAATGGCACTGGCCCCAGCACTAATGGCCTGTCTGGCTAGAAAAGAAAGCCCACATTTTAGATGCTAGATACGCCTCACCTTCATATTTTTTTAACAAAATACAATGGCGATACATCACTAAAGTTCTTCCCTTCTATCCAAAATATCACTTTGAGCATTTTGTTGGTAGACAATGTTAGAAAAGTTAGGTAGTCAAGCCAATCAAAACCTTTTGATGATGGAGGGGCAGAGCTATGATGACTGCGAGTCATGTGAAGCACAATAAAGGAGTAGAATAAATACTACTTTCCTGCTAGTACAGACTGGAGGAAGTCAGCTACCGAAACATGAAATATAGAAAAAAGGATAATGCAGGAATAACAAGAATTAACCACATTAGGAAGAAGAAAGAGGAGTTGAAAAAAACAGTCACCATATTAAAAAACACAAGGAAAAATGGGATAAGGTAAAAGTTAGGAAAATAATATGACGAGGAGGACATACTGGGTCCAGCAGTGCTGTAGCACTGATGGTGGTACTTTTACCCACACTGGCATGGGTGGTGGCAGCCCTGACTTCATCCTGGCCCTCATCTGATGCCCCCTTCTTGCCCTTGGGTGCTAATGTAACAAATGAAGAAGATAACAAAAATAGATTAGTGGTATAGTTAATCTCCCAGAAAATATTTGACAGGCAAAGACAGTAACATATTGTACTTTTCTAAATCATATTGCGTATATTACTAGTATTGAAGTTGACCTATTCCTAATTTCCTAAACCTAAGCCCCATTCTAAATTTCCTAAACAACATTTGGAACTACAAATGTATTGCCACAAATGATCTTTGTTTCTCAACCTCCTTTAATGGACCAACTCAGTTTCCCTTTTCTATGCATAGATGCATACTACATATTACTGTGAGATTGCTTGGGACTGTACGAGCTACATAAAGACACACAGAACGCTAATTCATTACTACTACCACTCTCTTAGTGACAGGACAGACGATTCTGCATGAATTCTTAAATAATCAGATTAAGCAAGGACCAACAAGAACCATTAGGTAGCACTGAGCACCTGGCTCAATTAAATTGGATCACATAATATTCGTAATGTTAGAAGCATGTTATTTGAAAGAAAATATTAGTATTGTAGAACACAGCAAATAAGGAAGGATGTCGGCACAGAGGTGCGTCAACTGCTGCTAAGTGTGCCTCACTGCAGTCCTCGGCACACACCAGCGCACCCTCCCCCACAGCAGCCGATGCTCTTGCAGGCCGTAGCCATTCCCGGGTCTGAAGCATGCTGTACTATAAATGACAAAGAAAAGAGAGAGGGGACCCTCCTATCTCCGATATCCCAAGGGGGATAGAGCACCGTAACACAGAGAAATAAACAAATCCCCCAAGGGAAAATAATCCAATCACCCCACACACTCAATCAATGAATCTCTCAAATGATCAATCTCAAAACAAAGGAATCTACCAATATTCATTTATTTGATTGACATGCATGCTATATAAAACAAAGAGATTTTGAGATTGCATGATGCACATGAATTTGATTGTTCTTTTATATTTTTTATGATATTGCTCACATTTTATATGCACTTGTGATGGTAATAACCAATGAGCTGTGGATGGATTGGATGAGTAATATTGGACACCCTTTTGGATATCACGATGGTGATTTGATGAGGGTCCACTCTAAATGAGGAGCAATTTATTAATGGATTTTATTTTGCCTATTGAATAATCTGCAACTGTTTTGGGGCTTTAAAAGAAAGGGTGAAATTAGTGCAGATGAGTCTGCATTTGGTCAGTATATTGCTGACTATGTCTAATTTTTTAAGAAACTCTTGCCCAACCATGTTAATGCAGTGCACCAAATACTGGACCCTGAAATAGCCACTGTCTGCCATGGCCTTTACTATAGTACTGCCATTGTTCGTGGCAAGAACTCCAAATAGAAGAATTCTAGGTTGCAGCAATTCAAACACCTTGCTATTAAATTCATCCGAGATGTTTGCGGCTGTGTGTGATTTCTCCATGGCGAACATGGCTACTGTTGCATGTCACTGAACGCTCTTAAAAATTTCTTCAGGATCAAGACCTGTAGACAGCTTTTGCTTTACCCCCACAAAAAAGATCCAGTTTGCAGTGATGCACATGTAATCAGTAGCCTGCCTGACAACTGGTCCACATGTCTGTCATCAGGTGGATAGTGTGGGCAACACTTGCTGTAAAGCTTGTTTAACCAATTGCAGCTCATTGTGATGCAGTGCTAGAACAGTAGCTCTGGCAAAATAGGTCTGACTTGTAACCTTCATTTTGGGCAGATGGCTGCTACAAGCTCTAAGAATCCCACTCCTTCCACAAAAGAAAAAGGGAGGAGCTCCAGCGCTAACATTTTTGCCAGCTTCCCATTGTACAAACATGGTCATAGTGCCCCTCCTGCCTAAACATGGCCATATTTGTAGCCTGGATTTTCTTCTTTTGTAGGGCCACTAATTCAGGCACCTTTTGAGATGTAGGTGGTGATAGACTCAATGTGTGTCATGGTGCAGTCACCGTATGCCGTGGTGTCTCCATTTGACTCTGAGTCTTCATGTGCCATTGTGAGGTCGCTGAGGCGGGTGATTCTGGTGCATTCTGGAGACAGTGCTGCTTTGCATGAAGAGGTCACCCTCTTCTTCCTCGCCCTCCACTGTGATTTGACCAGTTGTAGCTGAAATTTCCTTGCTCTCCTCGCATTCACCACTACGACCACATTCAGCCATTTTTTTTAAGGTCCCCCTTCCACAGGATGGCCTGATGTTTTTTCATATGGGTCGTCTGGCCTCCAGTACCATAATGTGAACCAGGCTTACCTCTACGAACATAACCATGGCAAATGAGGCATATGGCAATGTTCTCCTGTTTGCTAATCGTAAAATAGTCCTAAACTGGGGAGAAGTACTTTCTTATTGGGCCACTGCTAATGCATGAAAAAGAACTGGAGGTAGGTGGGTGCCTTTCTGCAGTCCAAATTTCTACTGAGGTATGGGTTTGGTACTGGTCTATGCTGGGGCATTACAAATATGGGAGCTGGTGGTGCTGTGTGTGTCACATCCCTCAGAGCAGGTTGAATAGTAATGTCGGACTCTTTGCCAGCTTCCACAATGACTGGCTTGTCATCTTCATCCTCCTCATCATCATCCCCTTCCATAATCTAAGTCTTTCTGGACCTTTTATTTTTCGTTGCCTCTCCTGGCGTCTCCCAGACTCTGCCAGGGTCCACTCCACGTCCCTATCATCGTCATCAGAAGTGGTGCTTGGAGAATAGGATGGAGTAGTACCCTTCCTTTTTCTTGCTGGAGATGTGGGAGGCATTGATTCTATAAGAGGGGGTTCTTGCTCAGCAGGAAGCTCGACTTCCTGCTCTGCTCCAACTTTTGGAAGATCTACTATTGCTGGCTGCAGCTGCTGTCCACGTTGCTCTATTTCCTGAAATGTTTGGGTACTACTTTGTGAAAGGGACAAATCCAATTCAGTGTCACTGCTTGTCGGCGTTGCCATGATTGCGATGGCTGCCTCACTGAGAGACATGGTCTTGGGGTTAGGTTGGGGTGGTGCTGTTGATGTGGGAGTGCTGCTCCCAGGATCCTCCCCAAAGGCCGGTGTGGCAGACACACGTCTCCCCAAAAAAATTGCGGTTCGCACACCACTGGCGGAAAGCTGCATCTTCTCATTGGCCTCTTTCTTGGAAGCAACTTTCTTTGGGGGCTATCTTAAGCTCTAGGTTGGCAGTAGCACTAGTATGCACAAGTGGAAGAGTTAGAAACACCCAAGTAACTGTAAGGCCTTCTCTGTGGCAGCACTACGAGTAATTTGGGGTCTCTTGTACACCTAAAAACAACCAAGCAAGAAAAGCATGTAGTTAGTGAAATGTGGCATTGTTGCAGGTTGAAATAGTACAGACAAAAGCAATTTTAGTACGGTTGGTTACTTATGTAATAAATATCAATTTAATCATACATTGTAAAGTTAAACCACACTACCACATCATAAAAAAATACATTTAAAATCAGACAGCACAACATGCCGATCTAGCTCTTTACTTTATCTCTATCTGTTTTAAAGGAGACAACTGAGGTAGTCAGAGAGAGGTGCCTGGGTAAATGGAATAACCTTTTAAAAACCTATGGCGGCAAGCATGCTGTTGATTTGTCTGCTGCGCTCCACAGCCAAGGTGTCCTGGAGAAAATGAAATTGCACCTAAAGAAACCGAATGCTGCACTGCTTCTATGGTCTTTGGTGGATGGATGGATGGATGGATGTATCAAGGCAAAATGCAGAATTAAATAAAAAATGTAATAAAAATTATATAAAATGTTTTTTAAAAAAACAAAAGAAAATACTAAAATTAAAAAGAAAAAGCATATATTAAAAATATATTTAAAAAAAAACTCAACTATAAAAACTAAAATAAAAAGAAATCAAAAAATTTAAATTAAAATAAATAAAATAAAAAATTAGAATTAAAGTTGAAAAATAAAAAATTAAAAATAAAAACTTAAAAAGCTAAGGATCAATCATTAACTGCATGCACAAAATGGCTGCCAGCCAGACACATGGTCAAACAACAACAAGCAAGGACACATGCAAGCCTATGGCACAGACACACTGACTGAATGCTCAAAATGTTTGCGATCTTGCAATGAAACACTCATATTGTTATGGGGTATAAAGGACGTTGTACCATTTTTGCTTACGGTATTTGCCTACAATGAGTGAGTGGAAACCACAGAATTTTCCAGTTTGCCATTGGCCAGTTCTACCTTGGAGATACGCAGAGGTAGCACATCAAATGCTATAGAAACTTGCTGTTCTAATTGCTGGAATAGGTCAAAATGATAGCGGGGCTCTGCATCTGATACAGGATCTTGTGACACACACACCCCTCTTTGCCTCCCCTACCCGATTTGTTACCAACTTAGGTTTAATAGGTAACCCCAGGCTTTTGATCTTAGGCCTAACCACTTCCCGATATACTCTAGCAGACTTAGGGGTGTGGCACAAAACAGGTATTGAGACTGTTTTTAAGAATGGTTACTAATTAAGTCCTTGACAATGGGGCTAGGTGTGGTGCATCCCGGTTAGGAGTGCATTCAGAGGGACCAACAAAGTACAAAGCCCCCCGTTACCCATAGTAGGGTTGGTCTCACAGTGATTTGTAGTCAGAGGATCTTCCATACTTAAAATCTCCTCCGTTAGGGCCAACACGATATTACTAAGGAAAGATAACATAGTCTTGCTGGTCCTCAGTCATTTATCAGCCCCATTTAAAGAGTAAATTTTCCTCTTCATCATACTCCTGCAGAAGAAGTAAAAGGGGGCTGCAACCTCCTCTGCAGGACCACCACCAAACTGCTGGAGGGAAAATGCAGCCTTTATGAATTACTCATGGAGTTCACAATCTGGACCAGATGTCCGAAGGGTGGTCAGCTCAGCCTCTTCCAGGCTCTGACAGGTGCAGACAGGCTAGCTCCTGTCCCTGTCTTTGCCCAGGCATGTGCCCGGACACATCCCTCACCAATGGAGAAATGAAGCACTTTAGAGCACGATGTTCAGTGTACAGCATCTTCCTGCCCACAAAAGAGGCTACTGCAAAGGCTGCTGGGGGACGTAGTCCCATCCCAGCAGCAAGGAGCCACACAGTCTGACACCGGTGAACAGGGTTAATAGGCTTATTTAGAAAAACAGAACTTTTTCTGTTTTCGAGAGAATTAAGGAACTAGTTTGCTCATGTAAAAAGAAAGAAGGAAGAGAGTAGTTGTGGATTTGCTGTAGGACACTTTTCCTGAAAGTTAACGTAAATGATAGGAAGAAGTTCTCTCAATTAATTTTTAACATTGTCTTAAGGGTTGAACTTGTGTATTTCTATTAGTTAAAAAACATGAAATACAATTTCTCTATTTCATTGACGAGAATTTGTGTTTTATGATTGGTCCATAACCTGTCCCTTTACTTTGTTTGGAGTCATTAATGTTTCTACAATGGAAGGTATATGTTTCCACCTCCTTCTGGTAAAGTGTATGGGGATGAACAAAGAAGAGTTTTATAGTCATATTTTTCCTGAAGGTCCAGAAATTATGATATTCAGTGAATTATTGAGGATACAGTTCCCAAAGTTTTGACAGCAGCAAAAGATACAGAATTCAAAAAAGCATTGCAAAGGAAACTTGATATATGGGGCTTCTACTGAGTATGAGCAAGCCAGTCCTAGTACTTCCTCTTTAGGTAAATATATCTATTAGAGAGGAAGTATGTCAGGCTTAGGATCACATCACCAAGAATTTGGGTTTCCCTGCTGTGCCATCCACTGAAGGTCATCAAGGCTTATTTCCTCATTCTGATGGATCCACCTTTTTTGCTTTATCAGTGCTTAGAAAGATTAAAGACTTCATTTTGAGGGAATGGATGGACCTTGAACATATCAACAATCCTTGCATCTTATGGAGAATGTGGGGGAGATTTGAAAAAAGTGGCTCTGTCCGCAGTGCAGCACCACTTTTGTTGTGCCCCTTAGCACCCTCCTACTACCACCATGTGTGCGCCGTATTTGAAATACAGAACACCATGACGCAGAGTAGGGGGCAATAGAGTCAACATCTTTGATGCTATTGATGTACTGTTCAGGTCTAGTGCCAACATTTTGGTGCTAACCCTGAACAGAACATAGGGGCCCATTGTACCAATGGTGTTCCCCCTTTTAATGCATTGTCTGAGCATCTGTTAAAAGTAGCGGCAAAAAAAGACGTAGTTAGATTCCACTGTGCCATTTTTGCAGTCCCCCTAATGGGGGAATGCCCCCTTTGCATACATTGTGCATAATGTGGTGCAAAGGGTTACAAAGTGGCGCAATACATGCATTGTGGCACTTTGTAAGTATGGCACAGGGAAAAGGCCACCTTAGCACCGCTTTAGCGTAAAAAAAGTGACGCTAGGGTAGCACTAAAGTGGAGCAAGGGCCTGGTATATCTGCCCCTGTATTTATTAGATGAAGCAGAAGAAGCCCTTTCCCTTGCAACCCAAAATTGCCTGTGTTTTGATGACTTTAATTGTGGCCACTGGATCCTGTGGCTGGCAGGGTGATAGGTGCACTTAAGATGTCCTTTGCTGCTAATAATTTGGCATTGAGAGCTGGTACCTATGCTGCTCACAAAGCCCAGTCCTTGGTCAAAGATTTTGATTGTACAGCAGCTGCTATGCAAAAGGCTCAGGGCTGCTCAGATTTATTGGTGCATAAGGAGCAACAAGTCAGATATTCATCAAGCATTTATACAGTGTTATCAAATCAGCTCCAGTATCTTCAGTGGCCTCTATCTATCCAGAAGAAATTTACGGGCAAGGGACTGGAAGTCATCATTGTTGAAAATGTCCTTTTAGGGTAAAAGGTTTACAGGCATGCAGGTGTATGTTATGATGACAAAAGGGTTCAAATAGGAAAGCATGCTATGCCTTTTAAAGGGAAGTCATCATGATATTCTGGTCATTCTAGGTGGGATTCAATTAAGAAATGAACTAAATCCTCTGTTTTTGTAACAAAAGACTACAGTCAAAAAGACAGAGGGGGAGAATTCCGCCCCCATTATACCGCTCCGCGGTCAGAAGACCGCGGAGGGTATTATGAGTTTTTCCCTGGGCTGGCGGGCGGTCTCCAAAAGACCGCCCGCCAGCCCAGGGAAAAACTCCCTTCCCACGAGGATGCCGGCTCGTAATCGAGCCGGCGGAGTGGGAAGGTGCGACGGGTGCAGTGGCACCCGTCGCGTATTTCAGTGTCTGCAAGGCAGACACTGAAATACTTTGCGGGGCCCTCTTACGTGGGCCCCTGCCGTGCCCATTCCATTGGCATGGGCACGGCAGGGGCCCCCAGGGGCCCCGCGACCCCCCCTACCGCCATCCTGTTCATGGCGGCTTTCCCGCCATGAACAGGATGGCGGTAGGGGGGGTCAGAATCCCCTCGGCGGCGCAGCGAGCACCGCCGCCTTGGAGGATTCTTAGGGGCAGCGGAAAACCGGCGGGAGACCGCCGGTTTTCCTGCACTGACCGCAGCCAAAGCGCCGCGGTCAGAATGCCCTGCGGGGCACCGCCGGCCTGTCGGCGGTGCTCCCGCCGACCCTGGCCCCGGCGGTCTAAGACCGCCGGGGTCAGAATCACCCCCAGAATCTGTTCCCAGTTTTCAGTTCAAAACAAAAACCATGAGCATCTAAGAGAGGATGGCAATTACGGTGCTGTAGAAGGGATTGTATAATGAAATATCATAACAGAAAGATCGTGCTACCAAAATATAGAATTATTAAATCTCAAAAACCAAAATATCGTGAAGGTACATTTATATAGATAAGTATAGATTTAGTTACCTAACGCCACATTTATGTTCATTGACGATATGTACATAAATTTGGAGTTAAGTAACATCAACCTGTATTTGCCATGATATTCTGGGAGCACAATTTTCTGAAGTTGATAATAAGGTGAAATATTGCAGGCGGGAAAACCAGAGATTTCTTGTCATTTAGGATAAGAATCTCTGATTTTTAAAATATTATTAAGAAAGGCTATTAAATAGACTTTGAGTCTTTTTCTCCATATTTGAGAATAGTCCTACTCCTACACCAAAGAACAGTTCCAAATAGCAGGCTAGGAGGCTATGGTAAACATGAAAGGAGTCTTCATTCCAGTTCCATTGCCAGATTGAGGAAAAGAAACCTGTTCAATCCTGTTTCTTGTCAAAAAGGCTTTTGGGGATTTGATCCAGTGTTGAATTTGAAGATTGTCAATATCTAGGGTGAAAGCAATTTATTTCAAAATGTAATCCTTGCAGAAAAATATTTTGTTGGTTTTTCCACAAATGTATCTAATCATACTACTATTATAAGATGCATATGTTCAATTCCCAATTCATCCCTGGCCATCAGAAGCATTTAAGGTTTGGAATAGATAATTTCCATTTAAATTTCCCTGTCCTTCCCTTTGGGTTAAAGTGACCTCTGAAAGTCTTCATCAAGATAGTGGCACTGCCTCGCATCTTTTTTCATCCATAGCTAGATGATTAGGTAGTGCATTATAAATACAGAAGTAGTGCATTATAATACAGAAGTAGTGCATTATAAATACATTATAAAAACAGAGATTAACTTTTGAAGAATGCAGAAAGAGTCATTGAGGCTCTACAGACTGATGGGCTCTTGATAAACATGGAACAATTATGCCTAGACCCAGCGCAAGACAGACACCTCATTGGAACCAGATGCAGAACATATCTGGAGATAGTGTTTTTTGGGGAAAAAGAAAATTGTGAAGGTACAGATGTACTCAGGTTCATATTGTCTCAAAATTCTCTAAAGGTAAAAAACTTGGTTGGATGGAGACACCAGGGAACAAGACAGCAACTTTGTACATTGTTCCACTGGTAAGAGTTAATTTGTAGAAAGTTGTGAACCATTATCTCCATCATCAACAGTTTATTTGCTTGAACTTCAATGAGAGGATTCCCTTTTCACAGCTCATAAGACATGATCTGGAATGGCGGTTGGATCCTTTGCCAAAAGGGGTGATGCTATCTCAACCAGGATGTGGAGTGATTATAATAGATGCCAGTGGTAAAGGTTGGAGGCCAGAATGTAGAATCAGGTTCTTCAAGGGACCTGGTTTTCTCTACAAAATCATCTCTCTTCCAATAGGATAGAACTGGAGGTAGTTAGGATGGCTTTGATGGGGTCCACCTAACTTCTGATGAGGAGGAAGCCCTTATCCAGATGGGCAAACGTTTACATAAAAAGACAGAAGGGATACGTTCACACTGATGGTTTCTTAAGTAAGTTCAAAGTATGTGACAGACATCAAAACATATATTTATGACTGGGCAGAAAAGAAATTAATTTGTCAGCAATTCACGTTCACTGGGTTCTGAATTGCCTAGCAGATAGACTGACCAGTTTCTGACATCTTGGGAATTTTGGTTAAATCCCCAACTGTTTTATTTTCTGTGCCACAAATGTGGGCATCCAGTGACAGACCGTTTTGTGACCTAGATAAAAATGTTTTAATGAAATTGTACTCAAAGTGAAGAGAAAAGAAAGTTTTGGGATATGTGTGCTGTTGTACCCTTGGCCACTAGGCTTTCTGTATGCATTTTCCACATTCCCTCTAATTTTAAGATTTTTAGGTTGTAAGAGGAGGAAGAACCTTCAGTGATTCTAGTTGCTCCAGTATGCCCTGCTTGTCTCTATATACTTTGTTGACTATCAGGAAGTCCTTTTCATAAATAATTGTGCAGTTCCTTTTCTTCTGCGCTTCCCTGTTCCTCCTCTGGAAATGTGATAGAGACTTTGCTTAATGGAATGGAAATGAATGGGTCAGTTTGAAGAAAAAGGGTCTTTCTGAAATAGTGTTAGCAGTTCAAGCTTTCAGGTGTAGTTCCACTTTAAAATCATATTATTACATAAGGATACATTCAGAGTTTGTTGTGAAAGGACTAATTTAGATCTATTAAAAGTAGATACCATCCATATTTTTATTCTTTTGCAGGAACAGCTCCAGATGCCTTCTCTCAAGGTTTAATGAGCTACTATTAGAACCTCTAGAATCCATGGGGTGGTATTCAAGACAGTGACTCTCTGGTGTCTCATCTGATTAAAAGTTTCACACATTTTAGGTCTACTATTAAGGTACCAGTTCCTAGCTGGGATTTTATTTTAGTATTTACAGTATTGAAAGATTAGCATTTTAAACCTTTACAATCAGTGGACTTCCAAATGTTGAAAGCATTTTTTAAGGTTACGATCTCTTCTCCTAGACACCTGTGAGCCTCTTTCCTGTAAGCAGCCATTGTTTAAAATATTTAGATCAAATTCTCTTAGGTTAGGTGCATCCTTTATACATAAGATATTTATTCCTTGTTTAATTTGGAGCAGGGGGGTATGTTACCTGCTTTTTTCCACCCCTTACGAGAGGAAGAGTGGCTTCCTAATGTAAAGGTTAATAGAGCTCTGTTGATCTTTGATTTTACATTACTTTTTTGTTTTAACTTTAAAAAATAGAATAATGTAAATTTGTATTTTTTTTTGTAGTAAGCTTTTTTATTAATTCATTTTGTATTTTAATGTGTCAATGTATACATTTTATAATATTTACTACTCATAGCTTTAATTAACACTATGGCCCTCATTACAACCCTGGCGGTCAGTGATAAAGTGGCATTAATACCACCAACAGGCCGGCGGTAATACATGCAGAATTATGACCACGACAGAAACAGCTCATACAGACAGCCACTTTAACACACCGACCGCCAGGACGGAATGAACAGGCACCACAGCAGTAACTGCCAACAGCCAGAAGGAAGACAATGTTCAGCCCACTGTAATATGACACACCAATCCACCACCTTTTCCGGGGCGGTACCAATGACATCAAAAGCCTGGCAGAAACACTGCACAGAAGGGAAACGACTCACCTCTGGAGACTCAGAGAACAACCACGCCGCAATGGAGCCCGAGCTTCACATATTCCCAATGTGGTCTTACGTCCTGCTTCACTACGAACACCAACAACGGCGAAGACGACCAAAGTGAGTACAACCTCCTAGCAAACAGGGGAGGGAGGGAGGAAAAAGAGAGTCACACACACACACACACAACCCCCAAAAACCCCACCCCAATACCATACACACAAGCAGATGCAGTAAATAACATATCCACCCCGTACCCCTCAGGAATAATGCAAGGACAACGACTATAGACTAAGATAAATATAATAGAAATATGTGGATCCAAATCAAAAAGTATATACATATTTACAAATCAAGGGACACTGCCCAGTCCTCAATGTCTGTGGGTCACAGGGCCACATCACAAAGTCCAAGGCCCCACCTCACTCCTGCAATAACACGGAGAGAACACTGCAGGGGCATCAGGTTGAAAATAGCCAGGCACCTAAGGAGGGACGGGGAACGGGGGGCACCTCAGCCGGAAGATGGTATAACGCCATTGGTCCTCGAGGGGGCAACATGCCCAGTGAGCTTCATCCTGAGGAGGATGGGGTGAGTGGATGGCTTCTCCACTGGTTCTGGGAGGGAGGGCATTGTGCCCAGTGATGCAGATCTTGGGGAGTGCAAGGTCACAGTCACTCAGCTGGGTGTCATACCCACAGGATTTACAGGGGCCAGGCCGCACAACAGCCCATGGACGCAGGACTACACACTGTCTGCTGGCGGAGACGGCTGCACAGACGTGGCAGTGGTGCTGCTGCTGGTGGAGCTGGCAGTGGTGGGGGGAGGCTCCAGCCCATCCCCTGCAGCCTCAGACGGCTGCCCACTAGGGGTGCTGCTGCTGGTGGCGGAGCTGGCAGTGGTGGGGGGAGGCTCCAGCCCATTCCCTGCAGCCTCGGACCCTGCCCACTGGGGCTGCTGCTGCTGGTGGCGGTGCTGGCAGTGGTGCTGGTGGCGGGGTTGGCAGTGTTGATGGCTGCATCATCATAGTTGGTGGTGTGGGTTCCGACTGGGTCCCAGCACCAGGTCTTTTTTCCTTTCTGCCTGCTGGTGTAGGCCCCTTGCCCTTCCTACCAGAAGCTGGGGATGACTCCTTGCTCCTTTTGGCAGCAGCTGGGGATTGCTCCTTGCCCTTCCTTGAAGCAGCTGAGGATTGCTCCTTGCCCTTCCTTGCAGCAGCTGGGGGTGGTTCCTTGCACTTTCTTGAAGCAGCTGGGGGTGGCTCCTTGCCCTTCCTTGCAGCACATGGTGCAGGCACCCTTTCCGTGTGGCTGCCTGGTGCCCGGGATCCTTTCCCACCTGGAGTTGCTGTGGACACTACCTTTCTCATGGACTGGGTAACTGAGGGGCTTGCCTGGGTTTTAGTCACCCTGGCTTGACGTGAAGGACGGCGGTGAGGAGGGGCAGGGAAGAGGTCAATGGTGGAGAGGAAAAGCTTCTTAAGGACATTGGGGCGGGAAGAGGGAGAAGGTTTGGGAGTGGAGAAAGAGGAAGTGGTTGTAGGAGGTGTTGGTCTGCTGTGTTTGGGTGCAGGTGCATGGGCTGGATGCTGTTGTGAGGCGGATGGCTGTTGGGTATTTGAGGGCGTGTGTTTGTGCACTTTCTGAGGAGGGGGCACAGACCCAGTGGGAGAGGACACAAATGACATGTGGATGGATGTGGGTGTGGTGACTGCCAGTGAGGTGTGTGCTCTGATAGGTGTGCTGGTGATGGTGGTAGTGGATGAGGATGTAGTGCATGTAAGTGTGAGTGTAGACGTAACTGGGAGGGAGGTGGAGGACGAGTAGAGGCAGTGGATGTTGGTATGTTTGCATCTGGATGGTGCTTATGTGAGTGCCTGTGGGATGACGTGTGGTGCCTGTGTTTGCCATGTCCACTCTTGTGTGTTGGGAATGGGTAGAGGAAGATGCAGGGTGGAAACAGGGACAATGGCTGTCATCAGAGAGGAGGCCGGAGCCTGGATTGATCTCTTTTGGGCCGCCAAGCCAGTGTGAATGCCCTCCAGAAATGCATTGGACTGTTGCATATGGGCTGCCAGCCCCTGGATGGCATTCACAATGGTTGACTGCCCAACAGAGATGGATCGCAGGAGGTCAATAGCCTCCTCACTCAGGACAGCAGGGCTAATTGGAGCAGGGCCTTTAGGTGCCTGGGACAAAGGAGATGCCCACCCTCCTGGGTGAGCGAGCACAGGAAACTCGCTGAGGGGCTGGTGGGAGGGTGGTTCTGGTACAGGGTGGGGGCTATACCTATAGCTGGGGTGGGCACAGAGGTATCTGCCACCACCAGGGAGCTTCCATCGGAGGAGGTATCCGTGTCCAAACTGTCCCTCCAGTCTCCACCGTGGTGCTCCCCTCGCTCTCCATCCCACTGGTGCCCTCACAGACAGTGGATTCGGCCTCCTGGGTCCTGTGGGATGCAGCTCCCTCCGTGGTCAGTGCCTCTGCTCCTCCACCAGACGATACTAATGCACAGAAGGACAGGGAGACAAAACAAAAAGGGGGGGGAGACAAAGGATACACTTGGTCAATGGCGGCACCAACACCACTGTTGGCATACACAGCACACTCACACACAGGGAACAGCCCTAGGCATTAGGCAATGCACTACCAGTCACAATGCTAGTCACCAGCCCATGGATAGGGACACCTAACGCCAATTGCAGCACACCTGAGACCCACACACCAGGTGTGAGTAGTAATGAAGGGCACTGTACTCACCCCCCTTGTTGCTGCTGTGATGCTCCCAAACGCCCATCCAGCTCCAGATAGGCCACCACCACTATGCGGGCCATCAGGGGGGTCAGGTTTCAACGGGCACCCCTTCCTCGTTGGGAGGCCATCCCCAGCTGGGACTCCGCCGTCTTCCGTGCCCATCGTCCCAGGTCCTCCCACTGTTTCCGACAGTGGTTGCTCCGCCTGCCGTAGAACCCCAGGGTCTGCACGTCCTTGGCGATGGCACGCCATATACCCTTCTTTTGATGGGCGCTGACCTGCAGGGGAAATATACTCAGGGAAAGGTATTAGTCCGACTGTCCTGCCTGTTACACTTATGGCCCACCATGCCCCATCCCATTCCCATTAGCACAGACATAGCCCAGCAAACATACTGTACACTTCCCAGGGCCCATCCACCCACCCACTCCATACATGAGGCCTTCACTCACAGCACTCCAGGCATTCACGCCCATGCATCGTACACACGGTGTACTCACCTGTTGGTCTGGAGGCCCATACAGCAGTTGGTACTGGGTAGGACCCCATCCACCATTCGCTCTAACTCCGCCGAGGTGAAAGCAGGAGCCCTTTCCCCAGTCACACAAGCCATGGTTGGTTCCAGACACAGGTCACCGCAGTGCATGCAGTGTAGGTTCTCTCCTGTTGAAGGTCAGGTAGCAAGTGAGTGAACAGATAGAAAATGGTGGTCACATCTGCGGTGGTGCGTACCTCACCATTGGCCACTGTACCCCATAGGGCCCAATGATAACCAATGAGGAGTTGCACGGTAGTTCTCGACCACCTGCGGCAACGGCGCACAACGTCAGCGGAACTACTTCATTTCTACATGTCGCTCCACGCAGGACAGACGGACGCCATTTCAAGGGGGGGGGTGCAGGCCAGGGATCATAACTACATCACGGTACACAAATTCACATTATGGACATATCCCACCACAATATTGTAACAATCACAATATGCATTGCACTGTAGTGGTTAGAATGTACAGATAATGACCAACTGCTGACTCTTTCACCCCATAGATTGCTACTGCAGTGGTTGAATAGGAGATGGAGACATCCTCCTGTGTACAGACCCCTGGTGGACAGGCACATTATCCTCACCTATAGACTTGACAGGGCCACAATCACAGAGCTGTGTGCCCAATTGGAGCCTGACCTGATATCTGCTATCCATCACCCCACTGTGATCCCCCCTCTTGTGCATGTGCTATCTGTGCTCCATTTCCTGGCAACTGGTTCTTTCCAAGTGACAGTGGGCTTGGCAGCAGGAATGTCACAGCCAATGTTCTCAACAGTGCTGACCAGAGTGTTGTCTGCCCTGATTAAGCCCATGTGGAGCTACATCGTTTTCCCCCAGGTGGAGGATTTGGCAACAGTGAAAGCTGACTTCTATGCAATGGGACATATCCCCAACATCATTGGGTCAATAGATGGAACACACATTGCATTTCCCCCCCCGGCAAAATGAACAGGTGTTCAGAAATCGAAAAAGTTTTCACTCGATGAATGTCCAGATGGTGTGCTGGCAGACCAGTACATCACACCACATCAATGCTAAGTATCAAGGGTCTGTGCATGATGCCTTTATCCTGAGGAAAAGCAGCATCACAAATGTGATGGCCCATCTCCACAGTCACTGGGTGTGGCTAATAGGTGAGCCCTGGTTCCCAACCAGTGGATGTTGGTGTATGGGTATGTTGTGGGCCCTAAGGGTGAGTGTGTGGCTAACAGTTGTCCCTCGATTTTTGCAGGTGACTCTGGTTTCCCCAACCACTCATGGCTACAGACCCCTGTGAGGAATGCCAGGACAAGGGTCGAGGAACGTTACAATGAGGCACATGGGCAAACAAGAAGGATTATAGAAAGGACCTTTGGCCTCCTGAGGACCAGGTTTCGGTGCCTCCATCTAACTGGTGGATCCCTGTGCTACTCACCCAAAAAGGCCTGCCAGATCATCGTGGCATGCTGTGTGTTGCACAACCTTGCCTTGTGCCACCATGTGCCATTTCTGCAGGAAGAGGAGGCTGGAGATGGCCGTGTGGCAGCAGTGGACCCTGTGGACAGTGAAGATGAGGAGGCAGAGGATGAGGATCAGGACAACAGAAGTGCAGTCATTCGTCAATACTTCCAATAAGACACAGGTAGGACAGTGTTATTTAGCATATCATAGACAGTTTGATGTGTGACATTGTCAGTGGCAGGCTGTGGATTCCTACTTCTATGCCCACTCATGTACCCTTTGGCATCTATTTTTGCAGATGTTGGTGCCCCACTATAGCTCCTTGTGTGTTTAGTGCTGCCAACTACAGGTCTTTCCTATGTAAACATTACTGTACAGTTGAATTGCAATGTTGAACATTGTCAATAGAATACATTTTGAAATGATTTGACATACAACATACTTAAATTTTTTCAAAGGGTGTTTATTTAAGTGCTAAGGAGTAGGTGGGCAAGTGCGCTGGGCTGGGGTGATGCTGGAGGAAAGTCCAAGTTAGAGCGCAGTCTATTTGTAACACAGGTGCAGTGTCCAAGGGGGCATAGGAAGGGGCGCAATGGCAGTTCAAGGTGGACAGGATGACAGAGTGGGACACAAGGGTGACAATCAGGAGAGTCTTCTTTCCTGACGGGGGTCTTGGCAATAGTCTCTGGCTTCTGCCTCGATCGCAGGGAATGTTTGCGAGGTGGTTCTCCTTCTGCAGGGGGAGGGGTGCTGGTGGCCTGTTGGTCCTGTGGCGGGGCCTCCAGTCCACTAGCGGCAGTGGAGGTGGAGAGCTGTTCAGTAGTGTGGCTAGTGTCATTGGCCCACTTTTGTGCCACTGCCTCCCTCATACTGTTGGCCATGCCAGCCAGCAATCCTTCAGTTGAGACCAGGGTGGTGTTAATGGCCTTCAAGTCCTCCCTGATCCCTAGGTATTGTCCCTAATGTTAATGTTCTCCTGCATCTTGTCCATGATCTGGCCCAGCGTCTCCTGGGAATGTTGACGTGCTCCCAGGATTGCTGTGAGTGCCTCCTGGAGGGTCGGTTCCCTGGGTCCTCCCAGCTTCCCTGTTGTCCTGTGCCTCTGTTCCCTGAACCGTGTGCCCACTGCCACTGACCCCAGATCCCTGATTGTCTTGGGTTTGTGGGGTGGCCTGGGGTCCCTGAAGTAGTGGACACACTGCTGATTGTAGTGTCCTGGGAGCAGAGGTATGGGCCTGCTGGGTTGGTGCTGTGCTGGTGTTTCCTGAGGGGGGAGTCTCTGTGGTGGTGTGAGAGTGTGCCTGGGTAACCGACTGTCCGGAGGTCCCCCGATGGGCCAGGTTGGTCATTCAAATCCAGGCGACCAGAGCTGCTGTCATCACTGTGGGCCTTTTTTGCGGAGGGACTGGATGTCGGTGGAACCTCTTCGCCGGTGACATTGGCTGGGTTAGCTGTGGAGATGTAAATGCAGTGTTTTTTTTCTGTGTATGACATCTTGCGCATTGGTGTCTTGCTCTCTATGGTTGTTATTGCCCTGGCAGCTTTGCTTTGTGTGAGTTGTTATTTGTTGGGCTAGCTGTTTATCTCTAGTGTGCATGCTGTTGTGATAGTTGCCAATGCAGGTCTGTGAGTGGTGTCCATGCTTTGGTGGTGCATGCATGGCTTGGCATTGGGATGAGTGGGTTGTGATGGTGGGGTGTGTGGGAGGTGGTGGAGTGATGGGAGTAACGGTAAGGGTGGGGTATGTGATGGCATGCAGGTAGGGGGGGATATATTAATAGACAGTTGACTTACCAGAGTCCATTCCTCCTCCTACTCCTGCCAGGCCACAGGATGCATGTTTGCCAGGACTTGCTCCTCCCATTTTGTTAGTTGTGGGGGAGGAGGTGGGGGTCCACCGCCAGTCCTCTGTACAGCCAGTTGGTGTTTTGCTGCAATGGAACGCACCTTCACCCGTAGGTCTTTCCACCTCTTTCTGATGTCATCCCTTCTTGAGGGGTGCTGTCCCACGGCGTTGACCCTGTCCTCGATCCTCCGCCATAGATCCATCTTCCTAGCAATGGATATCTGCTGCACCTGGGACCCAAATAGCTGTGGTCTACCCGGATGATTTCTTCCAACATGACCCTTAAGTTCTCCTCAGAGAACCTGGGGTGTTGTGGTGCCATGGGTGTAGTGTGAGTGGTGTGGGTGAGGATGTGTAGGGTGATGTGTTGATCTGTGTGCTGTGAGTTGCGTGGGTGGTGTATAGGTGATAGTGGTGTGTGGCTGTGGTTTTGTCTGTGGTCTTGGTGTCAGTCTGGTGCCAATTGTTTGTAGTCGTGAGGGGTTGTGGGCAATGTGGGTGTGTGTTTTATAGTGATGTGTGGGTGTGTATGTGTGTCAGGTGTGTGTAGGTTGAATTGACCAATGTTGTTTTGTTTGAGTGTGTGTATTTTGAGCGCAGCGGCATGTACCGCTAATGGTTTACTGTCATTGAATGCACGCTGTGGTGATTCATGGGTCATAATGTTGTGGGCGTAGTTCTATTGGCGTAACAGTGTGGGTTTTGATAGCGCCCGTTTATCACTGACCTTTGGTGTGGCTTTTGTGTGTGGCTGAATAGTGACGGATTGGTGTGTGTCATAATTTGGGGAGCGGATAACCGCGGCGGTGGAGGTATGTTGGCAACAGTCGGCATGGCGTTAAGTGGGATTTACCGCCAATGTCATAATGAGGGCCTATTAGTTGTTATTGCATATGTTTAAATTATAATTATATTTTATTTATTAAAGTGTGTTAAATTGTGCCTAAATTATGTTTAGTATTATGCAATTAGTTTAAAGTATATATTTGTATTTTATGTTTGTACGTTATACTTCTTTATAAATTTGTATAAATATACTTTTTATTTTTTATAATTTTTAAAGTTAGTATGTGTTTTAAAGTTAATATAGTGCAAAGAGTTGAAATTCTATATACTCACCTATTTTTGGACAATATCGTTTTTTTTTTCTATTTTTTGTTGCCAATGTTTTTTACTTTACAAACAAAGTATTTAAAGTCGAAATATATGCCCATGATATTTAATTTGACAAAACTGTTGTCTCTGATCTGATGATTGGCAGTATTTTGTCTTACAGCCTCTCCCTTCACTAGCCCCTGAGCAATACGGTCAAAGCCAAAGGATGCTATGATTAATGACATTTATAGTGTTCTTTACAGGGATCTAAAGGCACTGGACTTCCAGTGCAGATCTTAGAAGAGAGAAACCTTCATAGATGTTTCCAAGCCTGCCAGCTTTAAGTAGGTTTGGAGAGTCATGGGAACTGGATTCTAGCTCCTAGCATCCTGGGCCAACAAATGCATAGCCACTGGATATAACCATTATGAAAGGCAGAGTAAAAAGCAATTGAACATCATTTCTTAGGAAGTGGGAGGACTGGTAAGAGAATTAAGAAGGCAAGGTGGATCAAATTTGACTCAACATTTAATAGCAAGTCACACAATTTTAAACATATATGATCCCTGAAGGGCAGCCAGGGAAACCGTGAGCCATGGACCTGCCAATAAAGTCCATCCATCAAGTGAACCACTGGCACATGGATGAAGGTGGAGGTGGATATTGAGAGGACCTGTTGGAACATTTAAGTGGTCATTACGAGTTTGGCGGTCTTTTATTGAGACTGCTGTGTTGGCGAGCGTGAAAGACTGCCATTGTGGTGAAAACGATGCAGCCGTATCACAAGTCACAAATGCAGAACCGGCAAAAACGGCCACAAATCTGACACCACCAGGCTGAACAACAACAGGAGAGACCCAGACTACCACGCTGACAACATTCCACCCTCCAAATTTCAAGCCGCAAATCAGCACAGCCGTTTTTGCATAGCGGAAGACCTTTGGTGGTGCAAACCGCGCAAACGAAATGGCACCTATACTATAATACTACCCCACATGGACAGTGCGAGTACCCCACACCTGAAACACATACACACACCACACACACACCACCATAAACCACAAACACATCCCACAATCTCTTGCAACCACAACCTCGATCTCACAGACAGCGAGGACCCAAGAAGCCAACACTTAGCACCTGCATACCATTGACACATTTACACTTCACACTCAGCACACATGACACAACCTCACCATCTACAACACACACACATCACCACAGCACACAATCACAACAGCACATCATCACACACAACTACCCAACACACACACACCCCATTAACCAAAAAACACTCCACCCTTTGCACCACCCACCCACAGCAACCACTACACTATCACCATGTCCCCACAAAAACACCCACGCTTTACTGATGAAGATTTGCTGTTTACAGTAGATGAAATCATCAGGGTTGTGCAACAGCTGTTTGGTGCACAGTTACAGCAAACATCCATAGCAAGGAAAATTGAGTTATGGGGGAGGATTGTTGACAGGGTAAACTCAGTGGGAAACCATCCATGCTCAAGGGAGGACATTAGGAAGAGGTGAATGACCTACGCAGGAAGGTGCGTTCCATGGCTTCACAACACCAGATTGCCATCTGCAAGACTTGCAGTGGGCCCCCACCTCCTCCCCACAGTTCACAGCATGGAAGGAGAAGGTCTTGGCTATCCTGCATCCAGAGGGCCTGACTAGAATACCCAGAGGACTGGAGACTGGTAAGTCATGTAAACTCCCCTGGCACATTGTACATCCGTACCTCATGCAACCTCATCCCTCTATCACTGCCCACACCAGCCCATCCTACACTGATCCTCAACCCCCTAATCAGCTAAAACCCTTCGCCTGCATGTCCACACCACCCCACTAACACCATCGCAACCAAATCCCACCCAATTTAAAGGAAACCATGCTCAACTGGAAGAGCTACTACTCCCACAATACATCACTACGTACTAAAGTATTCTAAAATGTCCACATTAAACATTGGAACACCTGCATGTATGAGTAAGGCATATGCTACATAATCGTGAGTTGTCATTTCCAAACCATGACAAGGCAACGACAGTAATGCACCACAAAAGACACAATCCCACATCTAAGCTGAAACCTATCTGAAAAAAATACTTCAGCAATGTAAAATTGGACTGTAGCAACTGTGATTGTCATCCCTGGGAAGCATCTAAACAGAGGCATGCACGAGGCATCAGAGGACAATCATACAAACCTGATACCGACAACAGTCTTGTCCATCAACAGGAACAACAGCCACTGTCACCCGGCATCACATGACCAACATTTCCAGTCCTCCACAGGAAAAAGGCCCCAGTGATGAACACATCTCAGGATGTCTGGATCTGAATGACACACCTGGCCCATCTAAGACATCTGATCAATCACCCACAACAGCCTCACCCAGCCCACTGCAGAGGGCCTCACACCTGGGGCCACATTACCTCAGTGAACTTCACGTTCCCAAACCTGTGTCCCAAGGACAGCTCAATCAGCAGTGTGCCCAACAGTATAGAGACCTGAGTCTTCCCCTAACACAGAAGACGATGAAGGTCTTAGAGTCAATCGAAGTGGGCACACTGTGCCAGGGACACTGGCACAGGAGGCTAGGGCTAGTGGGAGGGCACTTGTGGGCCAAGGGATGGAGTCACCCAGGAAAACGACTGGCCAGGAGGCCATCTCCCATGTCCTGGGAGCATACCAACAATTCCAGGACAGGATGGGACAGATACTTGCCTCATTGCAGGAGAACCAGAGGCTGCAGAGGGAACACCACCAGGAGGCCATGCAGCAGTAGCAGGCACTCAGTGCCACCATGGCCTCCTTTGCAGGGGTGCTGAAGGAATTATCCACCATCCTGCATGAGTCTTCCACCCACCAGCAGGCCCCTTCCACTAGCCAGAGTCCAACACAGCCCTAGTGGGATGTGGCCCTGCAGAGGACTCACAGGCCACTAGTACCCCTCCCTCTGTAGCTGAGGAACCCCCCGCAAACGTGGTCCTCGAGCCAGACATCCTGTAGGAAATTAAGGCAAGACCAACCCCACTGCCATGAAGTGACCCTCTCCTGAACTTTCTTCCTTGTGTGCCACTGAGACACCCTATTGACTATCCATTTTCTATTGGCCTCTGGATGCCTCATCTGTACTACCCACAGCTGTGCATACTACTCTGATGATTTCAAACACCATGACCCTATTCTCCACTTTCAACTATATTGTCAGAATAAACACTATAGAGCACATATACTGTTTACGTGTTCTCATTGAGTGATATACCAATGTTTGTACTACGAAATCAAATGTCAAAAAATGTCAGATGAATGTATGTCATGGAAGGGGATGGCAGGTGGAGGAAAGTGCTCAACAAATAGGTCTTCCTTACACAGGATCTAATTTCTTCTCCAAAGACAGCCAGCAGATGAGGTAGGAAACTAAGTTTACCAACAACATTACCTGTAAATAGTGCAGAATAGACAATTTAGGTGGTTACTAAACATGCTGTACTCTTACAAAACATACAAGATGGGATTTGAATTACTCAATGTGGACAAATGGAACATTTCCTACAGTAAATTACATCTCCCACACTACAACATTTGTCAGCGCCTCACAGCTGACACATGCAAACAGTATCCAAAGTTACGATTTCAATCACTGCTTCTTAACATCCTGGGATGGGAGTTCTGTCAGGGAGAGCCTTAGAACTGAGGATATGTTTGTGTCAATAAGCCCAAATTGTAAATCCATGTGAAAAGACTGTAAATTGTTTCCGATAAAAGTTGTCACACAAGGTAGTGCAACACTTAGCACAAACATGTTAGTGAGACAATTTGTACTGCGTCACGTGCTGAATGCATCCATCATATTCCTAGTTTTCTCATTAGATACAAATAAGTCAATCTCCATCTGCACAGTAGCCATAATACCAGTAAGTGACATCTCATCAGCCACACTGCAGAACAGTTTCAGTTTTTGCGTTCATCCCTGACTGTCATTGGAAGTATTGGAGGATTGGCTGAGTTATTGAGTGCACATCATTCTCAGCATCACGATCTTCATCACTGTCATTTGCACCCTCATATGCCATAAGTACAGCAGCTACCTTTCCTCCATCAGTAAAGGAACATGTCATCTCAGGGCCAAATTGTGCAACATGCAGCAGGCAACAACTATCTGGCAGACCTAGAACAAGGAACCTCCAGAGATGTGCAGACATTGGAATCTTGCTTTCAGTAAGCAAACCACGCATTCAATCACCCTTCTTGTCCTGCTATGGGCCTCATTATAGCAATTTGTGCCTCTGACTTGGGATACCTCTCTGGTGTTAGCAGCCGGGATAGGTTAGGATACTCAGAGTCACCTGTGTAGAAGACATTTGCACACATTACAATCCAGGAGTGGCATAAGGTAATCTGTGAAGAATGATTAGCTAACTATGGAAAAACAAAAGAATGGATTCACCAATGATCCAAGTCCGCTCACTTTGTAGCTGTGCCATCATGACTGGGACATTTATGTTCCTCAGAATGTAGGAGTTATGCACAGATCCTGGGAACTTGGCCGTCACTTGGGATATGTACTGATCAGTGAGACACACCATGTGCACATTCATAGAATTATATTTTTCCAGTTCCTAAATACTTGTTCATTGATCCTTGGAGGGACCAAAGCAATGTGGGTGTCATCTGTGGCCCCTATCACATGAGGGATATGTGCCACATCATAGAAGTCACAGTGGGTAAGTCAGCACATTGTGGGACCCTTATGTAGCTGTCCATGTGTTTTAGCAAAGCAGACAGTACATCTTCCAACACAAAACATGGTTGCGACATACCTGCTGCCAAGCCCATCATTTCCATTGGACAGTATCTAAGTATATGACAGAACAGAATTAATGACACCTCTTACACTGTTGTTACAAAAAGTACACCATACAAGCAGCAAACAGGACAAGTCATGCAAGGTATTTGATAGCTGACACAGGAAAACAGTTATTCACACACTACACAACTGCAACATCCTGGCTGTAAATGCCATTGCTATACTTGTCACAGGGGGTCTGTACAGAGATGGAAGTCAGAAATAGTAATATCGTCCATAAGTCAGGTACAGTTATCAAACTTCCACGCATTGAAAAGGTGCTACATCATACATATTGGCAGGAGACACTCACTTCACTAATGAGTTCACATGAGTTGACCTTGTACATCAAGCAACTAATGATTAACATCAAGCTATAATGCACAAGGATGACATAGAAATTATAAAAATATGTAAAATGTCAGCCGCCTGTCCTGCATGCAGAGGACAGATGGAAGTGACCTAATTCTGCTGGAATTAGTCGTCATTTGCGGTAGGAGCTGCCTTGCAACTCCCCATTGGTTAACATTGATGTCTATGGGAAAGTGGGGCCAATGATGATCACTGCCGGCGGTGATGGTCATGAACTCGGCAGCCGTGACCACCATTTTCTATAGCCCCGCTCACTTAACTCCTGACACTCGAGCAAGCAAGACCTCCACTGCATGAGCTACTGTGTTCTGTACCTGGAAGCCACAATGGCACATCTTGCAGGAGATAGGGCCTTAGCCTTCACCCAGGAGGAACTGGAGAAACTGGTAGAAGGGGTCCTACTCCTATATGGACAGTTATATGGGGTTCCAGATAAATAGGTCAGTACGATGTAGAATACTTATGAGCTAGGGTGCTGTTTGATGTCGAAAGTGTGTGAATACTGACATGGCATGATTGACTGCTGGGGTTGTGTTGTATGATTGATGATGGCGAATGTGGACTCAGTATGAGCATGTGTTGTGCATGCTGTGTGTAGGCCACTGCTGTAGGTGTAATGCAACTCTACATAATTATCCCCTTTTGTCTGTGTCACCCATGCAGGTCAGCGCCCATGAGAAAAAGGGGATATCGAGAGCCATCACCAAGCAAGGGCAGCCCCGGGGGGTCCATAGCTGGCAGAGCACACATTGCATAAAGCGTTGGGAGGATCTGAGATGCTGGGCTTGGAGACGGCAGAGGCCCAGCTAAGGATGTCCTCCCAATAAGGGAGGGGTGCCTGTTGGAACCTGACCCCGATAATGGCCCCCATATTGGCAGTGGCGTACCCAGAGATAGATGTGCGTTTGAGGGTAGCACAGCAGCCACAAGGGGGTGAGTACAAACTGTTTGATATCAGTTGTATGGGCTTCTATTGTATCAGTTAGATTACTTCGGTACTAATGAGGTGTGCGTACATAAAATCAGATTATAGTCTCTGGCTATTACTTCCACTGTTTAGATGTGGTGTAAGTTAGCTTCTCATCACCATGCAGGCAGTAATTTGTTGGTCCTATACCTCCTTGTCCAGTTATGTTTAGACACACTCCTATGTTGAGTGATTCTCAAACTATTATTCTCTAGCCCTGAGCCTGCTTTAGATAGCGAATGCCATCTTGTCAGGACTGATGTTGGGTAATAAGTATGTGAGTAGGGAACTTCCACTCTGAAATCATTGCATTCTCAATGGACTTCTGTACATCATGAGTCCTTTACCTACCTGTCCCTTATTTTGTGTGCAATGTACTTATCCAGGTCATTTTTTTTAAATGTCAGATTTGTAGGTATTTGTGGGTTTTTGGTAGTTATTTCCATTGTAGAACTACTGATGACAGACTGCAGCATGTCCAAACTAGTAGTTTTGTGGAAATTAAGAGGAAAGAGCTTGAATATTAGGTTATGTCTACATGACCAATATTTGGGGACAATGTATCATGGCCATACCAGAGGAGGAGTAGACTACCTTTTGGTGTCTGTACTAGATGGGTAAGTATTGATCCTTTCCTCCCTATCTTTCTTTCCCACCCTCTCTCCCTGTCCTCTTCTATCCTTGTGTGCATCAGCATCATCCGGCAAAGGAGAAGGGGCACGGGTGAGTGGGGAAGCTGCAGCCCATAGGACCCAGGAGGCAGAGTCCACTGACGCAGAAGGGACCAGACAGATGGAGGGTGAGGGGAGGCCTACAGGGGAGACCGGTACAGCCACATCATCTTCAGATTCCTCCTCTGATGGAAGTTCCCTGGCGGTGGCAGACCAATCTGAGTCCATCCCAGCACCATCCTTTTCTGCCAGCCCCTTACCAGCACCCCCTTCCCTGTGGCTTCTGTAGGAGGCTAGCCTGGTTTGTAGTGGGTATC
The DNA here is from genome assembly GCF_031143425.1 of Pleurodeles waltl. Lineage (NCBI taxonomy): Eukaryota > Metazoa > Chordata > Amphibia > Caudata > Salamandridae > Pleurodeles > Pleurodeles waltl. The sequence continues at coordinate 176,304,310 of NC_090446.1, forward strand.
TTGGGTACTTACACCTTATACCAGGTCCAGTTATCCTTTATTAGTGAATTAGTAGTGTTCCAGCAGCTTAGGCTGATAGAGGTAGCTATAGCAGAGCAGCTTAGGCTGAACTAGGAGACATGCAAAGCTCCTGCAATACCACTTATAGTTACACAGTACTTATACGCAAGTAAAGACAATACTCAGTGTTACCAAAAATAAAGGTATTTATTTGGGTGACACAGTACCAAAAATATTTTAAAGACAATACTCCTTCTGGAGGTAAGTATTATACACAATATATACACTAGACACAAAAATTAGACAAGTTAATAGTCATAGAACAATGCAAACAGTAGGAAATCCTATTGAATGCAATGGGAGAAAATAGGTCTAGGGACAACACAAACCATATACTAAAAAAGTGGAATGTGAATCACAAATTCCTCCCTAGACAAGTGTAGTGTGTGCAGAATTGCTGGGAGAGTAAGAATACAGTAAAGGTAAGTAAATTACCTCACCCCAGAGCCCAGAAAAGCAGGAGTAAAGTACTGCAAGTTTCCTTAGGACACACTACACCTTGTTGTGGGGATTTTGCAGCAGCCAACCAGGTCTTCAAAGAACAACTGCTGGATTATTGGACCTGAAGATCTTCAAATGAAGAGGACCAAGTCCAGAAGTCGAAAGAAGTTCCAGGAAGGACAGGAACCCCTGCCAACCCAGAAGAGGGTGTGTACTGCCATTTGATAAGTTTTGGTTTGACCAATGACTTTGTGTTTCACCACTGCGCATATTAGTTGCTCAATGTTCACCAGTAGCACATGGTATGTTTTGTTCAGTTTAGCCGCCTATGGGCTTTGCCTATTGGCTTTGACATGGCATTAGCCATTACTTTCTGTATTCAGTTGAGCCGCCTATGGGCTTTGACATTGCATTAGCCATTGCATTTTGCCTATTGGCTTTGACATGATCAGCTTAACTGCCTATTGGCTTTGACATGATATTCAGCTCCGCTGCCTATTGGCTTTGACATGATATTATACATTGCATTTTATATTCAGCTCAGCTGCCTATTGGCTTTGACATGATATTATACATTGCATTTTGTATTCAGCTCAGCTGCCTATGGGCTTTGACATGATATAAGACATTGCATTTTGTATTCAGCTTAGATGCTTATTGGCTTTGACATGACACTAGACATTGCATTTGATATCTAGGTTAGCTGCCTATTGCCTTTAACGTGGAGTTAGATCTTGCAGTTGAGAATCCAAGCTGTATTTTTCCAAGCTGTGTTTTTGCACAAGATGAACCAAGATGTTTTGTTCTCACAGTAGACTAGACATGATAAGAGAGAGTGCATGGGTGTTGTTTTTTCTTCGCTTGAGCTTGGGAACAGGAGTAGTCTTGGAGACCTGGCCAGTCTCCAAAAGGCTTGCTCAGTTTCCCAGGTCTGAGAGGAGGGGGCACACCTTTGTAACGAATGTAACAGGCTGCAGAGGGTCAGATTCGAATCTGCCGGACCTCGTGCTGGAGCTTGGCGCCAGCTGCCAGCAATCCCGTGTGGGTAGATGAATCTCTCTTTCTCGCGGCTGACAGGGGTCATCAGCTTGCAGACCTTAGAAAGATGAAGCTGTAGATAGTTCCCACACGGTGAAGTATTTGTTTTGCTTTGCATTCAATATCTTATAAATATAACCTGCTGTGTATATTGCAAACTGATATATTTTGTTTGATTAACGCGGACTTGAAAGCTACTAATTCGTCATTCATAAATATTGTGGTTGGGGAAGAATTAACAACAATAAAAGTCTTCTTTGACCTCAGAAGTGCATTTCTGTTGTGTTATGTTAGTGCTTAGAAACTAAATAAGAGGAAAGCATTACAATTGGTACCAGGAGTCGTGGGGTCGGTCATTAAGAGGTGATTAAGAGGGTGTTGACGAGTTGGTAGATTTCTAAGTGCACACTTTAAAAGTGTAATTGTTTTTGTTGTTTGGAGAATTACAGAAATTGTTTTTTTTGGAGAATCACAGTAGCACGGCAGACCATGTCTGAGAATTCATGTGTTGATAAACTGCCTGACGGTGCTAAGAAAAACTGTGAATTGTTTTCTGTTTGGGGAATTACAGAAGCACTGCAGACCATGTCTGAAAATGCATGTGTAGCTAAAAGGCCTGATATTGCTTTGAGAAATAATTTTGGTTGTACATATGTAGAAAACGTGTCTTTTGGAAGTAATGATGACAGAAAGGTCTGGATACCTTTATCTGCTTACAGAGAAATGCAGGAGAAATGTAGGAAGTTGGAACATGAAAATAGGAATTTATGTGAGCAAATTAGCCAGACTGAAAGTTATAAAAAGGCTGTTTTTGAAGAATCTTTCTTGTCCCATTCCAGTAATGAGGGGGTTAAGACAGCTCAGAGCTGCACTGAGTTTTCGTGTGAGCCAGGGTTTTTGGCAGACAAAATGCATTCCTTAACTGATAACACGGACGAGAGAGACCAGAATGTGATTTACGAGTTACCGTTGCAAAATGCACAAGTAAAACCAAAGATTTTAGAGCAAGAGCCGACTTTCATTAGCTTTGGATCTGGTACTTGCAAGACAGGGCTAGAGTACCACAGGTAAAAGAATTACCGGTGAAATTGTGTGCACCATTTGAATTCGTGTCCACTGAAGATAAAAAGCATGTTTGTTTTACTAATGATTCATTGACTGAAATGTTGTTTTCTGGCACAGTAGAAGGAACAGCGTTGTATAATGTGTGTCAGATTTTAAAGCAAAAGCTACGTGAGACGTGTCATTTTTATGCTGATTTTTGGTTCTTTGCTAATGTTTTAGCAGTTTGTTTTTACATATGGCTTGTACCTAACTGGTTCAATTACCTTGCAGATGTTAATGAGAAAAATTCAGAGAGAGAAGTGTTCACCCAGAATTCTGCCTTAGTGGGGATGGCTAAGTGGGTGCCCCAGAAATGTGAACAGCTGAGAGAAAAAGCCACTTACAGGTGGGCAGAGATGAGAGAGATGCACATTCCCCTAGATTTGATAAAAACTGTGCAGCACGCACAAAAGCAATCTGTCATGCAAGCAGTCACAGAGCAGTTGGGGAGAGGAAAGTTACCAGATCAGGTTTTAGGGAGAGTGATTGCTGCAAATTACCAAGGAAAAATCGAAATTATGCTGATACCTAGAAAAGAATCTGATTCGTTCATACAAATTGGAGACAGAATGGCCCAAATTGGCAAAAGTGCAGTGAATGGAGGTTTGTTAAAGAAGGAGTCTGCCCCAGCCCTTCTGACAGTGCAAGAAAAGGGAAGCTGTGGCGCAGCAGATAAAAACCTCAGTGCTGATGTGTGGGTTGAAGCCCCAGATGACCCGCCAGAACCTGCAGAAAATATAACAAAGGGCCCCAAAAACGTCCTGCTGATTATAAAACAGGGAAAGAAAGAGGAAGGGTGCAGTTTAAATGAAAAATGTTATTTGCAAGAAAAGTCATACTTGTTTCTTTTGCAGATCCTACCACGTTTCGCCACTGTCCCTGAGTGTGCTGTGTGGTCCCCCTTCCGGTGTGTGCGTGTGGGGTCGGGGAAGGGACCGAATCCCCAACCTGAACCTGGCTGAGTAAAGTGCCAGCACCATGGATCCATTTTGCGCAAACTGCGCCTTCAGTTCAAGTTCAACTTGTTTGATTGCATTCTTCCACTGGAACTAAGCTGTGTTTTGTTTTTTTTTCCCTCTCGTATGGATCTCTGACTTTTGCTTACCTTCCAGTATACCTTTCAGATGGACCGTGCATCTTTACATGAGTAGAACTCATGCCACATCAAATTGCTAACACTGTTGAATTAGAGACTCATTCAGAGTATAAAAATTGCCCAGTCTTTTCTGTATAGATGTATCTGATGTGAAAGGTTATGAAATCAATGTGTTAATTCACTTCTATTGCTTTACAGGGATTGCTTTGATCATAATGTTTTTTTTGTTTGTGCTGATGTTTTTTTGTTTTTTGTTTGAAACAAGAGATATGTGAAACAAAAATTCATTGGTCAAAGGGCGGAATGTACTGCCATTTGATAAGTTTTGGTTTGACCAATGACTTTGTGTTTCACCACTGCGCATATTAGTTGCTCAATGTTCACCAGTAGCACATGGTATGTTTTGTTCAGTTTAGCCGCCTATGGGCTTTGCCTATTGGCTTTGACATGGCATTAGCCATTACTTTCTGTATTCAGTTGAGCCGCCTATGGGCTTTGACATTGCATTAGCCATTGCATTTTGCCTATTGGCTTTGACATGATCAGCTTAACTGCATATTGGCTTTGACATGATATTCAGCTCCGCTGCCTATTGGCTTTGACATGATATTATACATTGCATTTTATATTCAGCTCAGCTGCCTATTGGCTTTGACATGATATTATACATTGCATTTTGTATTCAGCTCAGCTGCCTATGGGCTTTGACATGATATAAGACATTGCATTTTGTATTCAGCTTAGATGCTTATTGGCTTTGACATGACACTAGACATTGCATTTGATATCTAGGTTAGCTGCCTATTGCCTTTAACGTGGAGTTAGATCTTGCAGTTGAGAATCCAAGCTGTATTTTTCCAAGCTGTGTTTTTGCACAAGATGAACCAAGATGTTTTGTTCTCACAGTTGACTAGATATGATAAGAGAGAGTACATGGGTGTTGTTTTTTCTTCGCTTGAGCTTGGGAACAGGAGTAGTCTTGGAGACCTGGCCAGTCTCCAAAAGGCTTGCTCAGTTTCCCAGGTCTGAGAGGAGGGGGCACACCTTTGTAACGAATGTAACAGGCTGCAGAGGGTCAGATTCGAATCTGCCGGACCTCGTGCTGGAGCTTGGCGCCAGCTGCCAGCAATCCCGTGTGGGTAGATGAATCTCTCTTTCTCGCGGCTGACAGGGGTCATCAGCTTGCAGACCTTAGAAAGATGAAGCTGTAGATAGTTCCCACACGGTGAAGTATTTGTTTTGCTTTGCATTCAATATCTTATAAATATAACCTGCTGTGTATATTGCAAACTGATATATTTTGTTTGATTAACGCGGACTTGAAAGCTACTAATTCGTCATTCATAAATATTGTGGTTGGGGAAGAATTAACAACAATAAAAGTCTTCTTTGACCTCAGAAGTGCATTTCTGTTGTGTTATGTTAGTGCTTAGAAACTAGATAAGAGGAAAGCACTACAGGGTGCAAAAGAAGAGTCCCTGGTTAGTCGAAGACTGCAGAAATGCACCCTAGGAAGATGCCAGCGGGTTCCTGTATGATGCAAAAGATGTCCCATGGCGTGAAGATTGTTGCAGACGAGATTTCGTGTTGGAAGGTGTCAAGAAGCCTTGGCTACCACAAAAGTACGTTTTTCATCAAAATGGCACTGGATGTACCCAGGAGGGACCAAGGGGCCTCAACTCTGTGTGAGGAGGAAGAGAGCACTCACAGCACTTCAGAGAGCCCTCAGGATGTGAACTAGCACCCCAGAAGCTGCAGGATCTGTGTTCAAAGGAGGTGCAAAACGTGGTTGATGCAGCACAACAAAAGAAGGTCCCGCGCCACCGGAGAACAATTTAGCAAGTTGAGCCTCACTCTGTGGAGTGCTGGGTACCTGGGCCAGGCTATGCATAAAGGAATTTTGCAAAGAGTGCACAGACGCCTAAGAAGGTGAAGAAGACACAATACACAGGGGTACTGTCGTTCTCGGAGAAAGCAAGGTCTTACCTCCTCCAAATTGCATCAGCAGGACAGTCTATGTCAATGATGTCCACCCTCTGTTTCCTTAGGAGCATGCTTATCACTGTGAGAGGAGTCCCAGGGTACTGGTCGTTGCCTTGGAAGGTGCCTGCTTGGAGCAGGAGAGTGACTCCGTCACTCCACAGGAGAGTTCTTCGGTCCTTCTGGTGCAGGATGAAGACAGGGAGTCCCCAGAGCATGCACGCCATGGAATCTGTTGCAGTTGCTCACTTGGAGCTGAGGTTGCTGAAGAAAAGTGTCTCTTGTAGGCACTTTATTGCAGTTACAGCATTTCTTGGAGCAGGCTGCGGTTGATCCGAGGTCAGAAGAGTCTGAAGTTGTTGCAGAGGATTCCTGAAGGCAACTTGCAAGCAGAATCAGAAGAGAATCCACAGGAGAGACCCTAAATACCCTGAGAAGGGGATTGGCCACCTTATCAGGTATGGACCTATCAGGAGGGGTCTCTGACATTACCTGCTGGCACTGGCCACTCAGAGCCCTCCAGAGTGACCCCACACCTTGCAAAGCAAGATGGCTGCAGTCTGGGACACACTGGAGGAGCTCTGGGCACTGTTTCCCGGTTGTGCATCATCAGGAGTCACTTCCCTGCTTCAGCAGGAACCCCCCTGCAGCAATGACTGATGGCTTTGGTCCCCTCTGTTCGTCACCGGTGGTTCTTCTTTTGCACCTTCATCCGGGTTAGCAGGGGCTCCTGTTCTCTCCGGGCTCTTCAGTGCTTCTTGGACTTGATCCTCTTCTTCCACAGGTCTTCAGGTCCAGGAATCCATTGTTGATGTCTTGCAGTCTCTTCTGGTTCTTGCATAATCTTCTTTCTCATGTTCTTGTGTGTTCTAGGAAAGTTCCTGTGATTTATTCCTGCTTTCCTGGGCTCTGGGTGGGTTCTATTACTTACCTTTGGTGTTTTCTAATACTCCCATGGACCCTCTATACACCACACTTGCCTAGATGGGAAACCAACTTTCGCATACCACTTTCTCAGTATATGGTTTGCGTTCCCCCTAGGCCCATTGTGATTTTCACTATTTGCACTGTTTTCTGTTTCTACAGCTCTTTCTCCATACTAGTGTATCTAATGTGTGTATTACTTACCTCCTATGGTATTTTTGGAATTTGTGTCACCAAAATAAAGTACCTTTTTTTTTGTAAAACTGAGTATCTTCTTTCATGTGTATGAGTTCTGTGTGACTACAGTAGTATTGCATGAGCTTTGCATGTCTCGTAGTTAGGCCTTGGCTGCTCATCCACACTACCCCTAGAGAGACTGGCTTCTAGATACTGTCTACATTTCACTAATAAGGGATAACTGGACTTGCTGAAGGACATGAACTCTTGTTTTCCCAAAGCTAAAAGATGAATGTAACTGTAGTAGATCCGTTCTCATGAAATTCGTCTTGCTTATAGAAACATTTTAGCTGAATGCAACAGTGTAGATTATTACCTGGTACAAGGTCGCCTGAACCGGTACAGACAATGGAGCCACTGACTAAAGATGTGCAAAGGACCATGAGAGGATGAAATCATTGCGGACATTCTACCCCCTTAAGACGTCAATCATAAAGACCAATAAACTACGTGTGAACTGTTATGGGGTGACAAATTTGATGAGATAATTGAAACTCTTTTGAAGGGAGATAGTGGGGTGCAACCCCTTAGCCAATTAGATTTTGGGGAATGGACGTCGTAAAAGGGATAAAATCCCTTGACACACGGAAGTTAGGGAATTAGGGAGATGCTGATGCGATTTGCTATGACCCAGACATTTTGTCACTTTGCTTAGTGACTTGCTAATTTTACTTAGAACCATCCTTGCCCTTATATTGCCCGTTCATACTTTACCTCCTTATGAGGGAAGTACCCCTTTGCCCTTCCTGTCTGAGCTGAGTTCCTGACTGATGGCGGATCAACTGATGTCCTGAGGACGAAGACAGAATCTGTATGCTGACCCAATACGGAGGGTAACTATATGACAATGAAATTGTGATTGTCTGTTTGCTTTTCCTTTGTAGGTACCAACTGCTACTTTTGACAGAAACCATAGTTAGAGATTTTTCTAAATTGATGTTACTAAAATTGTTTTGCATGAAGCCCAACATGCCAATGCTAATTCGAGGTTAGTTAAGGGTTCACTAAACGGACACAAATAGACAAATGACTGAATCTATACTTTGCTGAACAATGCACTAACGTTACTCTGCTTAGGTTGATCTATGTTGACGACGTGTTATGTTCTAATATTTGTGATTTTTGCTTTGATGAAGTCTTATCAGAGTTGTCATATTGTGACTATGCTATTGTGCTTCTTGGTTTTGAGATTAATAAACTTGCTAGTAGAATTGTGATCAATAGGGAATAAATATCACAAACATACTAAACTGGTGTGGTTAGTCATGACTGAAAGGTCATTGTGGTGTCCTGAGTCTTATTAAATGTCTTTGACTAACGTGAATTGCCTTGTTATAGTAAATATTGATGACGTTATTGACATATTGATTGACATGTTGATTAGCTATCTCGTCCTAAGGTGTCTTCAATCAGGGTCAAAAGATTCATTGGCCTAAAATGACTCCCAGAGTGTATAAGTTAGACATAAAGGGACGCGTTAGCAGTTCTGGTAGCAGAACAACGGTTTGGCCCTTTGGGGGCCCTAGGACGGAGAATCATTGTTTAGACTTTTTTTTTCGAGATAATGCAAATTGGAGGTATGATGTGTTTCTAAATTCCCCATGACTTTCCCGGAATCTCGGAGCCTGCATAAGTGAGTTGGGTATGTTCTTGGTGTTTTAGTATGTGTGGTATAGAATTTGCGCTTGCTCAGCTTATGCATATTGCAGGTGATTTGTGAAGTTTGTGTGTGTTTAGGCCAGGTAATGTTGTTTTAGTAGGAGTGGGCGTACTCCGCAGTATGAGAGTAGGGAAGTCGGTGACCTTCATGTGAGTGTGGCGCTTTGTGCTCAAAATTATCCACGTGGTTGTTGTTGGTGATGTACCGACCCGTAGTGGTCTAAGACTCCGGAGTATGTTGACAAGTGTAGGAGACACTTGGATTTATGTTGTAATTTGTGCGGTTTAATAGGTCAATCGGGCGTGGTTGACAAGTCGGGCTTGAGCCAAAATGTGTGAGTGAAACCTTTGATGGAGATTTGGCAAGTTCTACTTGCACTAGGACAAACCATTAACAAGTCGAGAGAAGGATTTGTGGGTCGAATTCTTGTTGCGTATGCGGGAGCTGAGAAGGAGAGAGTAGCGGCCGAGGCTTCAAGTGAAATAACTGTAAAGTTCTGAAGCGATTGTGTACCCTTCCTGTAGTAAAGCAGCAAATTTGGGTTTTTGGTGTTAAAGGTGCTCGCAATAATTTTGCATTAGTTTGGTGTGAGTACAGTGTAAGAAGGACAAGCCGCAAGACTTTGTCAGCCGTAGTGTGTGTGTGAGTGTGACATCAGTTGAGCCATGCTGGGATAGGTCAGTTGCGAAGAGGGGTCGCGCACGGATTGGCAGCCGTCTGTGAGAGGCAATTGGTTGAGAAAGGTGGGTGAAGAGTGTTCTGGGAATTAAAATCACTTCCTGATTAGATTTTAAGCAAACTAAAAGACGCAAAGATGACGTTTTTGAAGGCTTTAAAGTGTGCCTTAAAGGGAGATACCTTTATTACAGCAAGTGTGGGAGAGCCTAAACTGCCCAGGGTACTCCAGCTTATATCGTAATGGAGGAGAAGGGAGTCGCGCCATGTCTTTGGTTAAAACAGTGGTGCAAATTGACAGAGAAGGAGGGATGTTTAGTGTTTCCTGAGCACGGAACGTTTAATACGAGAATTTTTGAGAATTTGCGGTGGATGTTAAGTTTGCAAAAACCGCTTCCGAGGCCAGCTCAGTCGGAGGCATTAGCAATCTGGAATTTAATGGCCATTCGACAGAGACAGCAGAAATTTGAGAGGAGAATGAAAAAAGCAGAAAAGACTTTAGCTGAGGCTAGATGGGATAACGAGACCAGGATGTGGAGAAGGGGAATAGTTGATGAACTTAAAATGTTTCCTGCAATAACTCAAGAAGACGAGACGCAGGGAAAGAAAGCCACTTGTAAAACAGACAAGGGCTCTAGTAAAACGAGGGAGACTCAGATGTCTTGGGTAGATGAAGATGATTCAGACAATAAAGAATTTCTTAATCAGTTGTTACATGACCGCCCGCCACCATATGCCATAAGTGACACTACACAGAGCACTAGTGTGGGTCCTGAAGGTCCGGCACAGAATAAGGGAATTACAAGTACAGCACAGACAAGTGATACAGTTTTGATACAAAATGGTGTCAGTGTACCCACTGCGCCAGACACCCAGATACATTTACAACCTCCGCCGATACAGAGGCTCTATCCAGGTGTCCCAGTACTAGAGACAACTACGAGTTTGATGGTGCCGCCTGATCCAGTATACACTAGATCGAAGTTAGTGCAGATGGAGCCAACTCCACAATTGATGCCCCAGCCGCAGCAACAGATGGTTCCGAGTTACATTTCTGTTGTCGGATCACAGTCAGGAGCTACAGCACGTATGATGAATCAAGCTATGGGAGTTAATGCTCCACAGGGTTTGGGACTTGGACGGTCACCAGCTGCTATATCATTGCCAATTACTGTTGGTCCACCAGTGCTGCTGTATGCGCAAGATAAACCTGGCGTATGTGATCAGGGAGTAATGACCCAGGAGGCGATAAGAGGAGGGTCTACCGGAAACCTGCAGGGAATAACACAAGGAAGTCAGTCAGCCGAGAGGTCTAGATCCTTGCTAGACTTTAGTCAGATTGGGGTTCCTTTGGAGACTATGAGATAGGCAGGGTTAGGTACGCTAACTCCACAGGTAATGATTACAAATACAACACAGACACCTATGGTGCAGACTGGAAATATTTTGTTGCAAGGCTTGACAGCGCAACAACTGAACGAGTGGTTAGACAAGCTCAACATTTCGCAGACTACTACAGTGTCCGCTGAAACATCAGAAAGAGAGACGAGTACTTGAATTTTGTGAGACTGGGTGTAGAAGCTGCAGAACTAGTAGACGGGACAATGGGAGTGAACAGATTAGAGTCATACACAGAAGCAGAGTTGAGGTATTTATGCCCTAAGATAACTAGAGAAGTGAGCAAGGTGCATCAGAGTTTGGCGAACCTGGCAGATAAATACGGCATAGACATAGAAAGTACAAAACATCTGAAGAGGAGCTACAGGTTAGACTTTGAGCCTTGAGATCTACCGGGATGAAAGCACATCTCAAAGAGATACTGCAGAGTGCTCAGATTTGGGGAGCATTAGAAAAGTGGGAAGGCAGATGGGCAAAGAAGAGAGATAAAGAGAAAGGTGATAGTCCGGAACCAAAGCAGGCTAAGACTGCACCGGACACAGGAACAATAAAGATGTTACCAAAGAGAGAAACAGCTGGAGGGGTTTTAGTCCATGTACCGTGGTCTAGAGGTGACATCCTCTCATTCACAAATGATTACCCCAGGTTAAGGGAGAAGCCGATAGAATGGTACCAGCAGATAGATAGGTTTGTGAAGCTTGAAAAATGTCTCTGGGAAGACTTGAATACCCTGTTTGAGATTATAGTTCCACCTGACTTATGGCTTGAGTGCAAGAGAGGTGTGGACTGGCCGACAGAGGAGCCGGCAAGGGATAAGGTTACTGGAGCACCATCACAAGAGGTGATGAAGTATTATCATAAAGTGATTGAGTTTCTGAAGCAGAAAGTGTCGCTGAAAGTTACTGATTGGCAGAAAATTGATCGAACCTCACAGGAGGCAAATGAGTCAATCCATTCTTACTATGAGAGGTTGTTAAAAGTGTTCAAACACTATAGTGGCACTGAGGTCATAGAACCGAAAGACATGAATCATCTTGTGTTCAGATTTGTTGAAGGACTGAGACCAGAGATTAGTCAGATGATTAAGAATCATTTGATCTGTTGATGAAGTGTTGCAGTATGCAAAATACTGTAGTGACGAGATCGAGCTGAAGCAGAGAAAATTGAAGGAGAAAGTGATGGTGATGCAGATTAAGGCAGCGCAGGCAGGGATGCAGGGAAATGGAATCCAGCAGATGGGGCAGCAGCAACCGCAGGGAAATGGAATGTTTCAGGCGCAACCGAGAGGACGAGGTCGTGGAGGTTTTGTGAACACGGGTCCGGATATTAATACTGTTGTGGTTCAGAATGATGTGCAGGGGATGAAAAACGTGTCACCCTGTCACGGGTGTGGGGGTGTGGGGCACTGGAAGCGGGAATGTCCAATGCTGCTGCAGGATGGTGTTGTTCAACAAATCAATGATGTCGGTACATTCCAAAACGTGAGGGGTCCCAAAGTAAGGGGACAAAATCAGATCTTCCAAAATAACATGGTTGAGATGCAGGGGTTACAGCCCATGCGGCAGATACAAATGCCGCATGTTCAACCAGCACAGGTGCAACAAGTACAACAGCAGATTCCCATGGTACCTAGACAGCAAATGCAGATACCATTAGCTCCAATGGGACAGCAACAGGTGATGCTTTCTCAACAGGTCACAGGTCAAACAATGAATCAAAATAACACAGTACAACAGTTCCCATTGCGTGGTGAGGATGGAATAAACAATGAATGGTCGGATGATTGTTTAGACAGTGAGGAGTGCAGGCTTGTAGCGTCCCTAGAAGTAGATCAGAGGGGTCCCTATGAAGAGGGAAAGGTGATGGGTCATAAGGTATCGTTTCTAGTTGACACAGGAGCTACACGCTCTACAGTCAGAAGTGCAGAAGTTCCGAAATTGCCACTTTCGGGGCGTACCATAAGAGTGGTAGGAGTAGCAAATCAGTTCCTGACAAACCCGATTACAGATCCGGTCCAAGTTGAGATTGGAAACTTCCAGGGGTTACATAAATTTGTAGTTTGTGATTCGAGTCCCTAATCCCTACTGGGAAGAGACTTAGGCCCTCATTCTGACCTTGGCGGGCGGCGGAGGCCGCCCGCCAAAGTCCCGCCGTCAGATTACCGTTCCGCGGTCGAAAGACCGCGGCGGTAATTCTGACTTTCCCGCTGGGCTGGCGGGCGGTCGCCTTCAGACCGCCCGCCAGCCCAGCGGGAAAGAGGCTTCCACGATGAAGCCGGCTCGGAATCGAGCCGGCGGAGTGGAAGCTGTGCGACGGGTGCAGTTGCACCCGTCGCGTATTTCACTGTCTGCGCAGCAGACAGTGAAATACTTGTAGGGGCCCTCTTACGGGGGCCCCTGCAATGCCCATGCCAGTGGCATGGGCACTGCAGGGGCCCCCAGGGGCCCGCGACCCCCCCTACCGCCATCCGGATCCCGGCGGTCCGACCGCCGGGATCTGGATGGCGGTAGGGGGGGTCGGAATCCCCGCGGCGGTGAAGCAAGCTGCGCCGCCGCGGAGGATTCAATGGGGCGGCGGTACACTGGCGGGACCCCGCCAGTGGTGCCGGTCCGACCGCGGCTTTACCGCCGCGGTCGGAATCCCCATTGGAGCACCGCCGGCCTGTCGGCGGTGCTCCCGCGGTCCTCCGCCCTGGCGGTCAAAGACCGCCAGGGTCAGAATGACCACCTTACTGTGCAAAACGAGGTGTTCAATTACCTGTTACAATGAAGGGATTGAGGTGCAGACAAACAGTGATGATGAAGGGGATGATGTTCAGATCTCTGAGCTAGAGATGGAGATGGTAAATGAGGAATACCCTTTGATAACTTTGTTCCCGATGCTCACAGTAAATGACTTACCAGCCGATTTGCAGGGAACAGTGACAGAAAAGGTGTGGGACCTGACAGGAAAGGAAGTAGGGCTAATAAAAGGAGTAGAACCGGTCAAAGTAGAGGTAAAGCCAAAATGCAGTGTTTCCCCAGGTACCGCAGTACCACATGGTACAAGATGTCCTTATACAAGTGACGCAGATAATTGCAGACTTTGTAAATCAAGGGGTTCTGAAAGAAGTATTGAGCAGCCCGTGTAATTCACCAATAATGGGTTTGAAAAAGCCTTGTGGGAAAGTTCAAATTGTTCAAGACCTGAGGAAAATAAATGAGATTGTGGTGAAATGTTGCCCCATAGTGCCAAATCCAGCAGTGATTATGTTTCAGGTTTTGTGTGATGCAGAGTGGTTCACAGTAGTGGATCTGTCTCAAGCATTCTTTTCGGTGCCTCTTCATGAGGACAGCCAATTTCTCTTCAGTTTCAAATTCCTGGATAAGGTCTATAGTTGGTGCAGAATTCCTCAAGGGTTTTCTGAGTCACCTTCCATCTTCAATCAAAGACTGAAGAAGGATTTGGAGTCACTAGAATTGCCTTTCAGTTTGACTCTAGTGCAGTACATTGACGATTTGTTAATTGTGTCCAGAACAAAAGATGACTGCAGTTACAACACAATTGCCTTACTAAATCATTTGGGAAAGAATGGACATAAAGGGGGTCATTCTGACCCTGGCGGTAGACTACCGCCAGGGCCAACGACCGCGGGAGCACCGCCAACAGGCTGGCGGTGCCCCCATGGGCATTCTGACCGCGGCGGTACAGCCGCGGTCAGAAACGGGAAACCGGCGGTGTACCGCCGGTTTCCCGCTGCCTTTGGGAATCCTCCACGGCGGCGCTGCTAGCAGCGCCGCCATGGGGATTCCGACCCCCTTACCGCCATCCTGTTCCTGGCGGCTTTTGCCACCAGGAATAGGATGGCGGTAAGGGGTGTCGTGGGGCCCCTGGGGGCCCCTGCAGTGCCCATGCCAATGGCATGGTCACTGCAGGGGCCCCCGTAACAGGGCCCCACCAAGATTTTCAGTGTCTGCTATGCAGACACTGAAAATCGCGACGGGTGCAACTGCACCCGTCGCACCCTTTCCACTCCGCCGGCTCCATTCGGAGCCGGCATCCTCGTGGAAGGGGGTTTCCCGCTGGGCTGGCGGGCGGCCTTCTGGCGGTCGCCCGCCAGCCCAGCGGGAAACTCAGAATAGCCGCAGCGGTCTTATGACCGCGCAGCGGTATTCTGATGGCGGGACTTTTGCGGGCGGCCTCCGCCGCCCGCCAAAGTCCAAATGACCCCCAAAGTGTCCCCAATGAAACTGCATTACTGTCAGAAAGAAGTGAAGTACTTAGGTCACTTGATTGAAAAGGGGTCTAGAAGAATTTCCAAGGAGAGAGTGACAGCCATATGGCAGATGAATCCCCGACAACAAAGAGAGATGTCATGATGTTCCTGGGAATGGTGGGCTACTGTCGTCAGTGGATCCCCAGCTTCTCGATTATCTCTAAACCTTTAGTTAAGGTTAAGGAAGTTCAGGAGGGCTCGGGTACTATAACCATGTCCGAGACAGATATGAAGGCATTCATGGAACTGAGGGAAAGTATGTGCAGGGCACCAGCTTTAGGTATGCCTGATTACACAAAGCCATTTGTATTGTTTTGTCATGAACGTGATGCTTGTTTTTTGTCTTTCCTGACACAGGTCCATAGAGGTGCAAACCACTCAGTAGCATACTTTTCAGCTACTTTGGACCCAGTCGCAGCAGCCTTACCGGGTTGTTTGCGTGCAGTTGCAGCAGTTGGTCAAAGCCTCACTCAGTGTGAAGGTATAGTGATGCGACATCCCTTAACAGTAATGGCCCCTCACTCAGTTGAAATCCTGCTGACCCGAACCAAGACGCAACATATGACGAATGCACGCCTTACCAGATATGAAACAGTTATTCTGGGGTCTTCAAATGTTTCTTTGAAACAATGTACTGTATTGAACCCGGCAACTTTGCTTCCTATTGAGAATGTGAACATTGATGATACTGAGGAAGTCGAATATGACTGTCTTGAGGTAACAGATCTGTGCACCAAACCAAGACCTGACATTAAAGATACTCAATTGGGGGAAAATGATAACATTATGGTGGTCATTCTGACCCTGGCGGTCTTTGACCGCCAGGGCGGAGGACCGCGGGAGCACCGCCGACAGGCCGGCGGTGCTCCAATGGGGATTCCGACCGCGGCGGTAAAGCCGCGGTCGGACCGGCACCACTGGCGGGGTCCCGCCAGTGTACCGCGGCCCCATTGAATCCTCCGCGGCGGCGCAGCTTGCTGCACCGCCGCGGGGATTCCGACCCCCCCTACCGCCATCCAGATCCCGGCGGTCGGACCGCCGAGATCCGGATGGCGGTAGGGGGGGTCGCGGGGCCCCTGGGGGCCCCTGCAGTGCCCATGCCACTGGCATGGGCATTGCAGGGGCCCCCGTAAGAGGGCCCCTACATGTATTTCACTGTCTGCTGCGCAGACAGTGAAATACGCGACGGGTGCAACTGCACCCGTCGCACAGCTTCCACTCCGCCGGCTCGATTCCGAGCCGGCTTCATCGTAGAAGCCTCTTTCCCGCTGGGCTGGCTGGCGGTCTGAAGGCGACCGCCCGCCAGCCCAGCGGGAAAGTCAGAATTACCGCCGCGGTCTTTCGACCGCGGAACGGTAACCTGACGGCGGGACTTTGGCGGGCGGCCTCCGCCGCCCGCCAAGGTCAGAATGAGGGCCTATGTTTGTTGATGGTTCATGCTTGAGAGACTCGGTTGGAATACTGAGAGCTAGGTTTACCGTGTGTACAATCACCAGTATTCTAGAAGCTTCCTGCCTTGAAAGAGTTTACTCTACTCAAGTGGCAGAATTAATTGCTCTTACTAGGGCATGCCACACAGCTGAAAACCTGAAAGTCACTATCTATACTGACAGCAGGTACGGATTTGGAATTGTACATGATTTTCCCCAACTATGGTCACCGAGGGGTTTCATGACCTCTTCTGGTTCTCCAGTGAAAAATGGCGAGAAAATTAAGGATGTGATTCAGTTACCTCTTGAAATTGCCGTGGTGAAATGCAATGCCCATGTTAAATCACAAGACTTTGGGCCTGATTCTAACTTTGGAGGACGGTGTTAAACCGTCCCAAAAGTGGCGGATATACCACCTACCGTATTACGAGTCCATTATATCCTATGGAACTCGTAATACGGTAGGTGGTATATCCGCCACTTTTGGGACGGTTTAACACCGTCCTCCAAAGTTAGAATCAGGCCCAAAATGTCTGGGTCATAGCAAATCGCATCAGCATCTCCCTAGCTCCCTAACTTCCGTGTGTCAAGGGGTTTTATCCCTTTTTCAATGTCCATTCCCCTAAAATCTAATTGGCTAAGGGGTTGCACCCCACTATCTCCCTCCAATAGAGTTTCAATTATCTCATCAAATTTGTCACCCCATAACAGTTCTCAAGTAGTTTATTGGTCCTTATGATTGACGTCTTCAGGGGGTAGAATGTCCGCAATGATTTCATCCTCTTGTGGTCCTTTGCACATCTTTAGTCAGTGGCTCCATTGTCTGTACCGGTTGAGGCGACCTTGTACCAGGTAATAATCTACACTGTTGCATTCAGCTAAAATGTTTCTATAAGCAAGACGAATTTCATGAGAACGGATCTACTACAGTTACATTCATCTTTTAGCTTTGGGAAAACAAGAGTTCATGTCCTTCAGCAAGTCAGCACACTGCACGTTAAAAAAAAAACATTTAATATGAGAGCCAGGCAGCTAGGCCTCAACTCATGCTAACTAAGGCCTAATGAGTTATTAGGAGAACTTTAGCAACAAAACCTTTAGTAATTAGTATAAAATGATCTCTTAATATAACATTTTTACCATTATTAGTCATTTTCATTTGTCCCCTTATACATCGGCGGCCACTCCCCGTGGGCACATTTCAAGCACGCTTTATTGTAAAATACATTAGTACATTTTCTATGCGGCATTATTATACATTAGTTCATAAACATTTCATGTTAATATTGATTATATAAGCTATGCTCTCTCAGTCCCTCCTCTGATGACATTTGTCATCACACAAAACCTTTCCCTTCACAACCTCTCATTTTCTTTAAATTTCGCATCTCAATTTCTTCCTTTCTATGGGATCTTTCCCAAATTTCTTTGAACATTTCTTCTTTTTCCTTTTCTTCTTTTCTTTTATTTCATTTTACCAAATTTATCTTGATTCTTTCATTAATTTTGCATTATAACCACAGTCCCAATAGGCAAACTAAGACAATCAGTATACCCCCTATTATTTTAGCAAATGCCCCATTCCAAATGCTACTAAACCAGTTCCCTACTTTGGTAATTCCTTTCCCAACCTTTTCCCACACTCCAGGGGCCATATGTATGAACACATTTTCCCATAGACATAGAATGGGTAAAAACCTTTGATACATCTGGCCCCAGGTTCTTTCAGCACTTTCAAATCTGCACTGTCTCTTGTTAAGTTAGTAAGCATACCTTTAATCTTTTTGCTGTTATCAGGTATGAACGCACAACAATGGCGCTCATTAAGCATCTTACACACTCCGCCACTTTTTGGTAAAAGAATGTTTAAAGAAAGCCGGTTTTGAAGAGTCATAGCCCTCTCCGCTGCAAGTTCAGTATCCATCAGGAGTATAGCCCCTGTGAAGTTTGTCAGCATGTTATCCACAAAAGTAGACAACTTTCGAATCTTTATGGAGTTTAAGATAACCCCTACTGAAGGAATTATGGCTCCAAATATGTCACCTACGACAGCAGCCGCTGTCTCTCTCTTCTGTCTAGCATGATGTAATTCAGACAATTCAGGAATTTGCTTTAAGTCATCAATTTGGTGGATCTTTGGGAAAACTATTCCATAATAACATGTCCCATACCATCCTTTAGGAAGACGGTAATAAGCATTAAGTCCACATATACAATAGATCCCAAGGGATCGCTGGATCCTGTCCATTTAACATGAATGTCCACTTACTCTGAAACAAAAACACATGCCTGCACTCACTCATTCCCACAAACAAAGTATCAAGCTCAGATTTTGGCTTATATATGCAAAGCCTACCTACATGCAGTGCGTCTATAGCTAATTTGCCTTGTGTCTTTATTGCAGAGTAAGCATAATCATTTGCAAGCATGCGTTTTTCGAATCCCTTTTCTAGCCTTTCTTTTAGTGCTTTGCGTCTATCATCAGTGTGATCTAAAAAGCTTTTCTCTACAGGTGTTAGTAAGCAGGTTAGATTATTGCGATGCGCATAAGCTATTCCAAATGTCAGTGTCGGTTCAAAGAAACCCCTAACTAATTTTATGCTGTGCTCTTTAGCTAATTTGTTTAGAAACTCAATCACGGGCACAAAAGAAAATACTACATCTAAATTTGAATAGAAGTATTGCACATGTTCTTGATTATAAAATCTTGTTAATAGCAAGCTGCAACTTATCCCGTAGGTTAATGGCTGACTATGATAAGTAACCCCTTCTTGTACTGATGAAGGAATCTTTGTGCACACATAGCAATTTCTTGCATCCATTGTGTCCACATACTCATTCAGCAAGCGATAGAAGACATTAGTAGACAGTTCCCCCTTTGAATTTGTACCCTCATGTAAGTATTTAGTATCCCGCTCAAACGTTTCCCACGGTGTTAGTGTAGCGGTTTCAGGAATTGAAACATTGTTAGTCACTTTCTTATCCACCAATGGCATTCCCACAATCACACTTATAATTATTATTGCACACATAATTCCCACACCAACAGCTAAACATTCATGAGTCCTACCTTTACTACTCTCTCTTTCTTAGCAAGTATTTACAGCGTTTCACTCACTCCAGGACCCTTTTGTCAAATCAGGTTTCCGCAGTTTGTTATAATCGTTTTTTCAAAGTCAATTCAAGTTATCAGTGTCACATCCGGTAATTTATCAGTCTCTTTTCTCAGCTATTCAGCTTTTCTATTTTAAATTTTCAGTTTTAACACAGTCTCTTTCAAATGTTGAATTCAGGTGCCGTAGTATTGACCTTGAATCTCTCGATCAAAACAAAACGCCAAGAATTCTTGTTGCTATTCAGCTGATGTTGCATACGCCCATTCAGGAGCTGCGTACCTTCTCTTTGCGACTTTTTTTCTTTTCAGTCTGCGGTCACCCTGCAGCTCTCCTTCACTGAGATCTTCTTTTCTGGTTGTATCAACTTCTTCTTCTATTGTGTCACTAGGGATCACTCTTTCCCCTGCAGCTTGTGTCTCTGGCCAGTTGTCTCCTTTAAGTGTTTTCCTTCTCCTTGGCCTTTCAGGACGTTGAACAGCATCCTCTTCTTGTGCTATGGTGTTTTCTCTTGATGGACCTGCAAGCGGCTCAGGAGGGGTCAGAACACCTTGACCTCCCTCTGCCTCACTTCCTTCGCCTTCAGGGTCTGTTATGGGCTCAACTTCAAACCCGTATCCGTCTGCTTCTGGGAGAACCTCTCCTTGTCTCGGTTCCCCTGCCGCCTCGGCTGAGATAGGCTCACTGTCACCTCTCTGGAACTCGTTTACTGTTTGAGGGACTAAGCCGTCCTCAGCAGGCTCTCCTTCAGTCTCAGTTCCCCTTTGATTTCTCTCCGGCCCTGAGACTTCCTTCCCTGCAGCTGTTGTTTTGGACAATTCAAGTTCCTCATCAGTTGGACATGTTACCTTCTTTGTGTGACTGGCATGTATCCAATTCGGAAGTCCTGCACAGTTCACAGCTGTGGTAGTTGTCAAGGGTACCCAAGGGTAGGTCGCTCCCCCTGCCGCTGCAGCTCCTCCAGGTTCCTGAGTTCCTGAGACCCACCCCACAGTAAGTACCCCCCACCTCCCAGCCCCTCGTTCTGCCCCGCGCTACTCACCCTCTCTCCTGCTCCTGCTTCTTTTCCTCTTTCCTTCTTCTCTGTTCTTCCTCCTCGCTCCTCGTCTGTATTCTTCTTCTGTACTCCTCTTCTCCCCGTCTTCTCTCCTCTTCTCTTCTTCCTCATCTTCTGCTGTGGTATTCTGCACTCTGTTTCTTCGTTTTTTGTATCTCCCTCCGTGTTCTTCTGTGTTCTTCTGTGTTCTTCTGTGTTCCTCTGTCTTCTTCTGTCTTCCTCTGTCTTCTTCTGTCTTCCTCTGTGTTTTTCTGTCTTCCTCTGTGTTCTTCTGTCTCCCTCTGTGTTCTTCTGTATTCTTCTCTGTTCTTCTGTCTTCCTCTGTCTTCTTCTGTCTTCCTCTGTGTTCTTCTGTATTCTTCTCTGTTCTTCTGTACTCCTCTCTGTTCTTCTGTGTTCTTCTGTGTTCTTCTGTGTTCTTCTGTGTGTCTTCTGCTCTTCCGGTCTTCTGCTCTTCCGGTCTTCAGTCCTTCCGGTCTTCTGCTCTTCTGTTCTTCTTTTCTTCTGTTCTTCTTTTCTTCTTGTCTTCTTGTCTTCTGCCTTCGGCTCTTCTGCCTCCTCCGTCCTCTTCTCCCCGCACCTGCCCTCCTGCTCCTGCCTCATCCCCCTCCCCCACTCGCATCCCCCCCTCTATCTCCCCTATCTAACCCGTTCACTTTCTACCTCCCTCACTCCTCCTATCTACCTATCTCTCCATCTCTCTATCCCACTATCCAACTCCCTCACTCTCCACCTCCTCCTATCTTCCTATCTCTCTATCTTTTTCCCTATCTATCGATTTCTCTATCTACCTTTTCTCTCTACCTATTTCTCTATCTCTC
Organism: Pleurodeles waltl; assembly: GCF_031143425.1. NCBI lineage: Eukaryota > Metazoa > Chordata > Amphibia > Caudata > Salamandridae > Pleurodeles > Pleurodeles waltl. The sequence continues at coordinate 176,325,599 of NC_090446.1, forward strand.
CCCCCTCCCGCCACCCCTTCTATTACCTATCTTCCTATCCCCTCACTCTACCTCTCACCCTCACCCACCTCTACAACCCCCCCTCCCCTATCTTCACAACCCTACACCTATCTTTCTCCCTAATCTCCTAAACCTCCTAACACTCTACCCCCTCCACCCTTAAACCCCCCTCCCCCAGCTCTTCTCACTCTACCTGTCCCCCCCCCTCGCACTTTCCCGCCGTGACCTCCTGCACGCCCCTGCCCCCCAGCTCCCATTCGCCCCCAGCTGACCCCTCCCCCCCCCTCCTACCTCATATGGCGGCCGCTGCGCGACAGTGGTAGCGACCCTTGACCCAAGGGTAGGTCGCTCCCCCTGCCGCTGCAGCTCCTCCAGGTTCCTGAGTTCCTGAGACCCACCCCACAGTAAGTACCCCCCACCTCCCAGCCCCTCGTTCTGCCCCGCGCTACTCACCCTCTCTCCTGCTCCTGCTTCTTTTCCTCTTTCCTTCTTCTCTGTTCTTCCTCCTCGCTCCTCGTCTGTATTCTTCTTCTGTACTCCTCTTCTCCCCGTCTTCTCTCCTCTTCTCTTCTTCCTCATCTTCTGCTGTGGTATTCTGCACTCTGTTTCTTCGTTTTTTGTATCTCCCTCCGTGTTCTTCTGTGTTCTTCTGTGTTCTTCTGTGTTCCTCTGTCTTCTTCTGTCTTCCTCTGTCTTCTTCTGTCTTCCTCTGTGTTTTTCTGTCTTCCTCGGTGTTCTTCTGTCTCCCTCTGTGTTCTTCTGTATTCTTCTCTGTTCTTCTGTCTTCCTCTGTCTTCTTCTGTCTTCCTCTGTGTTCTTCTGTATTCTTCTCTGTTCTTCTGTACTCCTCTCTGTTCTTCTGTTTTCTTCTGTGTGTCTTCTACTCTTCCGGTCTTCTGCTCTTCCGGTCTTCAGTCCTTCCGGTCTTCTGCTCTTCTGTTCTTCTTTTCTTCTGTTCTTCTTGTCTTCTTGTCTTCTGCCTTCGGCTCTTCTGCCTCCTCCGTCCTCTTCTCCCCGCGCCTGCCCTCCTGCTCCTGCATCATCCCCCTCCCCCACTCGCATCCCCCCCTCTATCTCCCCTATCTAACCCGTTCACTTTCTACCTCCCTCACTCCTCCTATCTACCTATCTCTCCATCTCTCTATCCCACTATCCAACTCCCTCACTCTCCACCTCCTCCTATCTTCCTATCTCTCTATCTTTTTCCCTATCTATCGATTTCTCTATCTACCTTTTCTCTCTACCTATTTCTCTATCTCTCCCCCCCTCCCGCCACCCCCTCTATTACCTATCTTCCTATCCCCTCACTCTACCTCTCACCCTCACCCACCTCTACAACCCCCCCTCCCCTATCTTCACAACCCTACACCTATCTTTCTCCCTAATCTCCTAAACCTCCTAACACTCTCCCCCCTCCACCCTTAAACCCCCCTCCCCCAGCTCTTCTCACTCTACCTGTCCCCCCCCTCCCTCGCGCTTTCCCGCCGCGACCTCCTGCACACCCCCTCCCCCCAGCTCCCATCCGCCCCCAGCTGACCCCTCCCCCCCCTCCTACCTCATATGGTGGCCGCTGCGCGACCGCGCAGCGGGTGCGCCGCTGGCGCGCCAGAGGCAAGCCCGTCTGCGCCCGTCCGCGCCTGGCCCGCGCCCAGCGCCATGACCCCTGGTCCCCAGCGCTCCCAAGCCCCGATGATCCGCTATGACCCCACCACCCTCCATGCCCTCAACCCAGGACGCTCCAACACCTGCTTCCAAGCTCACCCCAAACGCACCCATGGACCCTTCGCCTGCAACTCCTGCAAACGCATCTTCCACCACGCAACAACTACGACCACAAGCCCACGCGCCATCAACCACCTCAAGTGCATCCTAGTCAACGCTCGCTCCGTTCACAAACACGCCGTTGAACTCTGGGACCTCCTAGACTCCACCGCACCGGACGTCGCCTTCATCACGGAGACCTGGATGAACGCCTCCTCTGCTCCAGACATCGCCACCGCCATCCCCGAAGGCTACAAGATCTCCAGGAAAGACCGCACCAACCAAGTAGGAGGAGGTATCGCCATCGTCTTCAAAGACTCCATCAGCGTCACCATCTCCACTGAAGACTCCCCTCTTGCCGCTGAACACCTGCATTTTCAGATTCGCACCGACCCGAGGACCACCCTCAGAGGATCCCTCGTCTACCGTCCTCCCGGACCTCGCGCCCCTTTCAGCGACACCATCGCCGACTTCATCTCCCCGCACGCCCTCGCCTCACCGGACTACATCCTCCTAGGCGACCTCAACTTCCATCTGGAACAAAACAACGACCCCAACACCACCACCCTGCTCGACAACCTCGCCAACCTCGGCCTCAAACAACTGGTGAACACTGCCACCCACATCGCCGGACACACACTCGACCCTATCTTCTCCGCCAGCAAACACGTCTTCTTCAGCCACGCCTCCGCCCTTCATTGGACCGACCACAGCTGCGTCCACTTCACATTCCGACGCGAGACCCGCCACCTCCGCACTCAACCCATCCCTCGCCGACAGTGGAACAAGATCCCTGAAGAGCAACTCTTCGCCGCACTCGCCGCCAACCAACCCACCCTCACCACCGACCCCAATGTCGCAGCCCTCAACCTCACAAACTGGATCTCCAACTGCGCAGACAACCTTGCTCCCCTCAAACGCTCGCAGCGACAGAACAACACCAAGAAACCCCTCTGGTTCTCTGACACCCTCAAAGAATCAAAGAAAACTTGTCGCGCACTTGAGAAAGCCTGGCGCAAGGACCGCACCGCTGACAACATGACCGCCCTCAAGAACGCTACCCGCAAACACCACCACCTGATCCGCACTGGCAAAAGGAATTTTTTCACCGACAGACTGGACAAAAACAGCCACAACAGCAGAGAACTCTTCAGCATCGTCAAGGAGTTCTCCAACCCCAGCACCAACGCCAACGCCGTCACGCCCTCACAGGATCTATGCGAATCCCTCGCCACTTTCTTCCATCGCAAGATCAGCGACCTCCACGACAGCTTCGGACACCAGACCCAACCTAACACCACCGAACCCACATCCCCGACCATCACCCTCAACAACTGGACCCACATCAGCACGGAAGAAACCAAATCCATCATGAACTCTATCCACTCCGGCGCCCCTTCGGACCCCTGCCCGCACTTCATCTTTAACAAAGCCGACAACATCATCGCCCCGCACCTCCACACCGTCATCAACTCTTCTTTTTCTTCTGCTACCTTCCCCGAATGCTGGAAACACGCCGAAGTCAACGCCCTACTAAAGAAACCTACGGCTGACCCGAGCGACCTGAAAAACTTCCGCCCCATCTCCCTTCTGCCTTTCCCAGCCAAAGTAATAGAGAAGACCATCAACAAACAGCTGACCACCTTCCTGGAAGACAACAACCTGCTCGACCCCTCACAGACCGGATTCCGAACCAACCACAGCACTGAAACCGCCCTCATCTCAGTCACAGACGACATCAGAACCCTGATGGACAACGGTGAAACAGTCGCCCTCATTCTTCTCGACCTCTCAGCTGCCTTTGACACCGTCTGTCACTGCACCCTAATCACCCGCCTCCGCTCCACCGGGATCCAAGACCAGGCCCTGGACTGGATCGCCTCCTTCCTCGTAAACCGCTCCCAAAGAGTCTACCTCCCTCCGTTTCGCTCAGAACCCACTGAGATCATCTGCGGCGTACCTCATGGCTCATCACTCAGCCCGACACTCTTCAATGTCTACATGAGCCCCCTCGCTAACATCGTACGCAAGCACGACATCATCATCACCTCCTACGCCGACGACACCCAACTTATACTCTCCCTCACCAAGGACCCCGCCAGCGCCAAGACCAACCTACAAGAGGGTATGAAGGACGTCGCAGATTGGATGAGGCTCAGCCACCTAAAGCTGAACTCTGAAAAAACTGAAGTCCTTATCCTCGGCAACACCCCGTCCGCCTGGGACGACTCCTGGTGGCCCACGGCCCTCGGCACCGCACCGACCCCCGCAGACCACGCCCGCAACCTCGGCTTCATCTTGGACCCCCTTCTCACCATGACCAAGCAAGTCAACGCTGTGTCCTCCGCCTGCTTCCTCACCCTCCGCATGCTCCGCAAGATCTTCCGCTGGATCCCCGCCGACACCAGAAAAACCGTGACCCACGCCCTCGTCACGAGCCGCCTGGACTACGGCAACACCCTCTACGCTGGGACCACCGCCAAACTCCAAAATCGCCTGCAACGCATTCAAAACGCCTCAGCCCGCCTCATCCTCGACGTACCCCGCAACAGCCACATCTCCGCACACCTGAGACACCTGCATTGGCTCCCAGTCAGCAAAAGGATCACCTTCCGACTTCTCACCCACGCACACAAAGCCCTCCACGACAAGGGACCGGAATACCTCAACAGACGGCTCAACTTCTACGTCCCCACCCGCCCCCTCCGCTCCTCTGGCCTCGCACTCGCCGCCGTCCCTCGCATCCGACGCTCCACGGCGGGTGGGAGATCTTTCTCCTTCCTGGCGGCCAAGACCTGGAACTCCCTCCCCACCAGCCTCAGGACCACCCAGGACCACTCCGCTTTCCGGAGACTCCTAAAGACCTGGCTGTTCGAGCAGCGATAACCACCCCCTTTGTCCCTAGCGCCTTGAGACCCGCACGGGTGAGTAGCGCGCTTTATAAATGCTAATGATTTGATTTGATTTGATTATTACTTGATATTGCCCCTTCCAACGTGGCTCCAGACACGACTTCCTCACGTGCTTCTTGACAACAACCCAGTTACTGGCTTTCAGGGTGTGAGCTGGATCACTTATCGGTCGCAGTGTGGTGGCCTCCACCTGGTGAGAGAAAGAGCGGACCACGTCAACCAGACCCTTGCAGTAGTCCAACACCATATCATCTGTGATATTCATAAGAGCATTTGCAGGCACTGCGGGCAACCTCATAGCTCAACCCATTCGAATTTTGTGAGGAGACAGTCCTGTTTTCTTGTCAGGTGTGTTTCTCATTGACATCAGTACTAAGGGTAATGCATCTGGCCATTTCAAATTGGTAGCTGCGCACATCTTTGCCATTGTCGACTTCAAGGTACCATTCATCTGTTCCACTAGTCCTGATGCTTCAGGGCGAGAGCTACAATGCAACTTCTGTTCAATGTTCAATGCAGCACACAAGAGCTTAATCACCTCATTGTCGAGGTGTCTGCCCCCATCTGATTCTAAAGAGATTGGAAACCCGAAACGTGGTATCAGTTCCCTAAGCAGCAGTTTTGCTACTGTGAGGCTGTCATTTCTACGTGTAGGGTAAGCTTTAATCCAGTGACTGAAATTACACACAATCACCAATACATACCTCAGGCCTCCACACACAGGCATCTCAGTAAAATCCATCTGCATCCTGCTAAATGGACCGCCAACTCTCCCTATGTGGCTCAAATTCACCACAGTCCCTTTTCCTGCATTCATCTGCTGACAGATGATGCATCTGTGACAGATAACCTCTGCAGCTTGTCTAAATTTCTGAATTAACCAATCAATTTTGAACAACCTGATCATTGCGTCTCTCCCAACATGTGCTTGACAATGGTAAAACCTTGCAAACTGTGACAAAAGAATGTATGGCAAAACCATTTTCCCCTCCTCTGAGACCCACAAGTCATCAGACTTCTGTACACATTGCATTCTCTGCCAGGAGCATTTTTCCTCTCTGCTGGCACGTCCCTTCAAGGATTTTAACTCATCTAATGTGTCAACCACCCTTAATGCATACCCTGTGTATGTTTCATTTTCAGTCTCAGGTAACAATTCCCTCTGATCTCGAAACGATATACAGTTCAATGCAAAAAAACTTGCGACTTGATCTGCATATCCATTTCCCATTGACACAAAGGCCCTCATTCTGACCCTGGCGGTCGGCGGAGAGGCGGCGGTCGGACCGCGAACAGACCGGCGGTATTAAAAATGGCATTCTGACCCTGGCGGGAACCGCCAACACAGCCCGCCAACTTAACACTCCGACCGCCACAGCGGTACAAACAAACAGCGCGGCGGTTCCCGCCAACAGCCCGGCGGCAGACAAAGTACCGCCCACCCTATTACGACCCACCAATCTGCCACCTTTTCCGGGGCGGGAGCACCGCCGATAAGAACACGGCGGAAACAGACTACGAACGGGAAAACGCTCACCTCTACGCACTCCACGGGAGATTCCGGCAGTATGGAGCCAGAGTTGCAGGTCATCCCCGCACTCCTATTCCTCCTCATATACCAGGAGCACGCCCGGCGGCGCGGAAGACATCGGTGAGTACTGCACCTACGACACAGGGGAGGGAAAAGATTACCGGCACACACCCACCCACCCACACCCACTACAACACACACATCAATGCATTCCCACAGATCACTGTCACAACCCACAAACCACCCCCCTCCGAAATAATGCAAAGACCAAAAGAAGAGATCATAAACGGCCAGATATATTGAAATAAACTATGTACAAAATATATACAGCTACTAAATGTAGTCCAACCACTGTCCGTGGATCACAGGGGTCCTGTGCAAAGGGGCAAGGCCCAGTCCCACGACAAGAACTCCACGGAGAGAACACTGCAGGGGCATCAGAAAGAAAATAGGACAGGCACCTCAGGGGGAAGGGAAGGGGGGGCACCTCAGCCACTTGAGTACACGACGCCAGATCCACGAGGGGACTCCATGACCACTGGCCCATCCTGGGGAGAGCAAAGCCACAGTCCATACAGTCCATACAGTGGGTGGCCTGCCCACTGGGCCATCCTGGGGAGAGCAAAGCCACAGTCCATACAGTCCATACAGTGGGTGGCCTGCCCACTGGGCCATCCTGGGGAGAGCAAAGCCACAGTCCATACAGTCCATACAGTGGGTGGCCTGCCCACTGGGCCATCCTGGGGAGAGCAAAGCCACAGTCCATACAGTCCATACAGTGGGTGGCCTGCCCACTGGGCCATCCTGGGGAGAGCAAAGCCACAGTCCATACAGTCCATACAGTGGGTGGCCTGCCCACTGGGCCATCCTGGGGAGAGCAAAGCCACAGTCCATACAGTCCATACAGTGGATGGCCTGCCCACTGGGCCATCCTGGGGAGAGCAAAGCCACAGTCCATACAGTCCATACAGTGGGTGGCCTGCCCACTGGGCCATCCTGGGGAGAGCAAAGCCACAGTCCATACAGTCCATACAGTGGGTGGCCTGCCCACTGGGCCATCCTGGGGAGAGCAAAGCCACAGTCCAAACAGTCCATAACAGACCCCACTGCCACTGGAGGAGGCAAGTTGGCCAGAGGACATCCTGCAGCCCTGCGCGAGATAGATCCTGCCCTGCCACGTCTGCCAAAGGGCCAGCGGTTCTTGCCTTGAAGGGCCCAGTCCAGCGGTTCTTGAGACGGCGGGGCCCAGTTCAGCGGTTCTTGAGACGGCGGGGCCCAGTTCAGCGGTTCTTGCCTTGAAGGGCCCAGTCCAGCGGTTCTTGAGACGGCGGGGCCCAGTTCAGCGGTTCTTGCCTTGAAGGGCCCAGTCCAGCGGTTCTTGAGACGGCGGGGCCCAGTTCAGCGGTTCTTGAGACGGCGGGGCCCAGTTCAGCGGTTCTTGAGACGGCGGGGCCCAGTTCAGCGGTTCTTGAGACGGCGGGGCCCAGTTCAGCGGTTCTTGCCTTGAAGGGCCCAGTCCAGCGGTTCTTGAGACGGCGGGGCCCAGTTCAGCGGTTCTTGCCTTGAAGGGCCCAGTCCAGCGGTTCTTGAGACGGCGGGGCCCAGTTCAGCGGTTCTTGAGACGGCGGGGCCCAGTTCAGCGGTTCTTGAGACGGCGGGGCCCAGTTCAGCGGTTCTTGAGACGGCGGGGCCCAGTTCAGCGGTTCTTGAGACGGCGGGGCCCAGTTCAGCGGTTCTTGCCTTGAAGGGCCCAGTCCAGCGGTTCTTGAGACGGCGGGGCCCAGTTCAGCGGTTCTTGCCTTGAAGGGCCCAGTCCAGCGGTTCTTGAGACGGCGGGGCCCAGTTCAGCGGTTCTTGAGACGGCGGGGCCCAGTTCAGCGGTTCTTGAGACGGCGGGGCCCAGTTCAGCGGTTCTTGAGACGGCGGGCCCAGTTCAGCGGTTCTTGAGACGGCGGGGCCCAGTTCAGCGGTTCTTGCCTTGAAGGGCCCAGTTCAGCGGTTCTTGAGACGGCGGGGCCCAGTTCAGCGGTTCTTGCCTTGAAGGGCCCAGTTCAGCGGTTCTTGAGACGGCGGGGCCCAGTTCAGCGGTTCTTGCCTTGAAGGGCCCAGTCCAGCGGTTCTTGAGACGGCGGGGCCCAGTTCAGCGGTTCTTGCCTTGAAGGGCCCAGTTCAGCGGTTCTTGAGACGGCGGGGCCCAGTTCAGCGGTTCTTGAGACGGCGGGGCCCAGTTCAGCGGTTCTTGAGACGGCGGGGCCCAGTTCAGCGGTTCTTGCCTTGAAGGGCCCAGTCCAGCGGTTCTTGAGACGGCGGGGCCCAGTTCAGCGGTTCTTGCCTTGAAGGGCCCAGTCCAGCGGTTCTTGAGACGGCGGGGCCCAGTTCAGCGGTTCTTGAGACGGCGGGGCCCAGTTCAGCGGTTCTTGAGACGGCGGGGCCCAGTTCAGCGGTTCTTGAGACGGCGGGGCCCAGTTCAGCGGTTCTTGCCTTGAAGGGCCCAGTTCAGCGGTTCTTGAGACGGCGGGGCCCAGTCCAGCGGTTCTTGAGACGGCGGGGCCCAGTTCAGCGGTTCTTGAGACGGCGGGGCCCAGTTCAGCGGTTCTTGCCTTGAAGGGCCCAGTCCAGCGGTTCTTGAGACGGCGGGGCCCAGTTCAGCGGTTCTTGAGACGGCGGGGCCCAGTTCAGCGGTTCTTGAGACAGCGGGGCCCAGTTCAGCGGTTCTTGAGACGGCGGGGCCCAGTTCAGCGGTTCTTGAGACGGCGGGGCCCAGTTCAGCGGTTCTTGCCTTGAAGGGCCCAGTTCAGCGGTTCTTGAGACGGCGGGGCCCAGTTCAGCGGTTCTTGCCTTGAAGGGCCCAGTTCAGCGGTTCTTGAGACGGCGGGGCCCAGTTCAGCGGTTCTTGCCTTGAAGGGCCCAGTCCAGCGGTTCTTGAGACGGCGGGGCCCAGTTCAGCGGTTCTTGCCTTGAAGGGCCCAGTTCAGCGGTTCTTGAGACGGCGGGGCCCAGTTCAGCGGTTCTTGAGACGGCGGGGCCCAGTTCAGCGGTTCTTCAGACGGCGGGGCCCAGTTCAGCGGTTCTTGCCTTGAAGGGCCCAGTCCAGCGGTTCTTGAGACGGCGGGGCCCAGTTCAGCGGTTCTTGCCTTGAAGGGCCCAGTCCAGCGGTTCTTGAGACGGCGGGGCCCAGTTCAGCGGTTCTTGAGACGGCGGGGCCCAGTTCAGCGGTTCTTGAGACGGCGGGGCCCAGTTCAGCGGTTCTTGAGACGGCGGGGCCCAGTTCAGCGGTTCTTGCCTTGAAGGGCCCAGTTCAGCGGTTCTTGAGACGGCGGGGCCCAGTCCAGCGGTTCTTGAGACGGCGGGGCCCAGTTCAGCGGTTCTTGAGACGGCGGGGCCCAGTTCAGCGGTTCTTGAGACGGCGGGGCCCAGTTCAGCGGTTCTTGAGACGGCGGGGCCCAGTTCAGCGGTTCTTGCCTTGAAGGGCCCAGTTCAGCGGTTCTTGAGACGGCGGGCCCAGTTCAGCGGTTCTTGAGACGGCGGGGCCCAGTTCAGCGGTTCTTGCCTTGAAGGGCCCAGTTCAGCGGTTCTTGAGACGGCGGGGCCCAGTTCAGCGGTTCTTGCCTTGAAGGGCCCAGTCCAGCGGTTCTTGAGACGGCGGGGCCCAGTTCAGCGGTTCTTGCCTTGAAGGGCCCAGTTCAGCGGTTCTTGAGACGGCGGGGCCCAGTTCAGCGGTTCTTGAGACGGCGGGGCCCAGTTCAGCGGTTCTTCAGACGGCGGGGCCCAGTTCAGCGGTTCTTGAGACGGCGGACGGTCTATGGCCAACTGCTAATTGCATGGTGGTGCCCTCCTGGGCAGCGGGGATGGTGCTCCTTCACTGCCCACCTGGGCTGTGGGTGGTGGGGCCCTCCTGGCCAGCTGGGCTGGGTCCTCCCTGGGCAGCGGCTATGGGGGTGGTGGGCTCCTCCTGGGCAGCAGGCCTGCTGCCTGACCTCTCCAACTTGCTGCCCTTGCCCTCCTTAGTCGTCGGCCTGTGGCCCTTGCCTCCCTTTGGAGCTGTGGCTGGTGACTGTCTCTGGGTGGTGTCCGGGGGGGATGTAGAAGGCGGGCTCCTGCGGCGCCCCTTCCGCCTTCTGCTCCTCTTCCCAGGGGGTGGGCTGGCTGTCCCCTTGCTGCTGGGTGAAGATCCAGACATGCGGGCTGGCGGGCTCCAATACCCCTGCACCCTTGTCAAGGGGGCTGCAGGGCTGGTGGTGGCTGAGGTGCTCTTCTTACCCCGACGAGAAGGAGGGGGGGGCTCAGGGTCAGGAAAGAAGTTAGTAGTGGCGAGGAAGAGCTTCTTGGGACAATGGAGAGTGGTAGGTACAGTGGGAATGGGAGTGGAGGGAGAGGATGTGGTTGTAGGTGAGTCACGTTTGCTGTCTTTGGGTGCAGGTGCAGGAGGGATAGGCTGTCGTGAGGTGGATGGCTGTTGGGTGGGTGGGTGGCTGCGTTTGTGTGGTGTGGAAGAGGGGGTGACAGACACAGTGGGAGAGGACACAGGGGACGTGTAAATGGCAGTGGGGGTGGTGACTGCACGTGTGCGGACTGGAGTGGAGGGTGTGCTGGTGATGGAAACACTGGCTGATGGTGAGTTGAATGGAGGTGTGAGTGTAGACGTCACAGGGAGGGAGGAGGGAGACGAGGAGGTGGGGGTCACAGAGGTGGTAGTGACTGTTGGCATGTCTGCATCGGAATGTTGCGTGTGTGAATGTCTGGGTGATCTGTGGTGCTTATGTTTGGATGAGCTTCTCTTGGGTGTTGAGGTGTGTGCAGGCTGGTCTGATGGTGTGGGTGGGACAGGCAGAGGAACAGGAGACTGGGAGGAGGGAGTTAGTAGAGGCAGGCAGGAGACAGGGACAATGGCTGCCGTCAGTGCTGAGGCCAGAGCCTGGAACGATCGCTGATGGGCAGCCTGACCCGAATGAATGCCCTCCAGGTACGCATTGCTGCGATGAACCTCCCTCTCCACCCCCTGGATGGCATTCAAAAGGGTAGTCTGCCCAACAATGAGCGTTCGGAGGAGGTCAATGACCTCCTCACTGAGGGCAGCGGGGGTAACAGGGGCAGGGCCTGAGGTGCCTGGGGCGAAGGAGATGCCCGGCTTCCTGGCAGAGCGGGCACGGGGCGAACGCGGAGGGGCTGCTGGGAGGGCGGAGATGGTGCGCTGGGTGGCGGCTGTACCTGTAATGGCGGGGGGCACGGATGGTGCCACCCCCGCAAGGGAGCCCCCTTCCGAGGACGTGTCCGTGTCGCTGCAGGCTCCAGTCGTCCCCGTCGTGGAGCTCCCCTCGCCCTCCGTCTCACTGGTCCAGTCTGACTCTGTGGCATGGCCCTCCTGGGCCATGTGAGATGCAGCTCCCTCCTGCCCCGATGCCACTTCTCCTCCGCCTGATGATGCTGATGCACACAAGCACAGAAAGACAAACAAAAAGGGGGGGGGAGAGAGAAATAAAGGGATATTGAGTACATGGATCTCCGGTACAGTTAGCGGACATGACAGACACAGATGCCCCCTGCACTAAGTTGCGCACTTGGGGTCCGCTACGCATTCCGTGGAACATGCCCTACACGCCTAGAGTTGTCAACTGCACCCATGGATGACACGGCCCAGGGATGGCTGTACTGACACACTACTGAGGGTGGTGGCTGGGGACACAGGGGCTTACGGGGGTGCCCAGCCTACAGATATCGCCCTGGCCTAGGGGGACCCACAGCCCTCCTCCCCCACCCAGACACCTCCACTGCACGACAACAGAGTAGATGATGCTTCTACTCACCCCCTTGTGTCTGCTGTGCTGCCCTCACGCGCCCATCCAAATCAGGGTAGGCCACCGCCAGGATCCGGAACATCAGGGGGCTCAGTTGACGGCAGGCACCCCGCCTACGTTGGGAGGCCATCCCCAGCAGAGACTCGGCGGTCTTCTTGGTCCCGCGGCGGATGTCCTCCCACCTCTTGCGGCAGTGGGTGCCCCGTCGATGGTGGACCCCCAGGCCCCGGACTTCCTTGGCGATGGCACGCCAAATCCCAATCTTCTCATGGGCGCGGACCTATGTGACACGTACAGGGAGGGAGAAATACCACGTTCAAGTTACTCAGCATTTTCCTTTCCAGTGGCCCAACGCCCCCCATCCCCGCCAGGCCCCCCGCCAGCCCCAACATGCCCCCCATCCCCGCCAGGCCCCCGCCAGGCCCCCCGCCATGCCCAACATGCACCCCATCCCCGCCAGGCCCCCCGCCAGGCCCCCCGCCATGCCCAACATGCCCCCCATCCCCGCCAGGCCCCCCGCCAGGCCCCCCGCCATGCCCAACATGCCCCCCATCCCCGCCAGGCCCCCCGCCATGCCCAACATGCCCCCCATCCCCACCAGGCCCCCCGCCAGGCCCCCCGCCATGCCCAACATGCCCCCCATCCCCGCCAGGCCCCCCGCCATGCCCAACATGCACCCCATCCCCGCCAGGCCCCCCGCCAGGCCCCCCGCCATGCCCAACATGCCCCCCATCCCCGCCAGGCCCCCCGCCATGCCCAACATGCACCCCATCCCCGCCAGGCCCCCCGCCAGGCCCCCCGCCATGCCCAACATGCCCCCCATCCCCGCCAGGCCCCCCGCCATGCCCAACATGCACCCCATCCCCGCCAGGCCCCCCGCCAGGCCCCCCGCCATGCCCAACATGCCCCCCATCCCCGCCAGGCCCCCGCCAGGCCCCCCGCCATGCCCAACATGCACCCCATCCCCGCCAGGCCCCCCGCCAGGCCCCCCGCCATGCCCAACATGCCCCCCATCCCCGCCAGGCCCCCGCCAGGCCCCCCTCCAGCCCCAACATGCACCCCATCCCCGCCAGGCCCCCCGCCAGCCCCAACATGCACCCCATCCCCGCCAGGCCCCCAAGCCAGCCAGTGGCCCCAAATCCAGATAGAATTAAACTCACTTGTTGGTCTGGAGGACCGTAGAGTTGCGCATACTGGGGGAGGACCCCATCCACAAGTTTCTCCAACTCCTCTCCAGTGAAGGCAGGGGCCCTTTCCCCAGTCGCAGCAGCCATTGTCCCTTCCAGACCGAGGTCACAGCAACACTTGCAGTATAGGTCCTCTCCTGTGAAAGTTCAAGTCGCAAGTGGATAAGTAGATAGAAAATGGCGGTCACGTCCGCGGCGGTGCGTACCGCGGCGGTGCGTCCCGCCACCGCCGGCGCCCTTCGCCATTGGCTCCTGAAACCCATAGGCTTCAATGTTAACCAATGCGGCTTCGCGCCGCGGTCTTGGCCCGCCGCCCGCCGCGGTGTGCCACGCCAGCGCATTGACCTCACATCCCATTGTCACACTTCACAGGTCAGGCAGCCGCCATTTCCAGGGCCCACATGGCTCAATTTCAACTGCGTCACACAGGCCTAGGCCTTGCATAGCCACTCATACACGCCATTCACTGCATAGAGAATCGTATACTGTGCTAGCTGTGAGTACGTACCTGTGGGTTGCTTGACTGTGTGCTCCATGTTGTCCTTCCTAGGCACCGTCCGCTGGGTTGGGCGAGGAGACGGATGAATCCTCCCGTGTACCGACCGCTGGTGGACCTGTCGACAATGGAAGAACGCCACATTATCCTGACCTACCGTCTTAACCGTGCCACTATCCATGAACTGTGTGCCCGGCTGGAGCCCGACCTGATGTCCCCCATCCGCCAACCCACAGGGATTCCCCCTCTGGTGCAGGTCATGTCAGTACTCCATTTCTTGGCAAGTGGGTCATTTCAGACAACAGTGGGAATTGCTTCTGGGATGTCTCAGCCCATGTTTTCAAAGGTGTTATCCAGAGTGTTGTCTGCCCTGATGAAATCCGTGAGGAACTACATCATTTTCCCTGAGGTGGGCGAACTGGCTACAGTGAAGGGTGATTTCTACGCCCTTGGACATATTCCCAACGTAATTGGTGCCATTGATGGGACCCATGTGGCTTTGGTTCCCCCAAGAGACAGGGAGCAGGTGTACAGGAACAGAAAAAGTTACCATTCAATGAACATCCAGGTGGTGTGTTTGGCTGACCAGTACATCTCGCATGTAAATGCCAAATTCCCAGGGTCAGTGCATGACGCCTACATCATGCGGAATAGCAGCATCCCTTACGTGATGGAACAGCTACAGAGACACCGTGTATGGCTAGTGGGGGACTCTGGGTACCCCAACCTGTCGTGGCTACTGACCCCAGTAAGGAATCCCCGGACCAGGGCAGAGGAACGGTACAATGAGGCCCATGGGCGTACTAGGAGGGTGATCGAACGCACCTTTGGCCTCCTAAAGGCCAGGTTTCGCTGCCTGCATATGACCGGGGGATCCCTAATGTACTCACCTAAGAAGGTGTGTCACATCATCGTGGCCTGCTGCATGCTTCACAACCTGGCTTTGCGCCGCCAGGTGCCTTTCCTGCAGGAGGATGGTCGAGACGGTGGTGTTGTGGCAGCGGTGGAACCTGAGGAGAGTGACGAGGAGGAAGACGACGGGGCTGAAACAGACAACAGGGACAGAATCATTGAACAGTACTTCCAATAGGACACAGGTAACATTTCAAAGATAATTTAGTAAAAGTTAACTACTCTGCAGCATCTCTGCTGCCTGTCTATTTGCCCCAGTGTATGATGACTGAGTTTTGGCTTTTCCCTCCCTATTTCAGATCTGGGGTCCCCACTACGAGTCCTGTGCTTCGTTTCCCCATGGACTACAGCTTTGTGGCAGCTGTTTGTTGACTTCACCATGTACAAGGACATATTTGCACTGTCATGTCAATTACAATCTATTGAAATCACAGCCAGACTCCTGATATTTTGGTGCAAAATAGGTGTTTATTGAAGTGCTCAAAATGGGATGGGTGGTTTCAAGTGGGTGGGGGCTATGGTGAAGGAATGTCCATGGCAGAGTCCAGAGTAACAGTCACACAGGTGCATTGTCCAGAGGCCTGTGGAGAGATGGAGCATGGGCAGTTCGAGGATGGACAGGGTGACAATGTGGGACAGTGGGATGACATCAGGTGGTATCCATTGCTGGCGGGGGTCTTGACATCCTACTCTGTCTTGCGAGATCTCAGGGCCCTCTTGCGGGGTGGTTCTTCTCCTGCAGGAGGTGGGGGTCTGGTGGGCTGCTGCTGTGCGGGGGCCTCCTGTCCACTAGCGCCGGCGGAGGTGGATGGCTGTTCTTGGTCCCGGCTAGTGGCAGGGGCCCTTGGGTGTTGTTCAGTGTCCGCCCTGCTGTTTACGAGGTCCTGCAGCAGCCCTACCATGGTAACCAGGGTGGTGTTGATGGCTCGGATGTCCTCCCTGTACCCCCGATAGTGTTCCTCCTGCAGCACCTGGATCTCCTGGAACCGGGCCAGTACCGTCGCCATCGTCTCCTGGGAGCGGTTGTATGCTCCCATGATGGTGGTGAGGACCTCGTGGAGAGTGGGTTCCCTGGGCCTCTCCTCCCCCCCCTGTCGCACAGCTGCCCGCCGAGTTGCCCTGTTTCCCTGGGCCTCTGCCCCCTGGCCGGTGTGCCCACTACCACTGCCCCCAGGTCCCTGTTGTTGTTGGGGTGGTGGGTTATCCTGGGTGCCCTGTAGTGGTAGACACACCGCAGATTGACGCGCCCTGGAGACAGAGGCATGGGCCCGCTGGGTGGGAGCTGTGCTGGTGTTCCCAGAGGGGTTAGGGTCTATAGTGGCCTGTGCCTGTGTGAGGGGAACCGACTGTCCAGAGGTCCCCGATGGTCCGGGCTGGTCATCGGTGTCCAGATCGACAGAGCTGCTGTCATCGCTGACGGCCTCTTGGGTGGGGGGTGTGGATAATTCTGGCCCCTCCGCCGCGGTGTGTTGACGGTCGGGTCCTGCAGGGGTATAGAGGTATGGTTATAGTTTCAATGTGTGGCATATGGGTGTATCTGTGGGTTCCCGTGTCCCCAAGTGCTGGCATTCGTGTGTGGGGGCTTTGGTGAGGGTGGCTTGTGGGGGGGATGTGTATATGCATTGGGCATGCTTTGGTGATGGGTGTCCATGCTTAGTGGACGCATGCAGGCCTAGGTTTTGGGATGTGTGGGTTGTGATGGTGAGACATTGGCGGGGAATAGGTGTGCTGGGGGTGGGGGTGAGGATGGTGGTGGGGGTGAGGATGGTGGTGGGGGTGAGGGTGGGGGTGAGGATGGTGGTGGGGGTGAGGGTGGGGGTGAGGATGGGGGTGGGGGTGAGGGTGGGGTTCGAGGATGGGGGTGAGGGTTGGGGTCTGATTTGGCATGCAGGTGGGGGGGAAGCAGTATTGAAGCTTCAACTTACCAGTATCCATTCCTCCGCCGACTCCTGCGAGGCCGTCAGGATGCAGGATGTTCAAGACTTCCTCCTCCCATGATGTGAATTGTGGGGGTTGAGGTGGGGGTCCTCCGCCAGTCTTCTGCACGGCGATGTTGTGCCTGGATACCATGGAACGCACCTTCCCCGGTAGGTCGTTCCATCGCTTCCTGATGTCTTCCCGATTTCTGGGGTGCTGTCCCACTGCGTTCACCCTGTCGACAATCCTCTGCCATAGCTCCGTCCTCCGGGCAATGCTGGTGTATTGGACCTGTGTGCCGAACAGCTGGGGCTCTACACGAACGATTTCCTCCACCATAACCCTGAGTTCTTCGTCTGTGAAGCGGGGTTGTCTTTGGGGTGCCATGGGGTGGTGTGTATGATGTGTGGGGTGGAGTATGTGTATTTAAGTGAGTTGAGTGTGGTGGTGTGTGTTGTTTTGTGTGTGGATAGTGTGTGGGTGATGGTGTTGAGTGGCTGTGGCTGTTATGTTTTGGATGCTGGTGTCTCTCTCTTGCCTTCTTTACGATTTTGTAAGCGTAGGGGTTTGTGGGTGATGTGGGTGGGTGTTTTATATTGTATTGTGTGTGTGGGAGTGGTGTGTGTATGTGTATCAGGTGTGTGGGATTCAAATCGTCCAATGTGGGTGAGTTTTGTTCGTTGGTGGGTATTCTGACCGCGCCGGTGTGTCCCGCCAATGGAATACCGCGTTTGAATGACCGCCGCGTGGATTCGTGGGTCGTAATGGGATGGGCGTATTTCTGTTGGCGTGGCGGTGGAGGTTTGGTCACCTCCACCTTTCCGCCGACCGCTGGTCTGGCGGTCTGTTGTGGCGGTCGGATTTTCGGAGGTTTGCCTTCTGCGGGTCAGAATGACCGTGGCGGGTTTCCGCGACCGCGGCGGGATTATGGAGGATTTCTGACCGGCGGTAGGCGCCTTTTACCGCCGAGGTCAGAATGACCCCCAGAATCTGTATGCTGACCCAATACAGAGGGTGACTATGGTGGTCATTCTGACCTCGGCGGTAAAAGGCGCCTACCGCCGGTCAGAAATCCTCCATAATCCCGCCGCGGTTGCGGAAACCCGCCACGGTCATTCTGACCCGCAGAAGGCAAACCTCCGAAAATCCGACCGCCACAACAGACCGCCAGACCAGCGGTCGGCGGAAAGGTGGAGGTGACCAAACCTCCACCGCCACGCCAACAGAAATACGCCCATCCCATTACGACCCACGAATCCACGCGGCGGTCATTCAAACGCGGTATTCCATTGGCGGGACACACCGGCGCGGTCAGAATACACACAAACGAACAAAACTCACCCACATTGGACGATTTGAATCCCACACACCTGATACACATACACACACCACTCCCACACACACAATACAATATAAAACACCCACCCACATCACCCACAAACCCCTACGCTTACAAATTCGTAAAGAAGGCAAGAGCGAGACACCAGCATCCAAAACATAACAGCCACAGCCACTCAACACCATCACCCACACACTATCCACACACAAAACAACACACACCACCACACTCAACTCACTTAAATACACATACTCCACCCCACACATCATACACACCACCCCATGGCACCCCAAAGACAACCCCGCTTCACAGACGAAGAACTCAGGGTTATGGTGGAGGAAATCGTTCGTGTAGAGCCCCAGCTGTTCGGCACACAGATACAATACACCAGCATTGCCCGGAGGACGGAGCTATGGCAGAGGATTGTCGACAGGGTGAACGCAGTGGGACAGCACCCCAGAAATCGGGAAGACATCAGGAAGCGATGGAATGACCTACGGGGGAAGGTGCGTTCCATGGTATCCAGGCACAACATCGCCGTGCAGAAGACTGGCGGAGGACCCCCACCTCAACCCCCACAATTCACATCATGGGAGGAGGAAGTCTTGAACATCCTGCATCCTGACGGCCTCGCAGGAGTCGGCGGAGGAATGGATACTGGTAAGTTGAAGCTTCAATACTGCTTCCCCCCCACCTGCATGCCAAATCAGACCCCAACCCTCACCCCCATCCTCGAACCCCATCCTCCCCCCCACCCTCACCCCCACCAACATCCTCACCCCCACCACCATCCTCACCCCCAACACCATCCTCACCCCCACCCCCAGCACACCTATTCCCCGCCAATGTCTCACCATCACAACCCACACATCCCAAAACCTAGGCCTGCATGCGTCCACTAAGCATGGACACCCATCACCAAAGCATGCCCAATGCATATACACATCCCCCCCACAAGCCACCCTCACCAAAGCCCCCACACACGAATGCCAGCACTTGGGGACACGAGAACCCACACATTTAAACTATAACCATACCTCTATACCCCTGCAGGACCCGACCGTCAACACACCGCGGCGGAGGGGCCAGAATTATCCACACCCCCCACCCAAGAGGCCGTCAGCGATGACAGCAGCTCTGTCGATCTGGACACCGATGACCAGCCCGGACCATCGGGGACCTCTGGACAGTCGGTTCCCCTCACACAGGCACAGGCCACTATAGACCCTAACCCCTCTGGGAACACCAGCACAGCTCCCACCCAGCGGGCCCATGCCTCTGTCTCCAGGGCGCGTCAATCTGCGGTGTGTCTACCACTACAGGGCACCCAGGATAACCCACCACCCCAACAACAACAGGGACCTGGGGGCAGTGGTAGTGGGCACACCGGCCAGGGGGCAGAGGCCCAGGGAAACAGGGCAACTCGGCGGGCAGCAGTGCGACAGGGGGGGGAGGAGAGGCCCAGGGAACCCACTCTCCACGAGGTCCTCACCACCATCATGAGAGCATACAACCGCTCCCAGGAGACGATGGCGACGGTACTGGCCCGGTTCCAGGAGATCCAGGTGCTGCAGGAGGAACACTATCGGGGGTACAGGGAGGACATCCGAGCCATCAACACCACCCTGGTTACCATGGTAGGGCTGCTGCAGGACCTCGTAAACAGCAGGGCGGACACTGAACAACACCCAAGGGCCCCTGCCACTAGCCGGGACCAAGAACAGCCATCCACCTCCGCCGGCGCTAGTGGACAGGAGGCCCCCGCACAGCAGCAGCCCACCAGACCCCCACCTCCTGCAGGAGAAGAACCACCCCGCAAGAGGGCCCTGAGATCTCGCAAGACAGAGTAGGATGTCAAGACCCCCGCCAGCAATGGATACCACCTGATGTCATCCCACTGTCCCACATTGTCACCCTGTCCATCCTCGAACTGCCCATGCTCCATCTCTCCACAGGCCTCTGGACAATGCACCTGTGTGACTGTTACTCTGGACTCTGCCATGGACATTCCTTCACCATAGCCCCCACCCACTTGAAACCACCCATCCCATTTTGAGCACTTCAATAAACACCTATTTTGCACCAAAATATCAGGAGTCTGGCTGTGATTTCAATAGATTGTAATTGACATGACAGTGCAAATATGTCCTTGTACATGGTGAAGTCAACAAACAGCTGCCACAAAGCTGTAGTCCATGGGGAAACGAAGCACAGGACTCGTAGTGGGGACCCCAGATCTGAAATAGGGAGGGAAAAGCCAAAACTCAGTCATCATACACTGGGGCAAATAGACAGGCAGCAGAGATGCTGCAGAGTAGTTAACATTTACTAAATTATCTTTGAAATGTTACCTGTGTCCTATTGGAAGTACTGTTCAATGATTCTGTCCCTGTTGTCTGTTTCAGCCCCGTCGTCTTCCTCCTCGTCACTCTCCTCAGGTTCCACCGCTGCCACAACACCACCGTCTCGACCATCCTCCTGCAGGAAAGGCACCTGGCGGCGCAAAGCCAGGTTGTGAAGCATGCAGCAGGCCACGATGATGTGACACACCTTCTTAGGTGAGTACATTAGGGATCCACCGGTCATATGCAGGCAGCGAAACCTGGCCTTTAGGAGGCCAAAGGTGCGTTCGATCACCCTCCTAGTACGCCCATGGGCCTCATTGTACCGTTCCTCTGCCCTGGTCCGGGGATTCCTTACTGGGGTCAGTAGCCACGACAGGTTGGGGTACCCAGAGTCCCCCACTAGCCATACACGGTGTCTCTGTAGCTGTTCCATCACGTAAGGGATGCTGCTATTCCTGAGGATGTAGGCGTCATGCACTGACCCTGGGAATTTGGCATTTACATGCGAGATGTACTGGTCAGCCAAACACACCACCTGGATGTTCATTGAATGGTAACTTTTTCTGTTCCTGTACACCTGCTCCCTGTCTCTTGGGGGAACCAAAGCCACATGGGTCCCATCAATGGCACCAATTACGTTGGGAATATGTCCAAGGGCGTAGAAATCACCCTTCACTGTAGCCAGTTCGCCCACCTCAGGGAAAATGATGTAGTTCCTCACGGATTTCATCAGGGCAGACAACACTCTGGATAACACCTTTGAAAACATGGGCTGAGACATCCCAGAAGCAATTCCCACGGTTGTCTGAAATGACCCACTTGCCAAGAAATGGAGTACTGACATGACCTGCACCAGAGGGGGAATCCCTGTGGGTTGGCGGATGGGGGACATCAGGTCGGGCTCCAGCCGGGCACACAGTTCATGGATAGTGGCACGGTTAAGACGGTAGGTCAGGATAATGTGGCGTTCTTCCATTGTCGACAGGTCCACCAGCGGTCGGTACACGGGAGGATTCATCCGTCTCCTCGCCCAACCCAGCGGACGGTGCCTAGGAAGGACAACATGGAGCACACAGTCAGGCAACCCACAGGTACGTACTCACAGCTAGCACAGTATACGATTCTCTATGCAGTGAATGGCGTGTCTGAGTGGCTATGCAAGGCCTAGGCCTGTGTGACGCAGTTGAAATTGAGCCATGTGGGCCCTGGAAATGGCGGCTGCCTGACCTGTGAAGTGTGACAATGGGATGTGAGGTCAATGCGCTGGCGTGGCACACCGCGGCGGGCGGCGGCCGAAGACCGCGGCGCGAAGCCGCATTGGTTAACATTGAAGCCTATGGGTTTCAGGAGCCAATGGCGAAGGGCGCCGGCGGTGGCGGGACGCACCGCCGCGGTACGCACCGCCGCGGACGTGACCGCCATTTTCTATCTACTTATCCACTTGCGACTTGAACTTTCACAGGAGAGGACCTATACTGCAAGTGTTGCTGTGACCTCGGTCTGGAAGGGACAATGGCTGCTGCGACTGGGGAAAGGGCCCCTGCCTTCACTGGAGAGGAGTTGGAGAAACTTGTGGATGGGGTCCTCCCCCAGTATGCGCTACTCTACGGTCCTCCAGACCAACAAGTGAGTTTAATTCTATCTGGATTTGGGGCCACTGGCTGGCTTGGGGGCCTGGCGGGGATGGGGGGCATGTTGGGCCTGGCGGGGGGCCTGGCGGGGATGGGGGGCATGTTGGGCATGGCGGGGGGCCTGGCGGGGGGCCTGGCGGGGATGGGGGGCATGTTGGGCCTGGCGGGGGGCCTGGCGGGGATGGGGGGCATGTTGGGCATGGCGGGGGGCCTGGCGGGGGGCCTGGCGGGGATGGGGGGCATGTTGGGCCTGGCGGGGGGCCTGGCGGGGATGGGGGGCATGTTGGGCATGGCGGGGGGCTGGCGGGGATGGGGGGCATGTTGGGCCTGGCGGGGGGCCTGGCGGGGATGGGGGGCATGTTGGGCATGGCGGGGGGCCTGGCGGGGGGCCTGGCGGGGATGGGGGGCATGTTGGGCCTGGCGGGGGGCCTGGTGGGGATGGGGGGCATGTTGGGCATGGCGGGGGGCCTGGCGGGGGGCCTGGCGGGGGGCCTGGCGGGGGGCCTGGCGGGGATGGGGGGCGTTGGGCCACTGGAAAGGAAAATGCTGAGTAACTTGAACGTGGTATTTCTCCCTCCCTGTACGTGTCACATAGGTCCGCGCCCATGAGAAGATCGGGATTTGGCGTGCCATCGCCAAGGAAGTCTGGGCCCTGGGGGTCCACCATCGACGGGGCACCCACTGCCGCAAGAGGTGGGAGGACATCCGCCGCGGGACCAAGAAGACCGCCGAGTCTCTGCTGGGGATGGCCTCCCAACGTAGGCGGGGTGCCTGCCGTCAACTGAGCCCCCTGATGTTCCGGATCCTGGCGGTGGCCTACCCTGATTTGGATGGGCGCGTGAGGGCAGCACAGCAGACACAAGGGGGTGAGTCCAAGC